>NW_020884872.1:74875382-75249855 GCF_003945725.1 Corapipo altera
ATAATTAACAAGGGACTACAAGCTTGCACAATTTGTACATTCTTTTAGAAGTAAAGATAGGTGAACTCTGTATATCTGAGATACCACAAGTCCTGTCTTGTAAGAGCTTGTTTGGGAAACCATTATGTTTCGCAGTTGCCATTACATTGTATTGGAACCAGGCTTTTAAGAAGAGCTAACTATTTGCCAGTCATTAACACAAGAATCTTTAAAGGCAGTTCAAAATAATCTCATCACCAGTGAGTACTGGCTACAATTTGTCTTGTTGTATTGTGTTCTTTGTAGAGATGTGTAACAATGCATTTATATGAAAGACAAGAGAACACGAGCACATGAACAAGGAGAAGAATTTCAGTGCCTTGGTGCATGTTGAATGCCTGAGGCATAGGTGAGCTTGGAGATTTTCTGATACTATAAATCCATTCTGCAAAGTCTCTGAAAATGGACAAATATAACCCCAGAGATTATTTTCCTGACCAGTTCAGATGTCTACTCTGAGCATAGTGATATTCTTCTGCTTGTTGAAAGCCTTTGAAAATAATGGGTTGCATTAGAATGGAAACCTAGTAAAAATGGGGATGAGATACTTTGGAAAGGTGAAGTCTCCCTTGCTAAAAGGCAAACCAAACAGTAGCTTTGGAAAGTTAGAATAATAATGAGAAACAAATGTATGGATTACAGAACTTTGTAGGCCCCGGCCTAATATCACTCTGTAAAACAGGTCAAAGGAATTTGCAAAGGTACATTGGTCTCTTTTTCTTATACAGTCAATTAGATTTTTTTAACAAATTAAATCAGCTAAAAAAAGAACAGTCTATAAATAATCTTTGTGTGCAAACAAATGAGTAGTGCAGAGGAGCAGTGTAGCACTAAATCTGCATTATATGGGAAAACTGCTGTTTAAACACGTCTTAAAATGGCTTTTGGTGGTCTTTTTGCAAACACATGCTTCTTCTTCCCAGCACCCCCCACGACAAGTGTTATCCATGCAGGGATAACATGGGAAGGTGTCCTGAGGTGTTTCCCATTGGTCTTTGTTAACCCCTTCCTGTGACTGGATGTTCCTGTAAGCCCCTTGAGTCTTCTAATTGGTTACTCTGTGAATCCTCCTAAACCCTATAAATGTAACATCCCCAACAATAAACTCTCTCTTGCCTCCTCTCCACGCCCGGTCTCCTGTCTCCGTGCCGGCCATGGGGCCACGTACGGGGGGGCAGCACCTCTCCCCTCCAGGCTCAGGGACAGAAGAGACCCCTGAAGAAACCCCTGGAGTTCCCTTTCCCCATCCTTCAAGGCGTCAGAATGGTTCTTCAGATGGAAATGGAACTAGAACTGGGCCGCCCCACGTCGTGGGTGTGGAAAGGGATCCAGAAGAGCAGCAAAAACATCTTTTAATAGTTTGTTTTGTAGGAAAAAATTAGAACTAGATTTGTATAAGACTGGTAGACTACAGGAACATGAAGTGATCTTAAAAGGTTTTTTTGTAAGTTTACATTTTTCTGAAACATATTCCAGCCATGACATTACAAACCCATTTCTATTTTCCCCAAACCAGGGAAATCTCTCAGACCATCATGAAACGGAAAATGTAAAGGCTGTAAGAAAACTACTTGATTGTTCTAAGCTACTTATGTTTTATTATCATTAATTATGTCATGACATTAGAAGTCCTCACTAAGTCAACTTCATGATACTGAGACATTAAAGAAGGATCATACTCTACAAGAACACAATTTGACTGAAGAACCAGTGAGGTAAAGCAAATTAGCTAAGGGCACCGAAAGGGTCAGTGGCAGAAGAAGAGCAGTCCTTGGATTGCAGCATCTATGATGTACATATGGAGCATAAAGACAATGCTTCCAGCATAAATTAGTAGGCCATTCCAAACCTAAAGGAGGTTATAAATTATAAAGCTGTAAATATTTTGCATCCAATCTGGCTGCCCTGCCATGTTAGCTTTCATGGCCCTACTCCTCTCCATTTAGCCAGGTCTCTGGAGCGGCATCCTCCTCCTTTCACATCTCCATTTTGTTATTTAATATTTCAGAGATGGAGAACAGTTAGCTGGTGATAGAGTCCCAAGGAGAGTTACAGGGAAGAAAGAACAGGATGGGCATTAAGCACGTCACTCAGTGTTTCAAGATTTCTCACTGCTGAAAGATTTCAGTTTTTGACAGAGACTCCAAAAAAAGCCCACATTTCTGTAAAAGAGAACACACATAGATTGCTGCAGCTTTCCTCTTTTTTAAAAAAAACTGAATAAATCCAAATGCTTATTATGTGTCACTGAGTAAAAAAGACTGAGAGGGAATGCCTTTCATGAAGACTCTATTCTGTAGCTGCCTTTGTAGTCTTTCCTGAACATCTGTATGAAATGCTCAGCACCAGTCTCAGCAAAAAGCTAGATATTGCATGCATGAGGGTTGGTTTTATGTTCTTAATTGAGCAGAAAGTATGGCATGTCTCTGATTTGTTAGCTACATTACTGGGGAACAGGATCTTGGGAGAGCTTTCTGAGGACAGCAAATGGGATAAACCCAGACAGAACTCATGTAAAATATGAAACATAAAACACAAAACTTCTGTGGACGGAAAACAGCCATTTGTGATGTTGTACTAAACACACTGGTAGGATTTTTACCCATGAAACACTAAGGATTATAGGAACATGTGAGGACCTCAAATCCACAGTGATAAGAGCAACAGTTCGCTTATTTTTACCTGCGATTAGAGTTCATATCATTTGCTCCTCAGAACCCCCTTTGCCACTTTTGTTTTTCTGCATTAAAATAGCTTTGATGGATATTGCTTTTAACAACAAGGAAATTGCTTCTTCACTTCCAGGGATAATCCAAACCACAGAGAGTTTGCAATGAAGGCTATAAAGACTGTGGTTAGGCCATGTTCAATGGTTGTTTCATGCTGTATTGATCCTGGCACTGCTCCTCTCAGCTCAGGATATGGTAGATTTCTTGGTTTTCAGCCTCATTTTGCCATGACCTTCCTGAGAAAAGCTGAGTAGGAGGCACAGAATATGAGTGTCATAGGAGTGTCAATGGAGAGTGCTCATTTGTGACGATGGCTGGACAGCATCCAAATGAGCATAGTCAATATTTTATGAAAAAAACCTTACAGAAGATTCATTGCCTCTTCTTTCTATCCAGGCCGATGCTCTCCTTTTGCCTTATCACAGCTCAGTCCTTAATACTCTTCTTGCTGCAAAACTCATTCACCTTCTTCCTAGCGTCTTCAGCAGGCAGCTGGCTTGTCTGCTTCCATACTCCTTTTCAGTGCCACTGCTGAGTCTCCCTGGGAGTTTCCAGGCCCTGTGTCTGAGCCCAAGTCCCTATATTATGAATGAGAGAACTTTGTAGGCTGGGTGTGTCCATCACTGGATCACATACACACTCCAGTGGTATTCTCCCATTCCAAAAATTTTGCATTCGAAGCCTTGGATACACTTCAGATTTGTTGAGCTGTAGAGGAATAACGGCTGTGATTTCAAGACAGTGGAGTCAGAATAAATTATGCCAGGACACACAGTTTGTACAAATGGCATATACATACTCAAGGGAATTCTAACTGTTTCTACAGCTGAATAGTACATGCAGGATGTTTTATATGTGGACTGTTGTAGGTGAAAAATGTCCTAAAATTCAAGAAGAAGCATTGAAATCATTAGCTATACAACTTCAGGTTCCCGTCATGGCTAGCTGAAATATGTTCTTAGCTTCTTGTCAGGTATTGATGCCAGCTGCCTAGGGTGCTGCTAAGCCTCCAGTGCAGTACTGCTCTTGCACTTTTAATTACAATTTCCACCACGGAAAAACCATTTGGCATATTTCTGCATAAGTGACTAAGGACTCCAAGAATGTTCACTCGCTTGTTCTTCAAATCTAGAAACTTTCTTTATTATCTGAAAATTAAGGTATTTCTCTTATTTTTAGCTCTTTGCAATGTGCCCTGGTGATCTATTCTGGCCTGGGCTTTCTTCCCTCTGACTTCTCAGTCATTGCCCTGCAACAATATCAAGATTTCAAATGAGCAAATGAACACAGTTTGTACCACCATATTCTGGTTTCTCCATCTTTGCTTTGCACTGCCTGCTCTTTCCTCATATCCTACGCATAAGGCAGATTTCTCAGCATCTTCAACTTACTTCCTTTATGAATGGTATTTCTCAGGTTGTCAGTTCCACATCATCTCCAAATCTGCACATCTTGTTCTACATTTCCTTCTGTAAGATAACTGCTATCTCCTATATATAGCAAAAACAGAAGAGGCTCAACATATTGCCACTTGTCACTCTTATCCCACTGTCTCTCTCCATTCCTCTGTCCCATTTGCCATCTCTGGTTACTGTTAGCAAACCAGCTGAGCATTTCATCATCAGTGTTCTTTTGTTAACCTTACAGATTACTCTCTCAGTGGGCATGGAAAGCTATCCAGAAGTCTTTGTGAAGGATGCCCACACATTCACCCTGTTCCATTTTCTTTTCTCCACCTGAGCAAGATGAGCCAAGGTGGCAAAGTTTGAACCTCTTTTTTTCTGCCCATGCTGAGAATCTCTTACTAACTATTTCTATCCAAGTGTTCAATATTTGCTCCTCACCAACTTTCCTGAGTCTTAGAACAAAAGCCAGAAAAAGGTTGTGTAGTTAGTACTTCTTTGAAATTTTTTTTTTTAGTTTTAGAAGCCAAAGTAGGTATCTGTTCTCTAAGTGCAGTAGACTCAATCTTCAGTTGGCATCAGATCAATAGAACTACACAGTTTTTAGCCCAGTAAAAGTTTTCTGTGTCTTTAGCTTCTAGTATACCTATTGCTGCATAATCTGAGATCTGTGAACAGTTCATATCACTTTAACAGGTACCACCTGTTACTGAGCATACACATGCTCATTGCTGAACTGAAATCCAACATACACCAACTTTGGCTCTGTGAAGGTGGTTTAAGTTAACACATTTTTTATCTTACAGCCAGGGAGAGCTAAGAGCATGCACCCACACACTTATGAAGCCTCAGCAGACGGTAATTTATTAAGTGGTAGGACCCAATCACTTTCATTTAGTGCCTGTATTTTATAAGCAAAATATTCTGTCTCTTTTATTTCCATTGGAAAATTTAAGGCCTGTACCGAAGTGCCCTCTTGGAGTTTTGGTTGGCTCTGGCTGTGTTTCTAATCTTCCAGTCTTTATAGATTTAAACCAAAGCAGAAAAGAAGCTTCTTGAAACACACATAGCAGACAGCATGAATCTTCTCCTCTGTTTTGGTTTAAATATATTCTTCTCACACAGTTTTCTTAGTAAAACCTTTTACCTTTAGGTATTGGAAGATACAAATGAACACTCTCTTTGAGATGTCAAAGTCTATGCTTGACTGTGATGCAGAGGTGACAGGAACAGGGTAGGTGACTTCGTTGCCTTTTCTGTCTGCAAATGTCAGAAATTCCACAGGTGATTGTTCATAATGGAATTACAAAATACGCTCACTGTGTGTCAATAAACACATTTACTTAAGTTATGAGGTTTTTCTAATTGTAGGTGAGGCCTTATTTTTCTGCCAGTAAGTCTTAGGAGTGCCCTGATAGCACAGGAACCCTCCTTCTCTATCTCCTCCCCCAGCAAATCTGAAGAAAACTGTTTGGGAAACATACATGAATACGTTTTGGATGCCCACAAAATATACTGTAAACAGGATCTTCATGGTGGAAAGGCAAGTCAGATCATATCCCATGGCAGAGTGAGGCAGAAGGACCCTTTTTTGGCCTCTCCAAGTCTGACCTTGCTGGAGAAGAACTTGGTTTCAGGCATCTCAGTATGAGATCCGTCCATTCAGAGCAGAGCCTGAGCACCACCTCCAGCTACACCAGAGGAACAAATGGTTGAACAACCACCAGTTCTGTTCAGACCAGCATTTCAAGGAAGTTTAAGCTGTGGGCCATTTACTATATACCAACCTACAGGATTTTCACCTTCCTCATTCTAGAAGTAATGTTAACTATCCTGGTAATGTTTAGGTCTATGTTCTGGTAGTAATTTTACCCGAAACATTTTATCCTTGTTCTAGTCACCAGCTTCTGCTATATTTCAGTGGTTTGATGGGATTTACTAGGAAACATAATCGTGGCAGGAAACCATGCTGCCTGATTTTCCCTAAAATTTTTGGGGGTCTTCCGTTACACATGTACACATGTGATCTCAGTTATCTACATTTAAAGCAACTTCTGAAGACTCTATATTTGCTCACAATCCTCTAGATGTTTTCTTAATTGGTTGAATCAATGTTCATATTTGTGGAGCCTGAAATATTTTTACCACTCCTGTTTCCACTTCTGAAGATAATTTGGAAGTTACTTCCAAATGTTTATTTTATAAGCTGCTGTTATACATTCATCTTAAAACATGTCCTGTTTTATGCATTGTTGTTTATAACCTCTTCAGAAGTTTAAACTTCAATATATTTACTGATCAAAATGCATTTCTTCCTAATGATAAAATACATATTGTTTTACAATGTTAGGATTACTGACATTTGTTTGGCTTTAAGCAACTTAGTAAGATCAAAGGAAGAATCAGATTTTTATTTGCACAAGAGGTATAGCCAGGGCTATAACAGTTAATGCTAACAACATTATCGGGGGGGAGTTAATGTCACGTCTTAAAACAATCTAGCTTTCAGAGAGTAGAATAATATCAAATGTGTGGGCCATATAATCTGCGCGCTGCACAGTTCATAACACTATCTAAATCACTTCTTTCAAGCTTTTGTTAGGATCCAACTACCTCTTTAGAGAAAACTGTACATGCAAACCCACAGAAACAGTGCAAGCAACTTCTGCTCTTGTTGCATTTGTCCCCCTATTCCACAGTTCAATCAACTTAGCTGGATGTCCACTAAGTGGAGAAAAATGGACCAGAAAAAACTCCCAAGCAGACTGTCAGACTGAGGTCCATGTATGCCTCTCTATTTCTGCCTGTAAGATTATTTTGGAAGGATGCCTGTGCTTTATATGCCCAGGTAGCAAAGAGAGTTTATTTCTGATTTGGGAGGAGTTCTTTGAACTGCCAACTGATAGTGCAAAGATAATGTTAAAGCCAGATAGTTAACTTCCTCTGACCTTCCTTTCAACATAGGGGAAAATATCTGTGTCTGATAAGCCAAAAATTACACACTCTGAACTTGGATTTTGCTTTGATCTTCCTTTGATCATGCATATTTACCAGGAAAAAGAAACTCCCTTATATTTGGGGTTTGACTGAAGAATGAGGAGATAGAAACAATGAAGGGGAAGTGGACAACACATTGTATTGATTTTAATTAATAAGCAGATCAGTTCAGAGAACTATGTGTAGATATATATAGATATACATAGGTGTAAATGGAAATAAACATACATAATTTGAAAGACTGTGAACACACACACAAAAAAGGATATTTTCTAATATTTTTGAAATCCGAGGTTCTAGACTGCCTTGCGTCACGGTGAGTTGTATTTTTAGAGAATATTGTTGCAGTGGGTTCTTTCCCTAGTTGTACACCTCACCCTTCCAACATCAGGGTACAACTGAGCAAGACGTAAATTCACTTGTGAGTGATCTTAGAGGTCTTTTCCAACCTAAATGATTCTGTGATCAAACTTCAAAATGTGAAGCAAACCCATCCCTTCTCCATCATAGCTAATGTGGCTTCTTAGCCTGGAATTATCAGTGAGCTCAGTAGTGGCTAACTGCATTTTTACAGTTCTTATTTTGTGGAACACTAGAAAGGAAAATAATTTAGTAATACCACAAGGATTTCTTGGTTTGATGGTGAGGTAAATGAGAAGCCATGGTTGAAAGAACATGTCTACCACATCTAGAACCCAAACCAAAACATGACATATTCACAGATACAGAACCTCAGCAAAACCAAAGCCCTTGTCCTTTCCCCCCTGTAGCTTGCACAGGTGTGGACACCAGTGCAAAGCTCTGCTCAGCACCACTGAGCAAAAACAACAAAAACCAGATTATAATCTAAGTTACTCATGCTGAAAGTCAGTAAGTTAGAAACCTAGTTTTCCAAAGTAAACCTTGTTTTTTCACATGAGGACTCGGATGAGTTCCTAACATCTCAGATTAGGATTCTAGGACATGTAGCTCTGGATGAAATTGTTCATCAGGCCTTTATTTCTCTTGGGAGAGGAGAAGGGTGTTCTTCTATAAGCACTGAAGTCCACAGCTGTCCAGGGACTAAACTGTGCCTCTTGGACATCTTCACTTCCCTACCTCAAGGCAACCTTATTTTACTTTCTAAATGCCTGGGCTAAAATCTTACACCAAAAAGGAGATTATATTTGCTCATGTCTGTGAGTGGCCAAATGCACAGGGTAGCAGAGGAGCTTACAAAACAGTTGTATTGCTCCTGTGGTAATAAGATTCAAAGTACTGTCAGAAGCATTGATTAGTTTACCTTTCAAACTTGGATACCACTTCAGAAAACAAACATATGATACAAGTCATTCTTCAGAGATTCCCTGAAAGCTGCTATAATAGTCATCATAAATTATTTTACAAAGTCATGAGATTTAGAAGCAGCAATGATGGCCACACTGCACCACACTTCCTGCACCATCGAGTGGCTAGAATTGCACACCACAGGTGTGTGGAGATGCTAAAGCGGAGAAGGAGACAACTACGCCTTTATCTGTCCTTCTTCTACCAATGCTGGACAGAAAAGCAAATGTGGCACTCTCTCAGCGTAAGGAAGAAGAAAGCTCTTAGTAATTACAATGCTTAACATTTAGCTTCTAACCCTGGGGAAAAAAATTAAAACAATAGAAAAGATCTTAAGAAATAGTCACTTCATTTGCAGAAAATAGTGCAATGATGAGCAATAAGATGGAGGATTTATAAAGAATAGATTTTGCCTGACAAAGCTAACACTTTTTTATGGAATTACTGAATTGATGGTAATGGATTAATGGAACAGAATAAATATAATACTCTTGGATTTAAGCCATAGTTTTTTGAACAATTGGTGTGATCATCCTCTCCCTCAAAGGCAGGCAGCTACACTGACATGGAACTGGAGAGCATGAAAATGGAAGGCTGCCTCCTAAATTTCACAAAAAGTACTTAAAAAGCTCCTCTGAACCTGCTTGTGCCAAAATAATATCTCATTTGGTCTGAAGTTTAGAATGAAGGACCAAAACGAGGCTATTAGACAAAGAGAAGAATACCAGTTTATAGAGTGGACAGGTAAATATTTAAGGATCAGTTTTGGGTCTTGCCTTTTTAATACTTTCAGTAATCACAGAATCACAGAATATTCTGCCTGGAATGAGCTAGAAAGAGGACTAAACAACGTATTAATGAAATTCACTGGTGATACTAAATTGAGAAGATAAACAGGGATGCCAGAGACAAAGGACAGAGGGATTAGAGTAACTAGTAACACAGGCCAAAAATAATAAGAATCACTTTGGAAAAATGCCACAAAGCACAAGAGAAAGGAAAATTAGCTTTGAAGATGATTTCTTTTAGAGGAAGTTTCATTGATAGCAGAAACTTCATAAGGACTATCAGGATAAAACCCAGTAAGTTTACTTTCAAGCTTCTAAGGAATATGATAGTAGAAAAGGCTGATATATTTTGTGTGTGTGTATAGAAAGATGCAGCAACACAGAGAAGCAAGAATCGTTGTCTGCAAGACTGAGGTGAAATGTGTGAAAATACTGCTCCATTTCTAGTGAGATTTTCACAGACCACAGGGGAGTTTAAAAAACCACAGCACAAATAAGAGCACTGGAAAGTCTGTTGCCCAAAGAGTGATTAAATTTGAAATACATAGAGTGAGTGGTGACCAAGGACGTGATACTAACATTAAAAGGTGCAATCTGCAAGCAAGAAAAGAATGGAAATAGAGGCAGCAACAGGAACAAAAAGTCAGCAAGAACAGGTTTGTGGAAGAGACCTAGAAGACTTTTATCTCTGGACCATTTTCACAATAGGTGTAACAGATATAACCTATGCAGCTTGTGCTTGGCCAGAGACCCATATCAGACTCGGGGTGCTGAGTCTTCCTATTTCCCTCAGTCTTTTGGTTGTACCTTGGGCTCAGTTCTTAGTGTCCTGGCTCTTCCTCTGATTACCCTGGCCTTGTTCCCAATCAGCTCTCTTGGCTTTGAACCAGATGTGCATATTCTTTGTTTGAGATACTATCCTAGATTGTGGAGATCAAACCTCACTCCCACCAGGACCTATTTCCACAGGTCCTTTTTCCCTCCTAGCAACAAGTACTTACAGCGGTTTCTGCATTGGTATTATTTCAAGCTCTCAAGAGATTTTTCTGGATATTTCTCACATAGCCCTAATTGAGATTCACTTCCAACCTATTTCCAGCACAAAAGAAGATGCAGAATTTGCAGGTAAAATTGTGTTCTTAATGAAATAAGGAATGGGAGTCTGGTGAAAAGAAATAGATGAAACCTTGGAATGATAAAATCTTTCAGAGAATGTGCTGGGGTAAAAGGGAAAATATACATAAAGAGGAAGCCTATGGAGTGTTTGGCACAAGTCAGTAAACATAAAGGCTGACTCATTAGGAAGATGACCAAAGCATCTAGATGGAGGCAAGGTCAAAGTAGATATAGAGAATTTTCTAAAGGTAGGGCATTGGTAGGGCATGTTAAGAAAGATGAAGAAAATGCTTTTTGTTCATCCTAAAATGCCCAAACATTATCTTACTACCCCTCAAGACACAGCATTTATGGTCACAGTACACATGAAGGGTCAGTGATTTCTGCCACAAAAAAACCCAAGAAGCTTCCTTCAAACGTTTTCTTGCTGGAAATAGCTCTCTACATTCACAATCCTCCTTTTAAAGAACGAATTTTAATAGGTATCTTTTTACTTTTGTTCCTCCCAAGTGCTTCAGTTTTATTGTGGCTTTGCCTTTGTTTTCATTTTCATGTTCTTTCCATTCTACTGCATTATGAATTCTCATTTTACTTGCTGAAAATTAGAGCTACTGTACATATATTTAGAATACATGGGGGTGTATGTGGATAAAGATATTAATAGATACACAAGCATCACACAGCTCTCATTACTGTTCCAATATTATCAATTTTGTTCACCATATGTCATGCTATATAGTTCTCACCTTTACTAACTTTAGATGGTTGTACATAGTCCATTAAAAACTGATGTACAAATGTCCAGTATTTCAGTATTCAGAATACTTTTTGATTATGTTTCTTGGCTCAAATGTGATATAAAGAAGTTGATAATAAAAGAATCTCAAACTAATGTGACTGCAGGTTGCCTTGAAGAGGGAAATTTATAATGACTAAAACAGTATCAGACTAAAGCTGTTCTATCACATTTAAACAATGGGCAAAGACATTAACATGGGCAATCAGAAAAAAGGTTACATCCTGCTCATCAGAGAGAATTCATGTTAATTTTCATTCCACATTTGTCCTTATTTTTACATCTTAAGGCCAAGAAAAAAAACAGTCTATTGTCATACAGTACTTTATAAATCATAGCATTTGAATACTTCATTCTGCATGAATGATTGATGTACATAAAGCTAGCATATCTTGTATTTTAAAACTTCATTTTACATGAAGACACTGAACAGAATACAACATACTGCCATAATAAACAGGAGCTGATCTTTCAAGAATTCAGCTCTGCAGGTAATAAGAAGTAAGATAAAAAGCAGGAATAAATTCCTTTTTTTGATAGCATTCGAAGTGTCACAGCCAGATACTGTATTCTGTTTTGATCTCTATGCACTGCACTTTCAACTCTATTTTTTACAGTATTATAACCATTCAGCCATTAATATTTGTCATCCCTTTCTAAACCTCACACCAGATAAAATCAGGCCCTGGGCAATATCTCCAGAAAAGGGGATATTTGGCAGCATAGAGCAAAGAGGTTTCCAGTACCACCGTGCACGGTCGTAAAAGGAGGGAGGAACCAGCAGTTTTTAACCCTTATCCTCCAGCACCAGCATAGACGTACCTTGCTCTGCAGGATGCAGTCACAGTATCATCCCCATTAGGATCCAGGCTGCACATCTCTGATTGTCATGGAGACTGTTTCAAAGTCTTGCTGTGCTTCAGCAGCAAAGCAGACAATAGTACTTGGTCTTAAATGGCTGAAAAGAAAGCAACAGAGCACAGTGTAAAAAGGAAGGAGCTGTGACTGAAAGGGATATAAGTACAGCAAGACACACTTCAAACTATTGCAGAGAGCTAGAGGTGTAAGTTAGAGCAACCTTCCAGAGGTGTATAATTGTGCCTTCAAGATAAATACAAGAAGAGCATTTTCAAGAATAGCACATTTCTCCTCCTTTCTCTCCCTCAAGCTAAAATGCTGAGGTGTTTTATATTAAATGTGTTAATTAGGAAACTATTTAGTTTACGATGTCTTCTGCTTTTTCATTCCTGCAGGCATTGTAAACATACCAAGTATTGGAGCAAGTGATATACAGTGACTTGGAAAAAGAGACAGGCAGAGACACAGATAAGTGCAAGGCATTAATAGAGTTGATTGCAAGACATGAGACAAATAAGAGATTTTCAGAGGAGTGAGGAGAAAGTTTTGTGTCAAATAGCAAATTTGCTAAGATTGCAACTTATGGCCATCCGTAAGCTGTTCTCAAGTCTGGTCAGTTCTTAGAAGAAATGGGAGTAAAAGGTATAACTGAGCAACATAAAATGCAAGCAAAATAAAATACAAAACACAAACTCAAAACCAACTGGTTTTAATCACATCTCAGAAAAAGAAGTCATCAGACCAAACTTTCACTGTAAGTGTGGTCAATAAAATAGTTAGGAGTATAAACTTCTGAAAAATTGTTTGAGGACCTGCTTGACAAGATCTATGTTCATATTACCGCAAAAATCACAGCACCTCTCCAAGGCTGAGCAAAAGCAGTATGAATGATTCCAAAATTCTGATCTGAATCAGTACTTTGAAAATGTGAAGGAAACCATCACTCTCAAAAGGGAAGTAAAAGGTTACACTGAAATTGGAGAAATATAAGAGCAAAAAAAGCTTCCACAAGCTTCTTCCACAGTATTTAGGGCAAATGATGTAAGAAGCAGACTGTGTGAAACAGACCAATACATTGGAAAATCACGCTCAGAGTAAAAATGAAAAATTTCCCTTTGATAAATGAAGAGGGTGAGTTTGCTGAGCACATATGCCATCTCATGGAAACAGATAAAGCAGGTCTCAAATCTCTTGGGAATATCCTAGGCAAAATTCTGCACCATGAAAACTTCACTGCTTGATCTTACAAAGGTACAATTCTTTGAGGGGAGAAAAGTTCTGTAACAGATTCTTTGTCAAGGAAGACTTGGAGGAACAGAAGCATGAGATAAAACAACAATTGCTAATGTCTGCCTAAAGAAAAAACTAGCAAAAATTATGAGAGTGTGAAAATAGAGTGAAGTTTCTATTAAAAATGTTAAGATCAAGGCAACCTGCACAAAGCCAATAGCTTCCAGTTGCTCTCTGTGACCTGAAAGAGCAGTTGATTGTGGGCAAAGCAAAAGGAAAAAAAAATTTTGAGAAAATCAGTCTTGGTGTTATTTAGGGGTCTAGGAGCCATGTGGATTTAGAAGCCATATGGGATATTTGTGTGAGCCTCTCAGTTTGGGATGCTGTAAGAGTCTGCAGAGAAATCACTGTGCTCCCAGTGACCAGAACTAGCAGGACACTGCCCACACCTGCATGAGCACTGGGTGATGACACTATACTGTGCTTGTGCTTACGTGGAATACTGAACTCAGCTGAGAAGAAAATTTCTCCTAATGAACAGACAGCTCGTGATTAAGGTCCACTGCCTTGAGCAGGAGTGCTCCAGCTAGCACCCTCACACTTCTGCTGGTTGCAGGACAACTGTGTTTTATTTGCAGACAGATAAGGAGAGAGAAAAAGTAGGTAAGAAGCAGTTGTGGGATACTGAATTTTTCACTCTCAATTTTCCTTTCTCTGTGCTAGGCCAAGCAGCTGAAAGTAGGTTGTCATGTTTGAAAATTCAAAAACTTACTTATTTACCACTCTGCTATGCAGGTTTCCATTCCTGGGAGCACTTGCAGCCTGAGAAGACACAGTAGATCACAGAGTATGTGGAGCAGAAAGAAACACTGTGTGAGAGGGTCAGATTTTCCATGTGAGATATTTCATTTAATTCTCAGACAGACTTCACTTTGTGGGCATGTTTCCAAGAGATCGTTTTCTACATATAACAGATTACAGATTCCCCTAGTTTCTCTCATGTGCATGAGATGCCCTATAGAACAAATATCAGTTACATAGCAAATTGACTATACTGTGTACAGCTTTTTTTTTAATCCAGTCAATTACCTGACCTCATGTAGAGAAAATTAGCAGTAGTATCAGATAGTTTCCTCTGTTTCTTATGGACAGAACTACACATGTTTTACATCTGAGGGGTGGATGATGCCCAGGAATGCTGTGAAGGTTTGATGCCTGCATACTTACCTGTCTGTTCCTAAGCTTCTTGACCCAAGCACAGAGCTACAGCCAATTTGTTCACAAACATCACTGCAGCTTGTCAGGCAGACAATACAACTCCCATACAGGGGCAGGGAAAGGGCTGGTTGCAGCTTTCATTAACACGTAATAAAACCTCTTTGAAGATAAAAAATACTAATTTTATTCTCTCTATTCATAAAGCATAACTGCTCAGTCAGAAGGTGATTGTGTTAATAAACAATTTTGGCACATTTAATGTTATGGTGATAAAGTTCTTATTCCTGGGAAAAGCACACAAGGCTCAACAAATCACCTCCTCCTACAAACCTGTGATAGTACCTCCTAGGACAAATACTCCTAGGGCAAGTCCAATATATACATGACTTGGGAAAAATCAGTACTGACCTTCTGTCTACATCTGGGCTTCTGTCTACATCTGCATATGTCCCATGGTGCAATTAGGATATCAGAAGCATCATTACCAGCATTTAATTCCAAAGTCATTGTGTGAAATGAATGCCAAGAAGGACTTGGGAGTGCTAGTGGATGAGAAGCTGGGTATGAGCCAACAGTGTGTGCTTGCAGCCCAGAAAGCCAATTGTATGCTGGGCTGCATCAAAAGCAATGTGGTCAGCAGGTCAAGGGAGGGGATTCTCTACTCTGCTCTGGTGAGACCCCACCTGGAGACCTGTGTCCAGCTCTGGGGTCCTCAGCACAGCAGAGACGTGGACCTGTCTTATAGAGTGAGTCCAGAAGAGGCCACCAAGATGATTAGAGGGATGGAGCACCTCTCCTATGAGGAAAGGGTAAGAGAACTGGGATTGTTCAGCCGGGAATGAGAAGACTTTGGGGTGATCCAATTGTCACCTACCAGTACCTGAAGGAAGCCTACAAAAAAAATGGAGAGAGACTTTTTAGCAGGGCATGTAGTGACAGGACAAGAGGGAATGGCTGTAAACTGAAAGAGAGTAGATTTAGATCAGGGATTAGGAAGAAATTCTTTACTGGGAGGATGAAGAGAGAGTTTTCCAAGAGAAACTGTGGATGTCCCATCTCTAGAAGTGTTCAAGGCCAGGTTGAATGGGGCTCTGAGCAAGCTGGTCTAATAAAAGGTGTCCCTGCCCATGGCAGGGGCATTGGAACTAGGTGATCTTTAAGGTCCCTTCCAATGCAAACCATGCTACAATTCTATGAAATAAAAACTCTGAAGGACAACACAAGAAGCCTGCTAGAGCCCAAGCAAATCTGCGTGGAGCAGATGTCAGCAGAAAGATACTGAAAAAGACAATATAACCTGATCAAAATGAGATTTGCAGATGAGCAATGTGATAATGTGATTAGATGCACAAAATACTGAGGATTTTATGGGTTTTGCCTTGAATTTTTCTGAGAAAATAAGTCATCAAGAAAATCGATTTTCTTATGCATTAAACCCCCTAATTTTTCGGCCACTGCAAAGCTCAAGTCCCACTTTACTCTGAGATTTCCTCAGACAAGGATAATATATGTCCCTCTTTCAGTCAAATTTCTAAGAAAAAATTCTTAGCTTTATCCCAGAAGTGAGTGGTTTTGAGGAAGTTCTCTCCAGGACTTTAGACAGCCTGTGCCAGGTGAGGGCTCCGCAGTCCTGGAGCACTGGTGTGCTTATAGTGGGAAGAACGCACATTGCAGGAGAGAGAAATGAATGAATCAAGTGACAGGGCTGCTGGAGGAGATGCATTAATCATTAGTCTAGGGAGATACACAGACCATTGTTCCCAGAAATAGAAGAGCTTTTAGAAGCTTTTCTGCACTGGAGGCAACAGTAATTACATTCCTACCTCCAGCATGGTTTGGAAAGGGACTGATTCTCCACTGTACTGCCTTGGAGTGATACAACAAGAGCAAATGAACTTGAAGAAGCCTGGTTTCCTCTTCAGCATGCACCACACACACTGGCTGCTGAGGACTCATCATGGAAGGTCTGCTGACTGACTCAGGAGGGACAAGGATCAGTGTTTTGTCTCCATAAAACATAGCAGATAAGTATCAGTTTCCGTGTACAGCAGAATGGGAGGTGAGCAAGATGAAGGCTAGCATAGTCCCACTGTAGTCAACAAGGCTAGAGAAGGACAGCAAAACTTCCTCAAGTCTGGCCAAGCAGGAGACCACAGACTGGTACTGGAGATCCCTCCCACTAAAGCCAGGCTGTCTCTAGCACTTTGCCTTAACTGACCACTGCCATGGGAATTTGCACATCTCCTCCTTGGCTCCAGCAGCAGGTGGCTGCTTGGTTTGGATGAGCAGGTCTGGCAGGAGCAGACTTTCTTCTCTGTATTCTGCACAGTAACTTCTTGAAAGCAAAACTAAAATACTGCTTTGCAAAGTATTTTTTTAAGCCACAATACCTTTTCTTTTTTTAATCCTCAGCACCAGCACATTTCAGCTCTCTAACCCTGACAGTATTTAAAAAAAAACCCAGTGCTTATGTGATTTCACTGTACACACTGACTCTTGCCTTGTTCTCCCAAGTACCTAGATTTATGATGAAACACAGCAGCTGTTAAAATGTTACACACTATTTATTAGCAGTACTGGAAGCTTGTTTTCTACCATATTTCAAATCAACTGAGATACAGGATGACAGACTCCTAGGTGGTTAATAGCCTAGCTGCAACACAAGGTAAAAAATGTTATGATTACTTAGTAGACATTTTAAATTTGATTTTGCAGTTCTGACCATCAGTGAAAATAACATGTATGCTCGATAGCCTCTGTAACCTGTTGGTTAAATAAACCAAAGGAGCTTTTTTCATTATATACTACTTTCAACTCTGGTCACCTCTAGCTCAAAAAATCACACAGAAAGTGAATTGAATGACAGAAAGACAACAAAAGGATTAGAGTCAAGGAAAGGTTTTAGTACTTTTTAATTTCTCTTGAGGAGAGATTAATAGTATCAGTACCTTCTGGGGAGTGCGTCTGCTACAGGCAGTACATGGAAAGAGGCACTGCTGGTAGGCAGTAAATAAATCCACTTAGGACTTATTACATAGGTCAAATAAAATTGTAAACACCAGGAAACTAAGGCAGACAGAACAGGTCTGCAGAAAAAAGTTTGAACACAGGGAAAAGGCATGTGTCTCAAAGCAAAAAAGGTGGTCACAAAGTGTGAGCAGAGCACAGACACAGAGACTGCAGCCTCCCTGGATTCTCCTTCTATATGATCAGGCAAGGGGTCATGTCATGTCCCAGAGCTAGAGCACTACTGACAGCCATGAGATCCTTCTCCCCACCATGCAGCTGGAGGAGATCCCTATCACACCTCCCAGCAGACACAGCAAACTGAACCATAGTTTGGGTTAGGGAGGTCTAAGCAACGTGGAGCAAGATAGTTTAAATCAAGAAACCAAATGCCCTTGGTACAGTAGATATCTACCCAAAGTATGAAGAATTTCCTGTAATAATTAATTTCATGTTGTTTCAATTTGTGCTGAAACCAGAAGGAACTGGCATCACGTGAGGATGCTTAGACATGTACAATGACTAGTAGGGGTTTCTGGGTCCCAAGGGCATGCCAATCAGGCAAAATGACTGGAATCTCCACCATCACCACTGCTTGAAGGTAGCCATTGGGGCAACATGCTGCCACAAGGCCATACTGTTTATGAGCATCTCTTGTATTTTTACATTTTGCATTAAAACCCACTGTGAAGAGAACTGACAGAGATGTAAACATCTGTACAGCTCCCCAGCCCAAATGCACCACTATTTCACCAAGTAGTATGGTTGGCCAGTGCCTAAATACGGGGCCAAATCCAGCCAAATCCAGATGCAAAGCTCTGAAGAAACACCCAAACCTTGTACTTGAAAGCATTCAGGTGAAAAGTTCAATTTTATTTCCAAGATTTTTCCTCTCATTCCCTCTGGAAAAGCTCTCAGTCCATTGACAACTATGACTTAATTTACTTCAGTAATTGCATTGATGTTAATTTCCAGCATTTTCAGCTATTTGAGGCCATTATTTGCTGCTGGCTTCACAGATGATTTTTTTTTTCTCCCATTCATCTTATTCCCTAGTTCCATTTCACAGTTACAGTCTGGCAGGATTTGTCTTTTCCAGGCTCTGCCTTCACTCCCATCTTGTTTGCTATTATTTCACACCAACACAAATCCTGCTTTTGCATCTCACAGGCAATGAGATTGTTATGGATAACTGGCTTTGCTGCTCCACAGGCAGAACTTCATTTAACTGCTCTTTTCTCTTTCTATTCTACCATGCAGATGATCTGGTTTTTAAGATTGTCTTTCTAGTCTTCATGACCGTGAATAAGAAAACTCCTGTTTTGAGCTTAGGATTACCATGGTGACAGATTTATTATCTACCCATTTGGATGCAGGTTATCCTTCTGGCAATTTTTGGCATGTATTAGTCAGTCTGTGCTGATGTTAATTGCTATTTTGTTGGGACATGTTTGGAAGTACAGCATCCATGGGGAAATGAGGAAAATAATGTCCTTTTGTAGTAGCAAAAAATGAAGGCTGGGAGCTTTTAACAAATATGTTGCAGAATGATCAAGCCCTGGGGGCAGAAGCTCCGAGCTGAGGTGATGCCTGTGAGACAAATAGAATGGACAAGATTTTTCTCTGTTCATATCTTAAATATTTATGTCAAATAGACATGGTGCTGGTAGAATTATGATCTGGACCATTAGTATTATCATGCAGAAAACACCAGAATTATCCACTTCATATCACCTGATTTTTTCTTTAGTGGGCCTCCCTTATATTCTGAAGGCAACAGAATAAATGCTTTTAACACCCTCCTATTCAGTCAGCTGGGTTCATTTTACAAGAGGGTTAGTTGACCCACTATACGACTTCACACCAAGGTCATGCCACATGATACCCAGTCTGAGGCCAAAAATAAGTTATCAGCTCTTCTTTGCAGCTCTTCTGCCTGGCTAATCCTCTGCTGTCTTAACCCTTGCCACATCTTCTGTACCACTCCCATTTCCTGGTTGGTCATACCCACCTCTGGGAAGTGACATGACCACCCAGAAGCTCTGCTGTCATGTTGGTATACATATGACAAGTCTTGATCACAAAGCAACTGTGAAGAATGCAAAGCCTTTGATCTGAGTCTGCCACAGCAGACCCAAGAGGTGTCATTGTCCCTGTTTGTCTGTGGGGGATGTTACTGCACCAAACAGAATGCTGAACAGCATCTCTTTAGGTTTTTATTGTCAATGTTTTCTTGGTCAGGCCATTAAAGCCTGAGGTCTGTGCTCGAATCTGTCCAGACATGAAAGCAATGGTCTAAGGAGTGAAATCCATCAGATTTGATGTCTCCATGGAGATGACTTATGTTTTCAACTCCTCACACTGCCTGAAACTGGTCTCAGGTGCCTATTTCTCTCTGGCTTGTGCATCTCCTCCTCTAAGTGCTGCTGATAAAGTCAGCAAGTTTCTCCTTCTTTTGCCATGCCAGCTGCAGTCACAGTACACAAGCCTGCACTTACGCCAGAACAAAAAGACACTGGGGAAGGTTTTGAATTAGACAAAAATATGCTTTTCCCTGGATATTATGAATCATCCTGAAGATATCTATCTGCCAATTGCCTTTGTGCATTTTGCCCTTTGACTTTAGTGAGTGAAAAAAAAAAAATCCTCTGAGGTGAAATGAAAATAAATTGAAATAGTTCAGAGATTTTTCGTTAACAGAATCTTAACACGATTTTGCTTTACAAAATTTCTGGAGTCTTTCCATTATTTGATAATTGCAATTATGGTATGGAGATTGATTATTTGTAGAAAAATAATTATTCACCCAATTAAAGCAAATTGGAATAGACTTAAAATGTTGGCACCATTCTTGCTGTCTCCAACAGGAAGAATTAATTTGACCAGGGTGGTTATATCACAAAAATGGTTGACTTCAAATAAAAAAACTGTAATTCGCTTCTTGGCATTGCAACAATGAATTTTCACGAAGGACTTAATTGTGGGGCAGTGCTGACTGGGCAAAAGGCAACATGTGAGATTTGATTGCAAAAATCAATAGCTAAAAATAAAGCAGAAATTGATAAATTCTCAGAAAGATCATTTGGCCCTGATTCCATTTGCTTAGCTCACACAGGAGTTACTGCTGTTTAAATCTAGGAAGGAAGGTTGGATCCCAGGATGAAGCAGGCTTCTCTTCAGACTCCTAGAACAGGAAATCTTTATTAAAAGCATTGGCGCCTTCCCACAGCAATGGGTTTATGCAGGTGTGGCTCAGGGCTGGCACAAGAGATGCTCAATACATTATAATTTGAACAGGAAAAATGTAGTGTGATCAAAGCAAAGTGAACGGGAATTGAACAGAAAGAGGCCAAAGAAATGTCAGTCAGACCACACACTAGCCAATTCCAGCTGCAAACATATCCAGACTGCAGGAGTCCATTGTCTAAAAAGTAGACCCTCTGACTCTGTCAAGGATCTTCTATCAGTTATGTGCCAGATCAAAGGACACAAAAAGCACAGAGGAAGAACTTTTAACCCTCTTTCTTCACATTCTTGCCTTCAGCCATTATAAATTATGATTCAGTCTCATCGATATTCCCTACTACAGAACACACCAGTACTGGGGGACAGAGCATCCTGGAGACAGCTTGCCCAACCAGTAGCAATGCAGTGAAGAGTGTCTCTGAGCTACATGAGTTAAGTGATAAATATCAATTTTAGAGCTGCTATCTTTCAAAAGAAATCAGCAAAAACCCCATCACTGCAGTGCAATCCAAAGCAACTTACAATCTGACTGCAAGGCAGAAACAGCTTAAATAAAGCAGTGAAGTAATATGCAGTGCTTACCTGATGCAAACACTAGCAGTGGGCTTCACGTAGAGGACCTAAACCTGTTCTCTCCAGCACAGAACCATGGGGCAGCAGCAGCAGCTTTTTCCCCTTCCAGCCTGCCTTCTGCCACACAAAAGGGAACCAGTACCCTTTTACCAAACACCATTATTTGCTCATGCTCTTATCTTAATAAAGCAATGAAGAATAAGGTCCCAGCTGCTATTTTCTTTTCACATCTCCAACCTCCTTCTCAAATAAATATATACAATTTTGCACCAAGGTTCCTTTTCTGTTAAACACCTTGGCAGACCTCGACGTACTCCCACAGGAACTATCCCTCTGTCTTACATTCTTCTTCTTCCATTATCAGCTGCAGAATCATGTAACAGTTCTGCTATGTGTTTCAGTCTACTAAATTTTAAAGGACTTTGAGAGTAATGGGTAAATTGGTCTGAGGGAACTAGCTAAACTACAGACTCATAAAGAAAAACAGTGACCACTGCTCAAAGCACCAATATAATCACTACTTTCTACACTAAAACCAAATGTTGTTTCAGCTCTGGTTTATCAGCAATTAAAATAAATGATAATAGAAATCAAAGAAGTATTCAAAGCTACAATGTGTTGGACTTTGATCAATTAATTTTATTTATCCATCACAGACTCAGCAAGTAACACCTGCAAATTAGAACTACTTTGGATTACTAGGTGCCAGCACAAAAAATTGCATACATCCATTAACTTATTAAAGTTGGTATTAAATGTCAAGGAGAACATCATAAAAATGTTTAATTTATTGAATAACTGCATTTGCTGAAGGGCATCAACATGATAACATTAGCGTTTTACACAAAATTCATCCTGCAATATAGTAACTTTACCTCTAAAGGCTCTTATAGCTCTATTCCCTAGGGCAGAGGCTGGAGAACAGCCATTTAATTGCCAGTGTTATAAATTAAAGGAGTGCTTGAGTCAGATGTCATCCAGAGCTTACAAACTGAGCAGAGTGGGCAGGAGATGCTGATGAGAAGCTTCCCAATGACTCTCCCAGCACTGAATGTAATTAATTCTGCTGATCTTTTATGTGCCTCTGCATTTGCATTGTATTTAAATTAAATACAGCTAGGTGCACTGAGCTGGGCAAAGTCTGGATAGCTAGGAAACTAAAAGCTTGAAGGAAAACCAGTGATTCTGTTTTCGTGGTTATTGTTTAGCACATTACAGAGGGAAATGTAAGCCTAATAGCTTACGGAGTGCTACAATTCCCCCAAGCGTTAAGAATTATGTTACGATCCAAAGCAGAGAATCATTTCTAGGAAATACGTGAAGACAGGATTGCCCAGCACGTGAAAGTCAAAATCCTAATTGGCAGAAGTAAAATAGGTCAAATTCCCTACCAATGGCAGAAATCATCCTGGAATGGCAACACTGTGCCTTGTATCTACAGAGAGGGAATAGTGACAAGCTGATGGTATTGATTGGAGCCCGTCAAATACACCCACCAAAAGCAGTATATTCATATTCAGCTGCCTGCTCCTGTGATTTTAGCTGCTTCCTTGCTTTTATCACCAACATGTTCTATCAAAAAGTGAAAGAAAAGCAGAGTCTAGTCATGGCAGCCCTAGCTTTATATTTACAGATTACAATGAGAGGCGGTGTTAATAAGTACAGTGTTCCCACTGCAGATGTCACCTCACCTTTCCCATCTCACTTATAATCTTGTCATAATACGAACTTTTTCCCCTCTGTTTCCTAAAAAAATATGGTTCTAATCCAATAAAGTACTAAACGGCAAGATTAAGGATAGAAATCAAGGTATGTCAGTGGTGAGCGTTGGTCCTTGGAAAGGGCATCTGATTATAAGGCCATTTGTTTCATGATGAAGTCAGATGATACGACAGCACCTAGGTCTGCAACCACGGTCATCTACCATTCAGTTACTTTTGTTTGTTAGTTATGTGTGTCTGCTGCCAGTGGCCCAGTCTACCAGGGGAGCTATGTTCCAGCAAGGCTGAAATTTCCCTCAGACCAAGTTATTTTAGGCTGAGAGTGCATGACCAGTGAGAGCAATTTGCCATTTCTTTCCCAATTTGATAATTACAATTGTATTTCCAAGAGTCGAATACAAGATTTAAGAGCTTCCTTCCATTCATGTTCACCTAGGCCACTTGCAGGAAACAGCCATAATGAACATTTTTAAAAAAAATTATATGGAAACATTTGAAATTCAGTGTGGCTGGGAGAAAGCTGGCTCCACTTCCTACTGTGTTTATAGGAAGTGGATGCAAAATAGAAACTGAGCATGCACAAATTAACATGGAAACAAACATAGAAAGTATATGTTATCAAGCTATGTAAAAAAAAAAACCAAACCCTTCAAAAATTAGCTAAACTCATATAAGTGCTAAGGGCTATTTCCACAGAAGAACTTTGTCACTGCCACACTCCTGTTTGCCACACCTAAATGCGAGGTGTCTGCAATTAGGAGTGGAAAACATAGCCCTGAGTTCCAAAGCACCAATGGAAGAGGTAGAGGAGACTCCAAGGGATTACCATGACCCAGCACCTGACATGATGGATGGCTAAACCACCAAAAGGGAATATTGCAGAGGACCAGTTATGGTATTTATCTTCAGAGATGAGACTCCATCCTTGTACCCTGACTGAGGTATGTACGGGAGATCAGGTATAACAACCTACAGACCCAAACTAGATCAAAGCAATGACATTCCCTATGGGAAAATAGCTCAGCAATTAGGGCAATGGAGACCAGAGACCATGTCCTCTTTGGTCTGAAGTATTCCAACCCTCAGTTCCTCTCACAGGGAGAGCTCCTGACACTGTTCTGGGATAACCTGTATGGAGTAGAATGGCATAAAAGTTCCCCACAGTGCACGAAGCTGTTGTTCCATGTGTGATACATCTCTGCTCATGGGTAAAAATATGTGTCTGCAAAGATAAAAATCAAGGCCTTTCTACACAGCCAAGATTAACAAGTAGGGCCAGTGATGTTGATGCTTGCACTTTTTGATGGTCAGGGGAAGCTAGCACATGGCCAACTTTTCACTTCACCAATCCTAGGACAAAAAAAGACCAAAACATCTTCCAATATTTTCATAATCTTGTAAAGCTTGCCAAGGGAGGATTTGATTTTCTGTGGCAGAATATCCTAAGTGACCTTCAGCTCAGTGATGGCAGGGTATTCTTTGCTCTGATTGCTTCTTCAGTGATGGTACAATCATGCGATGGTACAATCAGTACAAAAAATTACCTAGAAATATAAGCTATTTCCGAATGTAGCAAACCAAATAACTCCATAATTAAAAATAAGATGTAAACAAATATAATGATAGATAAAAGGTATAGTTTCATTTGATAATCCAGAAAACACAGGTATATTTCTTTCAGAAATGAAGATAACCCAGACAAACTAGGAAAAAAGGAGGGAACCCTGTCCTCCCTCATGAGGGTCTCGAAAAACTTGCAGTATCTTCAAATATGCAAAGGTACTGAAAGCTTCAAATTTTCCATAACAACTAGAGGATATGAATTGTGAGAAATCAATGGTGCAGACAGCAAGAAAATTGAAGGTTTTGCGCTGTGGCAAAGATAAAGATTCCTGCATGTCCTAGAGAGAAAGGATAATTATTGCTTGTAATAGAAATATTACAAATACTAGCGTAAAAAAGCACTTTGTATTAGAAATCAGTATAGAAAGATACATGTTTTTGGTGGTATCCATCAAAGTCTAAGCACTAGGAAACCAGAAGATACTGAAGAAGCAGAGCTGCCAGGAGGATGTAACAGATGCTGAATGGAGCAGCATCCAGTGTGCTGAGTCAGCAGTGGGACAAGGAGATTTCTAAAAGTTCAGCCGAGATATCAGTGGTTCTTGGTTGTGAGCAAATGGATTTTGACTAGCAAGTGCTGACCAAAGTTTTGCTGTCTGCTTTCTTGCAGGAGCTGGCAAGAATCACTCAAGCAAACTCTGAGCTTGTGAATTGCTAAGACAGACTGTAGGATGCAGACCTTATTATCCCCCAGCCACCAAAAGCAGGCTTCAGTAGTCCAGTCACGAACATTTCTCATCACTGTGGGCACTGCAGGGTGTCCCAGTGGTGACCAGCTGCTGCTTCTGAAGCCTGTGGCTCTATCTGAGGCCTCATGTCACATAGGATCATAGAATGGTTTGGGTTGGAAGAGACCTTAAAGACCATCTATTTCCAATGTCTCTGCCATGTACAGGGGACATCTTCCACTGGACTGGATTGTTCAAATCTCCATCCAATCTGGCCTTGAACACTTCCAGAGATGGGGCATCCATGACATCTGCTGAGCCCATGCAGATATTTTGAGCAAACAGAGGAAAATTACTCTAAATTGCTGGGAAAAAACATGAACACTTTTTGTAGGCTCTGAAGCGTCCTTGATACCCCTGATACATTTGCCCATGGTAGGATAGGGACTATCATGCTGTGAAGCCTGCCATGTGTATCTCAGCTTCATCAGGCTCTCAGAGGCCAAGAGGGAGTAGGAGGGAATCTGAAGGGGGAAGATGGGCCCTGTTCCACTTCCTCTGGCTCAGAACCAGGGCAGCTGGCACATGAATACAAAACAGCTGTTATAGGATGAAGGTATACATATGCCTGCAAATGTGCACACAAATGGGATTTTGCTTATAGGATGAAAGCTCTTGTGTTTCCCTTTATGACAAAAGGTTCTTCAGCACACGAGACTATTACTCTTCATTTGTTATTCAGCATTTAGCCATTTAAAACTTTTCAGTTCTGTAGTCAGGCAATAGAAACACTGTGGCATAATGGCTCAGTTACATCATTTGAATAATGAATGGTTGAGGTTTACCAAACATCAGCAGGTTCCTCCAGACTATCTACCAACGACTTATAAATACAAGCCACATTTGCAGAAATCCCTGCTGATTCAAAACTTTTTTCAAACAGGAGCTGGCACATTCCTCAGATTATGTATTCCCAGTAAATAATTTATTCAGCTTCAGCACCTGGCAAACAACAGAAGACATTATTAAGAAGTCATCAGAAGAACTGTAATGACTCAAAAACTCACTTCTTTTTACTGGAAATAAGATGAAGCGACCTAAGAGATACTGGGTAGCCAAAGATATCGTTACTTGCTGAAAGGTATTTGTTTAACCAGCAACAATGACTTGCAATTCTATAGCATTTCTCACAAAATAACCACTCAGAGAATTGCAATGAGCTGTATCTCTGGGCTGACCAGCAAACAAAAACAATGAGCAGCTCAGTGGTGTTTTATCAAATAAAAGGAAGGGACCCAGCTGGCAGAAGCAATTTTAATTTCTGATTGAGAGAAATGACAGAGTTGGAACCTATATTGACATTTTCACTGTGTTAGCTAGATAAGTAACTAAGAGACTACACAACTAAGTAAAATGTACTTCACCCTCTATCTTTGCCCACCTTCTCTCTCACCTATAAAAGTACAGAAGCACAAACCTGAAAATACAAGTTGTAACTTTTCCAGTAAAAGCATCACAGACAAATCACCAAGGAAGGGGTTTTGTTGTTGTGCTTATGAGACAACAACAAATATTTTCAGAATTTTCTTAGGGACTGAAGAAAACCAGACTGGAAGAGGTTTAGAGGTCATTCAGCTCATCACGATGTACAAGGTAGGACTGGCTCTGTCTCTGCCAACCTGGCATATGCTTGTCTGCTCTTAAAAGCTTTCAGTGATGAAGAAACCCCAGGCTCCCCAGTAGTCTACTCCAGACTTCAGCTTGCTGCACATGTAGCAAATGTAGTCTAATGTTTAAGTTAAATCTCCCTTGTTGGAATTTAAGGTAATTACTTCATCTTTGTAATGGATATGGATTACATTTGACTGCCTTCAGTGCAGTTCTGATTTACATATTTGGAGATTATTTGGTCTCACTTCAGTAACTTCTCTAATTCCTTCTGTCCAACACAGTTCTTTCAGCCTTACCTCAAAGTTCATGGTTTTAGGTTTCAGAGAGCATTTTCCAGGGTAGTAAACTTTTAGCTCAGTCAGCTTATTATAGAGAAAAAAACGTATTACACAATGTTCTCACACTTCCAGTTCTGTCCTGCAATAAATGCCTTCCTAGAGAAGTGTATTAGCAAATTTCCTCACATAGCTCCAGCAAGAAGTCCTGATCTGAATTTTTTGCAGAGGTGCCATTACAGTCCTGGGAGTAAGCTGCTGATGCCCTCAAGTGCTGTTTGCTGTGGCAGTGCCAGGGCACTGCAGGAATGACTTTAGTCTCATTGTTCAGAGAGTAGTGAGTGATGCAGAGTAATGAGACATGACACTGAATAAATTGATGGAATGAGATACAACAGAAAGCGTTGGGCTGAGCCCTACAGAAGAGACCTTTGTGTTGGTTAATCTGAACCTTTAATTTAATTAGATCTACGTGTAATGACAGCAGGGCATGAGGGCACAGTCAGTCTCTGAGTTACTTTCTGGGAGACACTGTTCTCTCAAGATGAAATAAAATACTGGAAAAAGGTCTTTTATATGCTGCAAGTTCTTATATTACACTTTTTATTACTCTTATATATACTGTTCCTAATAAGTACAGGACCTCACTCTGGGAAGCAGTAGAGGACAACTCTCAGCCTAGGAATAAGTGAGAATATTGCCTTGATTTGTCAGAGGAACAGAAATAAAGGGTGACATTTGATCCAATCATTATAAAGCCCAAAATAGACACTAACATCTTAGTTCAAAAGAGTGACAAGCAGTTGCATCTGTGCATCAGCCAGCATGGCCAGGCCCTGGCTCTGCCTTGGGACAGTAGGGACACCTGCTGCCCATGTTCAAACCACAGGTTGCCAGCAGCTACTAAAAGCAGCCCTGCCTGCAAGGCAGGCTGAAGCAGTTGTCTCTGGTGTTGGACTTCAAGCCCATAGCAAGCACTGAAAGGGATCACACAGGGTCACACAGTACCTACCACACCTGAGTAATGGGTCAGTAACTGAAAATCGGACAACCATTCCTTATATCCACTCCTTTTTTCTCCCCACTCACCCAAAGATAATGTGGCCAACTGCTACTGTGAATCATGCTGTAATTATCTTTTTTCTTCCATTTAAAGAAAGGGTTTTAAAAATTAAAATAAAGCCTTACATTTTTGTGTACAGCAGAGAGACACCTCCACTGCACTGGTGGGAATTTGGAACAGCTCTGAGGTTGTCCTTCCCAATACCTTCTGGACCTGAACTACAGCACTAGACAGATGTGGTACCATGCCTGTAGAGTGATGGGTGAAAGGAGATGCAAACAAGCAATGCCAGTTTACCACCATATCTTGATTGCAGTAATGTCAGAAGCATCCTACGTCATTGATTTTGAAATCAAAGTCAAAAAATATGCAATGACGCTTTGTTGATACAGGGTAGAAAAAGAGCTTCTCCTCTGCTAATCCTCATTTGTGGTCCAGGTCAGGCCCAGACCTAATATCCTACACTGCCACATGGCAAATGTGCTCAATCAAATTCCTCTGAAAAGCAGGTTTGCATTTCTGCTGAGCTGATCTTGGCTGACCAGAGGGATGGAAGAGAAGTGGTCATGTGAAGTGAGTGCAGAAAAAAGGGATAAAACCCAACACTACCCAATTAAAGAGACCCTGGATCTATAAGGCAGCGAAAAATCAAGAAGAGATCTTTACCACTACCTAGGAGATGTTCACATCCAGAGAGTAGCTTCTTTCCTTAAAACGAAAGTGAGCACATAGTCTGTACGTGAATCCAAACAGATGTGGAGCATTTGGATTACAGGTTTTAGTTTGGATCTCTTTTTCATTTGCTCCTTACATTGCTCTTGAAACAACTCAGCTGAATTTGACAGGATGGAATTTTGTCTTGCTAGTGTTGCATTTGATCCTTTCAGCTCACACCTTTCAAACCTTCACAGACATGCCTGCTTTCCCTCCCAAGACACCCTGTATGCAAGGCTTGTATTGAAATACAGTGCCTCTGGAGCATTTGAGCAGAACCTGTTTGCAGAAATGCGTCAGCAGGCAAGATGCACAGCTCTCACATTATCCTGGTAAAGCCTCTTTCTGAACTGTAACACAGATTTCACATGAACCAAAACATAAGAATACAACAGCTTCAACCCCAGCTCTTCCCATCACAAAGCAGGGCAGGGTAGGTGAATTGCCCTTTTAATCTTTCCTGTGCACCCGTCTCTACAGCAATCAAGCATAATTTCTCCTTCTTTTTCAAATTCTCTTCAATTTATATAGAGTTTCTGCTCTTGCAGATCCTTGGCCTCTGTAGTTACTACTTAGCATGTCTTAAGTTTTATTTCAGTTTGTTATTCTCTGCTCAAATTTTCAGCACAGTCTAGATCCCTTTGTAGCATTTATTATCTCCATTTATTCTCTGCTACTTTCATTATTATGCAGCTTCCTCTCTCTTAAAGATCATTAAGGAAAATGGGATCAAATAAAATCCCATACAAGCTTCTCAATAATTTAATCCATTTTGATTCATTAAAGCACATATTTTTATTTTCATATTAGGCCATGATCTTCATAATAAAGATAATCCAAAGCACTTTTAACTGCAAAAATCCAGAACATACTGCAAGAAATTATTTAAATCCAAATATATTGCATTTATCACTCATTTATTCACTAAGTTTACAACAGCTTAAAAATCAATGAGATTGCAAGTCTTGTGCATTGTAAATCTAGGTAACTAATTGTTCATAGGTCTATTATTGTCTAAATGTTTCATGAAAGCAATTAAATTCCCATTTTCTGCCAGGTCTGGTTTTATCACCAAACAGAGAGATCTAATTAGCATAAAACAAGATGGATTCAATAATTTACGAAGGATGTCATAACAAATCTTCATCACCCAGGTTGCTATACCACACCCCTCACTGATGTCTCTGAGCACATCAGTAAGAGAATCTGTTCATTCACATTTAAATCACAAAATGCAAATATGTCAGGATACTCATTGATGTTAATGTGAACTTGCAGCTCTGTAAAGAAGAATCACAGAATAAGCAATTGCAAAAAAAGTCTCTGCACAAGCCAGAACACTTGAGCACATGTGCAATAGGGTCATAAAAAAGCAAGTACCTGCTGCAAATGACCAAAAAAAAGGGAAGAAGAACCAATTAGAAATCTAATGACAAAAAAACTTAATCAACAGCCAAGCAGTGCTACAGAACATATGGCCGAAGTCTTCATTTCAGGCAAAATTGGAAGCATTCAGACACTCTGGCATACTCTGCAAGTGTCCATAACTCAGAGATATTCTCTATTGCGCTTCACAAGGGCCACCTAAAGGCACTCTTTTTCCCCACTGCCCTACCAAGACAACAGGTGAATGATGCATTCTCGTGACCTCATCCCAGCCCTGCTGGGGCAGGAGAAGTGGAGGCAGCAGCAGCAGCAGCATGTCCTTGGGGTCTGAAAGTCTGGCTGGGGCAAGAGAGGGGAGGGAACACATTAGGTTTGGAGAGGGAGAGCGTCCTTGGTGTCAGAGAAATAGCATTTTACCTGGTAATGAATATGTTCTGCTAATACAATAATACAATCTGTTTATATGCTACATAAAACATTTCATATCTTTAAAAGGAAAGCCTCTTTGAACAGTTGTGAGACTTGGCCAGACCAAATATTTCTGTCATTCCCCATAGATGTCCATCCTTCCTTCAGGTCCAGACAGGAACTGTACATCAAGAGAGGACAGAAGTTCAAAATCTAGCAGTGGTCTTGGGAAGTCAGACAGAAACCCAGGACTGAGCAAAATGGACTTTCCACAATATAAGCAACAGGAGGCATCAGGGAGGGATGAGATATGCATTCAAAATGGGTTTTTATTCTGAAGGTACTCTTTCCTGAAAATGCATTGGTCCTATACAACGATTACAAGGCTTTAAGGATGTCACATTACTACTATTGTTGCCTGATGAAAAAGAATTGCACATTTGAATTAAGTTTGACCTACTGAGGTAATCATGGGTTGATACACATAAGACTGCAACTCTGGGATGAGCTGAGGGAGGATCACCTGGTTCCACAGCACGAAAGGACAGAGCTGGCTGGAATAGGTGTGTCATGCGCTGACCATCAGATGCAGTACAATGTCATGTATTTGACCCTCACTAGAGAGATACTACCGTTTCGGGCCAGAGGTTCACTCAGCTTCCCAATAAATTAAACCAAAGGGACCTTATGATGGCCTAAAGCATCTGTAGTCACTTACCGTAGCATTAATTTCAACAGTCAGCTGTAGAGGAAAAATAGAAACCGCTCCATATAAGTAGAAGCTCTTACCTAGCATTTTCACTACGCCCTGTGCTGTTCAAATCACAGGCAGTGGAAAGTACCATGACCCAGAAAAAGAACCATGAACCATGGGCTGTGCACAAATCACTCTCTGGATCATTGCAGTTACAGGGTCCAGTACGGCAGAGAGCAAAATTAGCTAAACATTATCATCAGTAAATAAAGAGCCAAAATACCAGTACAAGAGCCTTAGCTTGCTACACCTATGAATTACTGTTCCAGAAAAATACCACAGAGTAAGCATAAAAATAACTGAGCATGGTTTTGCTGAGCTCACTCACTCATATTGCCCTAGCACAGCAAAAAAAGAAGTAAAATTAAATCTGTTTGCAAGTCCTCCAACACACTGCGTAGAAGCATGTCTGTAGCAAGTGATTTGCCTATAACTAGAACCTAGCACAGAAATTCCATCTTCTAAGCTGGATTTAGGTAGCAACACAATTTATGTTCAGGTGTATCATGCAACAGCAGGAAAATGTTTAATTTTTTTTTATTATTATTATTATTTTGAATAAAGGACCAGGTGCTTTTCTGTGACGCCACAAACAAGAGGACATAAAACAGAGGAAATGTTTGCCAACTGATTTTTCAGCATCACTCGAGTCCAGTTGAGACAGAGATAACTGGACTGTCCACTTTCCCTCCCTATTTTGGCACATGAAATTTGACAAGAAAAGAGGAAATTACCTCAGGTTGCACCAGGGTAGGAATAGATTAGTTAGAATTAGATATTAGGAAATGTTTTTTTCACAGAAAGGATTGTGAAGCTTTGGAACAGACTACCCAGACAAGTGGTGGGGTCATCATCTCTGGAGGTGTATAAAAAAATGTGGATATGGCACTCGAGGCCATGGTTTAATAGTGAACATGGTGGTGGTGCTGGGTTGACAGTTGGAACTGATGATCTTAAAGGTGCTTTCTAACGTTAGTGATTCTATGATGCTAAACTGTATTGGTGCCCAGATGCAAAAATTAAAACCACTGAGGAAAATACACGTTTTTGTATTTTTCTCATCTATTGCTATGTCCAGCCTAATTTCAGAATTCTGGGGCAGTTGAATTTATTTTGTTTAAAACTATCCTAATCTCTGTAACTGCTCTGGTAATTTTTGCAGGAAGATTCAGAGATCTATTTCTTATTTCTGTGTTTCCTCTTGTATAATAAAACAAGAGGCTTCTTAATGATCATGAAGTGCCTTTCCCAATCTAGTGCAATAAAGGCATCTCTCAGCAAAGGAGACACTTTTCCCTTTTCTGTTACCTAAATAGCCTCTCTAACACTTATCTTTATCGAGTATTAGCTGCTCATCGTTGTCTTTCTGTTCATTTCTCTCTCTAAACTCTGAGTAGGTGTGCTCTCTACAACTTGGTTGCCATTTCAGTCACTGGGCCCATTGGGCGTGTTATGTCAATACAGTGATATTTGCAGTCTGCTCTACCTGTGTGTGTTTTATTGAACAATTTGATCCCAATTGCACAAGTTAGGCCTCTGTGCCTTATGAATGTTTTATTCTCCGTCACCCACCAAGTGACATAACTTTTGGTTTACAGAGTGAATATATACATTTTTGCTATACTATCCAGTGGAATAAAGAGAAGGAATGGTGCACTGGCTAAAACAGTAAGAAAAGTGGCCTTTTGGAGAAGTGAGTTTAATTCTTACCTCTGTTAAAACCATTCTGTGGCTTTATCTGCCCTGCCCAGGAGCATGTGGTGCAGAGGTCCTTCATTTACTGATCATTAATCAAGCTAATTCCTAAAGAAACCTTCAGAGCTGGCTCAGAATAATGATTGTACTCTACTTGCAGACCTTTGTTGCTGCATCATGCCACACTGAGCAGCTGAAGGTGCAGCTGAAGTGTCCTGTCACACTTTCTCTGAGTCCCATATTCACACGGGATTCTTCACAAGTAAGGAAACCCATTTTTACTGTGAGGGTAAGCAAATACTTGCATAAGTTGTCCAGGGAGGTTGTATAGTCTCCATCCTTGAAGACATACAAAAGCCATCTCACATGATCTTGGGCAACTGGCTTTAGATGGACCTGCTTGAGCACTAGATGACCTTTAGAGGTCTGTTCAACCTCAAAGATTCTGTGACTCACTGAGAAGCCACTAGATATCCACCTTAAGGTAAAGGCAACTCCTCTCCAGGCTCTAGGGTTTTGATGAACTACATCTCCATCAATTGTAAGAGGAGCTTAGATACCCTCCAAACATGCCAACACCTGAATGTATGTGTTTGAATCTGGTGCTGAAATTCAACTCGTGTATCTCAGTAAGATGGTGACAATACACCGTCCATTTCTAACAGAATCGTTGTTAGAGAAAACTGTTTAGTATTGGAAGAGTTGTATAGATACTACTGCTAAAGGAGTTCATGAGATTTACTTTACAATGACTAATAGCTGAAGTCCCATAATTTCTAACTAATTCTGAACAATGGAGGGGGTCAGGTTGTCAAATACACATATGCAAGGCCAACCAATATATGTAAGTATTGGTGGGAGGTGGAACAGTAATCCTACTTCCATAATGTTAGAAGGGGTCAAGACAAACTGAATCTTATCTTAAACCAGACAAAGTGTGACTAATGTGGACAAGTCATACTTGGACCTTTAGACAGATGGAATGAAGTCAATGGGAGGCTTAAAAATGCAGCTCAGTGAGCATCAGTGTGCAGCCTGAGCAAGTCTTGTGTCAGCAGTGCTATCTCCTTTTATTTTTTAGATCTTCTCCAAAGATTAATACTGCTCTATTAATTAACTAATATATGAGCAGATGTTAACTTATTCAGAAGTGCCAAACATCTCTTTTGTTTTTCACTTCAGAGTCAGAAGTGTCTAGATTGTTTTTTTCAGAGCATGAGCAGGGTTTGAAAGCTTAGGGGTGCAATTGTCATTGGCTTGAACTGCAACTGTGTGGTTAAATCTCCAAACTGGGCTACAAAAATTGCCCTCAAGGCAGGGCTGTATTCTGCCACTTCTGTGCATATGAAAAAGGCAGCATTCACAGAGTGCTGCAGAATATGAACATAGCTAATTAACACTGCCTCATTAATCTCATCTAGCTGAGAGGAGAGACTCATTCTTGCCACACTTTCAAGTGATCATAGAATCATAGAATAATTTAAGCTGGAAAAGACCTTTTAGATTATTGAGTCTAACCATAAATCTAACAGTGTTGGGTCAACTACTAAACCATGTCCCCAAGTGCCACATCTACATGTCTTTTAAACATGTATCATGACTCCACCACTTCCCTGGACAGCCTATTCCAGTGCTCGATAATCCTGATGTCCAGCCTTAACCTCCCCTGGTGCAACTTGAGGCCATTTGCTCTTGTCCTGTCTCTTGTTACCTGGGAGAAGAGACCAACCCCCACCTGGCTACAACTACTTCAGGTGGTTGTAGAGAGCAATAAGATTCCCTCTGAGCCTTCTTTTCTCCAGGTTAAACACCCCCAGCTCCCTCAGCCATTCATCATAAGACTTGTGCTCCAGACCTTTCCCCAGTTCTGTTTCCCTTCTCTGGACATGCTCCAGCACCTCAATATCTTTCTTGTAGTGAGTGGCTCAAAACTGGACATGGAATTCAAAGTGCAGCCTCACCAGTGCTGAGTACAGGGGGACAACCACTGCCCTGGTCCTACTCGCCACACTATTGCTGATACAAGACACTGGCCTTCAGTACAAGTCACCAAAAGGGGACTGACTACACAGGGTTTGAAAGGCTGTGACTGATGTAAGCTGAAGCCCCAGAATCAAATGCAAGTTATAGAAAAATGAAAATCTAAAGTTTACTGAACAGATGAAAGGAAGAAAACTTTGCAGGCATCACACTAACAAGGCTGCATTTTGTAAATTGCTGTCGCTTTGGTCTGAAAGGATTAGGGCTGATTCCTCGCTTCAAGGAATGACAGTACCACAGAGCTCCATTTTGTTGGATGATTTCTGAAAAAAAGTCTTTTCCTCTAATCAAGCACTGCTGTAAACAGCAGTCTCTGACCTACCACTTCTACAGTTTGAATACAAATCTCCACATGCAGATCTGAAATACTGTGTGGAGTTTACCTCATTACTTGTTCCTTTATACAGTGTTCCACACAAAAAAGAAAAAAAAGATATATAAAAGACCAAGCATGCAATAACTTGGCACAAAGTACTCTATTACAATTCTGTCTTCCCTTGACTTCTATTTGCTAAGAGAAGAATTGTCAAACATGAGTTTTAGTAGGTAACTGCCCAAAGTGTCCTACGAAGTTTTTAACTCTAGTGCAGAGAACCTTTGAAATCAATGCAAATACTGCTGCTCTATTCCCACAGGCTGCATACTTGTACTGGATGCATTCAGGTTGACACCTGCAATTAAAACCCAGTTTCTTTAAAAAGTACAGCAGTTTTAACATTTTGATATGAGCTGTGCCTCTTCCCGAAAGGAGAGATAAAAGCAAGGTTCCAAAGAAAGCATTCTCTTTCCTAAAAGTGTTGTATCACTCTGTGGTAGTTGCACTGTTCAGACTCCAAAAGCAGTACATGAATTCTACCTAATAAAGTTTTCCCTTTGGAATTTTGTAAACTGTGCTGTGTGTTTCTGTAAAAACCCAGTTCATAATTCAAGAATTTGCTACATGCCACTGCCATCTACATATCTTTGCAAAACAATTGGGCATCATCTCATGATCCTCACAGCTGCAATAAACAGATATGTGAATGAGGAACGTTCCTTGGCCTAAAACCACAATTGAATACACCTGAATATAAGGAGTTTCTATTTACTCAGACATTAGATGATCTTCCCTTGATTTTTTTTACTAGCCAACTAAGGACAGAAAAAAGATAAGGAAAAACAAAAAATCAGCTCATGCTGAACCACATGTCACTTCCAGAGACCTAAAAAACTAAGGCTGCATCTGACTCTCTTGACTCACAAACCAGCTGTCAATTTGATTACCAGAGGCTGGCCCAGATACAGCACAACAAAAACCAGTAACTGGCAGAGGCCCATCAATTCTCAATCAAGATTTTTCCTAATCTGGCATCAGTCACAGAATATCATTTTTATTATCTCAATTATCAATGTGTTCTGGAACTCCTAAAGCTATGTCCAGAGATTTTCAAGTGTTTTTTATCCTGCTGTAATATTGAGCTGCTGCGATATACAGAAGATGAATGAGCTCTTCCTAATAACATTTTCTCTCTGACCTTTAGCCAGTAAAAGTAAGACCACGCTCAGCATAACTTTGTTTTTCCCAATTTATGAATCTATAGTGGTTTTCAGAAATGCCACCCAGATATGTGTTTGAAATGCAGGGTGCAGTCATGTTCAGGAAATCACAGCATGACAGTGTTCAAGATCCCAAGATAGTATCAAAATTCTTTATGAAGCAAACCTCAGATTAAAGAAATCTCGAAAGACATCCCCTCTCTCCTAAAACATAGAATATACCCCATCTTCCAAAAGGCTAGGGAAGAGAAAGGTGTTTGGTACTCAACACTTTTTTATAACGTCTGGACTAATAAAAGTCCTAAATTTTGGGGATTTACTTTATGTTACAGTAGGACTAAAATGTATTAGTTACTAATGAAACCCACAAGACAAGTCAGTTCTTAAGCATTAGAAAACTTTTCTTTTTAAAGAAACTTTGGAATTATTACCATATAACTGCTTGCTGCATACAAAGCTACTGGGAATCTGCTGCTGGAAGCAGAGACCACTGTCAGGAGCATGAGGCATTGAGTTGTGCTGGCTGCTGGTTTATTTCCCAGTAGAATTTAATCTTTAAAGCTCTCTTTTGCCAAACACCTGCACATTCAAATGATTACTTTTATATCATCTTCCTGCATTCCCTCAACAGCCAGAGCTCCCTCAGTCTTGCCCTTCTAAATCTGAATGGAGCTGGAAATATCCCCTGATTGGGGCACAAAACCCCAGGTAAGCTTTATGAAAGAATAATAACAACACCAACAAAAACTCCTGATGGATGCTTGAAATAAACTGAAACAGTCTATCCTGATCTCTAATTTTTTATATATGTCATGTTGTTCCTGAACTTTCAATCCTAGAGAGTTAAATCCAGTGGTGATCAGACAGCATAGGTATTGGACTTAAATGAGCTAAGCTCTCAGAAAGAGTGCTAGCCATATGTCACAGAGACACAGTCTGGTTCCACCTTACTGCCTTTTCTGAAATAGTTCCTCCGGGTCACTTGGACCTTCTTGCTTCAGTGACACCCCAGCCTTTCTAAACTAGCCTTTGCTCGTGGTGATCCAGCATTCCTTGTGCACAGTGCAGCCAAGCAACCAGTGAGGTATCACAGGTATGTCAGCATCCTGAAATAATCCTCTCCCACCTCTTTTATGATTACTCACAGTAAATTCCCAAAAACCACAGTTCTTGTCCAGGGAATCATACCTCTCTTATCCAAGGCTGTTTATTTGTGCAAAAGATGTCTCCCCAAATGTCTCCAAGTCAATAATAAGAAATATCAACATTTTTTGCAATATCTTACATGTGCAGTAGGAGAAGGGGCACATGAGCACTGGTTACCAGAGAACATGGAGGTCTCACAGTTTTGTTAAAGGGCACTGTTCATACAGTTGATTACGACAGAACAAAAATTGGAGAAATGAAGAACAATGCCTTGTCGCAGAAGTAAGTTTGATACAGACTGGTGTTCACTGAACAATTAAAGACGATTACTCATCTAATTTGAGAACATAATACTTTATGACTCATAATTTTGAGAATTACAGCAGGGAATGTAAAAAAAGTCTGAAAGAAGAAATCCAGAATATCGTAGCTACAATGGGGAATTATCATTTTTACAGAATGGGCTCCGTTACTGTATGTTAACACTTCAGGCCTTGATTTGATTTGCTAGAATTACATGTGCTTAACCTCCTGTAATATCCAAACTATTTCATTGACTTCTTACTAACAAAGCATGCCAAATTCATTTTAGTAGGGAAATTAAAGGATGACAGACCATGTCTGCATCCAACCTGGACAATCAGCTGCCTTCACCTAATCTCCTATCTCCAGAACATTTTCTTGTACCCTTTTAACCCAAAAGGTGTAAAATAAAATATTATTCAGAATAAAAATACATGACCAATACTTTCTAGTTAACTACACTTGCTTAACCTGCTGGAGAACTGTGAGAGATGTCTAAACCCCATATCCACTGTAGTCAATTTACAACCTTTCATTGACTGCAGGCAGGCTTCAGGCATAAGGTAATGTTCCTGTCTTAGAAAATGTGGATCCTCTGGAGAGAACTGCTACAGAACAAGTCTTCAAAAGAGAATCATGCAGGGCTCTATGAGCTTCGAATTTTGAAGTGTTTTCTCTTACGTATAAATATTTTTGAAGTGAATTTATCAGAATAAAAAAGCAGAATATCTGAAAGTATTTGGCACCTTAAAGTCCTAGCTGCTCACAAACCAAACAAAACAAACCAACTAACCAAACGAACAAACAAATGAAAAAACAAAATTTAAAAAAACAGTCATCATTGTTCCAACATTAACTTGAAAGAAGCAGACAGTTCCTTTTCACCCATGGTACCATCAGCAGTTAAAAAAACACTGAGGATGCCTTGCTACGTTAATAACCAGAGCAGGAATTCCAAAAATAGTCTCAGGAAGAAGCTAAAGGTGGCAGACAGGCCTTCTTTATAGTTTGAGAAAATAGGGAATGATAGGGGATAAGAGTATGTTAAAGGAGGTGGGAACAGGAAAGCTCACCTTCATAGGAGTTGACCATCAGCCACAAGTCCATCCAAATATAACCTGTGGAGAATCCTTGAGGTCTGAGGTATGATCAAATTCTTTTAAAAAATGCAACAAGATGTGAAAGAAAATTCTCTTTTTTTAGGTAACTTCTACTGGATCCCTAACCAAAGGAAAACAGAGACAGCTGGATGGTAATAGCAACCCTCTAAAAGGTAAGAGAGAAAGAACATCTGCTAGCAGGGAGTTGAGTGAAAAAGGACCTGTCTGTGAATAGACATAAAATATTAATATTCCCATATCCAAGTCCCTCTAGACAATGGAAGAAACAAAGAGCAAACCTAGAACAAACAAGAATTTTGCAACAGATCTCTCTTCTCTGAAATTTAAACCCATATTTCACAGCATGTCATGATTCACAGGATGCTGCTTTGCTGTTGCACTTCCCAAGAGAAAGCATAACACACAGCCCTGGAGACTGTGACAGTACCAGTCCCTGAGGACAAAGGACTAGATTTTAATGCACTGACTTTCTGTTGGTTGCTTGCTAACTTGTTTTTGTTGCCCTGTGTAATTTTATTTGTGTCTATAATATATGTATGTATTACAATTAAGTGTCCAGCTCAGCAGAGACCTCAGCAAGCCACTGAACGCACTCACAAAAAGGCTGATGGACCCCCGACACTTTGCTGACGCATGCTTTGCGTGCGTGCCACGTTTTCTCATGGTGGCTACCTTCCCTTGGAGAGGAAAATAACTGTCACTTTAAAGCAATTTTAACACACAGATATACTAGAGGAATAGAATTCCTGGTGACAGAAGTCTGCCACTGGCATCATACTGTATAAAGCTTTTTCAAACCACACCACGCTCCATTTCAGAAGAAAGTGTTGTACACTGGTAGGAAGGCTCTTCCAGGACTTGACTGCTCTAATGATGGGGAGACACCTTTCTTTTTCTATCTTGATTTTGGTCCTGGTCCAGTTATATACCTTCAGTTCTCATATAATTTTGTCTCTTTTCAGAAAATCCCTATTATTCACCTTAGCATTTTCATAGACAGCAGCTGTATTGCCTCCAGCCTCCATTTAGCTAAGCTAAACAAGAGAAGCTCCTTTAGCTTTTCCTGATGTTCTTCCCTCTCAGTACCCACAGTAATCCTTCTCCTGACTTTTTCAAGTCCAAAGGAAGAGCTGCACAAGTAGTCCCAGAGACATTCAGAAAAAGCCCTTGCAATAAATCTCACCATTTCTCCAGTGGAAATAGGGGTATATTCCCTTTACATACCTGCAGTGCTGCTAGCATCATGCTTAGACCAGTCAATACACCAAGGAGTTTTCTCTGGAAAATAAGCCCAGTCCTCAGCTTACAGAACAGCTGGCTCAGGTGGCTGCTTTTTCCTGCAGTGCCTCCTCTTGAAGGGACTCAAGCAGGACATAGAGCAAAACCATTCTGCAACAGGAATTAATCCTATATAGTAAGCTAAACTTGATGGCAAATGTACTCAGCTGCTGGATATCAGGCCTGTGTTATCTATCTGCAGCAAAATCCACATTGCCAAATTTTTCTGAGTCTCTATTCACCCCAAGGTTCGATGCGCACACAGACCTGCCGACATCTTGCATCCTCTCCCAGCATGAGCTAATGAGCAATTTCAGAGATACTGACTAGATTTGCAGCCATACAAGCGAAGATTTACATCACACATGCTAGCTAAGCTGGAAAATATGCAGTGCAGCGCTTCTGACAGTAGAGAACAAAGCTATGATAAAGCATCAATGTCTGGGTAGGCCTGCAAATACAACTAGAAGACATCAGCATCACAGCTGATATGAGTGACTGCACATGCACAGCCACTCCTCAGCACTTGCCTACAAGCTGGCAAAAGCTTTATAACACTGCACATGTACTTCCTTTTTGCAGTGTGACAGAGAACATCGTGTAACTTGCTGGCAGAAGCGTGCGTCATCAAAAACAGGGAAGACTGAATCTTGGCTGCAGTGGAAATCCAGTGTTCCCTGGGCAGGAGCACCACCACACTCTGGTAGGCCCAACAGGGCAAATGAATTGGAAGGGAGATGAGGCTCCGTGTCAGACATCCTGCCAAACTCCCTGTGCTGCCTGCTAGCAGCTTTTGCATATGTGCTGAAATATACAGTTGAAGATCTTGCAGATGTGCAAGGCTCTTCCCAGACTATTTGAGAGAAGAAAAATGCCACTGTTGCTGTTCCTGCATTTGGCCAAGGGATGAATCTACACACATCAAAAGACCAAGAAAGAAATGCCTCATGTGGCCCAAGCATACTCAGCTGACAAACCTGTCATCAAGAGCCAGGATGGAAAATGCCTAGGACTGAGCTGTGCCCTTATGAGGGTGAAGGAACAGCTCCCAACAGGGGCAGTGAGTCTGTCTCAGCAGCTCTCCAGCAGCTTTGCTTCACAGGGCTTGCAGCAATGCCAAGGCTGTCTCAGGTGACAGAGAATATTTCATCAGCAGGTACCCAAAAGGCTGCACAATAGACAACCCTGACATGTAAGATACTTTTGTTCTAAAATGAGAAGTGCACAAGCAGCAATACAGGAGCCAAAGCCACATGATCAAATCAACCAGGAGCAACAGTACTCTTCAAACTTGTCACTGAGAACTGGGAAGCAAGGGCTATAAACAACACATCCTCTACCATGAAGAGGAAGCCCTCAATGCTGCAGACTCCCCGGGCATTGATCAGTACTCAAGCACCTTGGACTGGAGCTATTTATTTACATATTTATTTTACAGCTTTACAAAATTGTTCTACAGGGCTTCTCTTTGCCTCTTCTTTTCCCACAAATGTTTCAATATAAATTATAGTAATTATCTATTGTGAAGAAAGTAATTGGAATTAATAATTAAGTGTAATTGTTACCAATTTCATAGGATTTCTCTCATGTCCAATTGTCGACATAGCTTGAACGATCTGTACATTGTGGAACTGCAGATGTATCCTCAAAGGATAAGTTATCCAAATGCATTTTGGTCCATTTGACTTGGAGCTTTGAAAGTAAACTGAATTTTCTGTGAGAATGTGAAAGAAGAAGTTCTAGAAAACCCATTCTAGAGCCAGGCAACAGTACAGAGAGAAAACCCCCAAACTGTACCTTATCCTCATAACATACTTCTTGCATTCTAATGTGTTAAATGGGACTCTAAAGAAAGATAAGAAAGGCTCAATTTAAGGGAAAATTAAACATTTTATATTTTCAAAGCAATGTCTCCAGGTCTCTGACCCCATTGAGTTCCACTGTAACAGCAACATTACTATATCTGACTGATTTTGCTTAAATCTCTATCATGGCTCAAACAGTTTAACTACAGAAGGTGTTCTTATGCATTTGAGTTCCTTATTCTCTCTTCATCCTCATAATTCTATTTATCATACAGATGCGAGTTGCAGAGATCAACAACTTTACTTATTAGAGTTCAGTTGTTCCTCAAGGAGACAGAAACTGGAGTAGTCCAGATGGGACCTCTATATTTGAATGTTTTGAATGGAAGGACCCCATCTTCATGGAGATATTGCATCTCAGCATTTCTTTTCCAATGATTTCTAGCAGTTGTTTAAAAAAAAATCTAACAATTTTGCTACCTTTTTTTTTTTGTCTCTACTGTCTGGAAGGTTGTTAGCAAATGTGATTACTCTGATGTCTAAATGACCCCTTTTGACTTCAACTTTCCAGTTATTTATAGCAAGCACAAACACAGTTGTTATTGTGTGACCATGGCCTTTTGCAATAAATAGTTCCCTTCTCTCTGTGGTGCTTACATCCCCCTCCCTACACTGCATATGTTTTTTAGATAGAAGTTTCAGCCTATAAAGCGGGATTGGCACTCTAGGTCCCATCTCTTCCCCCTGACCCCTCTCTGCACTCTGAATCTATCTTCTATGAATCACACAAGCAGAGATAACTGAGGTGGGCGTACCCTTCTGGAGATCATCTATTCCAATCCCCTGCTCAAAGCAAGGTCACCTAGACTAGGTTGGTCAAAGTGATGCCTGGGTTGATTTTGAATATCTCCAAGGATGAAGACTTCATAACCTCTCTGGGCAATCTGTTTCAAGGTCCAGTTACCATCACAGTAAAAAAAGTTTCTTTTTAAATGGAATTTAGTGTTTCAGTTTGTGCCCATTTCCTCTTGTCCCATCACTAGGAGATCACTGAGAAAAGCCTAGCTCCATCTTCTTTACTCCCCTGATCATATGTAATACACATTGAATAACTCCCCCTGAGCCTTCTCATTCTCAAGTTGCACAGTCCCATTATGTCCAATATGTCTCTTTTGTACTGGGGAGCCTAGAACTGGACACAGCACTCCAGGTATTTGCCAAGGCTGAGCAGGAGGGAAAGATCACCTTCCCTGACCTGCTGGCAACACTTTGCCTGATGTAGCTACTGCCTGATGTAGCTAGTGCTGGGATCAGTATTTCTAGCATTCCTTATGTAATGGCATTGATATTTTCCTACCAACACTGCAGACAGCTAGCCTAGTTGAACAGTCTTTTCATAGACACATAATTTGAGATACTTACAGCCACTCTGATCTACTAGTGCCTGCAGAAGCTTTTCCTCCTCTGTCATTTACAGATGATAAGATCCCAATTTGTAATAAAGGTTTTGTTATTAGTTAGCGAGTACCTGACCTTTCATTTTGTACCATTAAATTTCAGCCCCTTTCGATTACTGCAGTCCTCAAGGTCACCCAGTTCTTTCTGAAGATGGTATGAATATTTTACATTTGCCCAACATATAACCTTTCTCTTTGTAAGTTTTCATTACCTTTTAAAAGTCTCTGTAGTTGGAAAGCCTCTGAAGTATTACATTCCTTATTCATTTTGCTGCTCTTTTTTTAACTTTTGTTATTTCTCCTTTGTCCTTCATCTTATCTGCAGTCATGCACCATGGCAAAGCCCTCTATCTTCCTCTTATATCAAGAGGAATGCTTGGCGTCGCCCATTAATTTTCTATTCATTAAGCACAAGGTGTACGTACCTTGAACCAGGAATAACCTGGGTAGATACCACAAGTACTTCCAAACTACCAACTTAGATCAAATCGAACTTTCAATAGGATCTGTTAAACCCACTTAAGAATCATTCTTGTGCTTATGGTGTACTTTAAGCACAAAACTAGGGCAAGTAGCTGCTCCTATGCCTGAAATGCTAGCCTAGTTATGTCAACGTAAGATGTAGTACTTAAGCTAAATGCTGCGCTAGCAAGAGATCTTAACCAAGCTACAAATGATGACTGAGTTACTTCCTAAGGTCTTACAAATAAATCAGAGCCTAAAAACTCTATATACAGAACTGCAAATGTTGTCTGCGATGGATATATTCTTGCTAATGGAATCACAGCTGCTATTTTTTACTTCCTTTGGGAACCTCTTCAATTGATTTAGATAACAGTATGTAGGACATGAACAGACCTAGAACAAAAACAAATAAAGCATTTTTAACAAAGTGATGGTTAGATTATTTACCAAATTTCAAGCTAATTCAAAACCTTTAAAAATCTTAATTATTTATAACTTAGATCCTAGCCTTGGGCAATAACATGACTAGACTTTGGTTAAAATGATAAACATTATATATGCTCTTTGGGAGTGGGGCCAAATGCAGGGAGAGTTATTAATAACTATATATTTTTAGAAATTGAGAAGAATATGGCATAGCCTTGTTCTACATAGTTTGCATGTGAGGCTTAAAGCATTACAGTACAGTTTTCTATCCTTTCAGTTATTTGTAGCTCTGTGGTCAACATGGGGAAGTCATCTTTCGTGAAGTAGTTGATAGATGCATATTTTCCTCCAATTTTCCATGGCATCTTTGGGCTTTGTTTGAAAAATTGAAAAGTCCTAAACTTAAAACCAGATTTGAGCATCAACAACTGAAAACACGTTTTTGTTCCAAACAGTTATCAATAACCAGGAAGTTAATCGAGACTTCTAAATTAAATTAAAAGGCAATACTCCTGGCAGTCTTTTTTTTGGGGAGGAGGGGAGAGCATGAAGGGCCACTGTAAGGTAAACATACGCAGGTATTCTTCCCAAGAATGCCAAGGCAGTGGAAGAATTAAAAAAAAAGGTTTATTTCAGATGCAATGACTACTTTTTTACGATGCAGTTTGCATTGGACCTTCAGGGGCAAAAGGGGAGTTCCCGCCCCCTCAGGGCCCCCTTTATCCTCTCTGTTTCTCCTCCCCCACATTCTCTGGCCCAAGGAGGTCTTGTACATGTCTGTAAACATGTTATCTCTCTGCATACCACAGAGAGAGAGAGCTTGATCTCAGCTTTTCCCTGCAACCTTCTCCAAAATGCTGAAGGAAGGAAAAAAAAATCTAATCCATTTGAAAAGGCATTTTTCAGTTTTTTCAAGTGAAGAAAGTTCTCGCTTTCCATTACAAACTCTTGCATGATTGCACCTATCCCTACAGTAACGTTTGCGTACTTCTATGAAACCTGAAGACAGACATACTTGCAGAGCATTTAGAAACCTCATAGTCTGTTCACGCTGAAAACAGCAGCTCTGTTCCCCCTCCATAAAAACCCTTCATACTCTGCCTTTTAGGAAACATTTCTGATTTTATGAGTAGTCAAAGAATGAAAGCAGAAAAAAATATATGGCCCCATTAATTATTTCAGAAGGAATATCACACAGTCCTTTGTCAGTTAGGCAGTCCATGAGCATTGAACACTCCCAGCAGTTACCAGGTCACCAAGGGGCAGAGGCAAAGGGTTGACTGACGGTTGTCTCTGCTCAACAGGAACTGGCCACCAGAGACCCTCCATTAATTTCGGCGCTAGTAAAAGCAATTAAATATGCAAGACAGGTTGAAATAAGGAGCAGTTAAAGTTGCTCAGGCAGCAGTATACAGTTTTCCCAAGGCAGGGAGCTAAGAAGACACCCCTGTCAGTGCAGCCCAGGGCAGTGGAAGGAGGGTGCCACAGGAGACGATATTAGAGGTGGAGACTGAAGCAAGCATAGGAAACTAACTAAGAAAAAGTAAGAGAAGAAGGGTACTCAGAGACCCTCATGAACTGAGGGAAGGCCTCTTTTGAAAGTCTTTGGAAAGGCCACATTTGGGGAAAAAAATTACAAAAACAAACAAACAAAACCAAACCAAACAAATAACCAAAACTAATGAACTTGAAATTATCTGGCCACCTTTGTCGGCACTCACACCTGCATTGCCCCAGCACCAGAAACATTGCAGATAATCCCATTCTCAGCGAATGGGAGGTATGGGAGATTGGTTGCTGCCAATAAAGGGAAAAATTGGGTCTAGCATTTACCTTGACATGTCATGAGAAGAGAATGTACTTTTGGGCTGCTACCATCCAGCAGCTGACACACACAAATATTAGACATCAAGTAATTTGTGGTTATCATCTTTTTCAGATTTTTTCTTAATACACATAGAATCTCAGAATGGGTAAGGTTGGAAGGGACCACAGTGGTCATCTGGTCCAACCTCTCTGCTCAAGACGATTGTAAGTGTCACAGCTGTGGTGTCCTTTAGCTCTGTCAGGGCCCATGGACTTGTGGATGTCAAGTTTGCCTAGATATTCTCTAACCCAACTCTTCTTGACCAAGGGAAAATCTTCCTTCCAATATTCAATTACCTGGCTCTTCTGGATCAGAGATTCCTGAGGTCTGGTCTTGTCAGTGAAGACCAATTCAAAGACAATATCCAGTAACTTTGCCTTCTCTGCTTCTTCTGTTACCAAGGTCACCTCTCCATTTAGTAATGGGATCACATTATACTTTGTTTTCCTTTTGTTTTTGACGTATTTGAAGAAACCCTTCTTGTTGTCCTCGACACCCTTGGCCAGATTTAATTCCAGATGGGCCTTGGCCTTGTCTTATTTCTACTTACATGACAACCTCTCTACATTCATTCTGTGGCCCAACCCTGCTTCCACATCCTGCTTATGTTTGAGTAGTGACAGAAGTTCTTTGTTCATCCATGGAGGTCTCTTGCCCCTTTGCCTGATTTCTTGCTCATTGTGATGCCTCATTCTTGAGCCTGGAGGCTCAACAGGAAGGAACAACTTGATGAAGGATAGATATTAAAGACAGCAAATTCAGAAGAATATAAGCGAAAATATTGATGAAATATAATATTAGAAAAATTCTTGAGGAATAGAACCCATAAAAAAGACAGCTGGCTGGTAGCTGCCTGCAGTACTGAGTGAGAAGCAAGCAGTGCAGGAATGCAGGACATTTTGCAGCAGGTAGAGGATGTGCACTGAAAAGCAGCATTGTGCCTAGCATTAGAGTAGAATGCCTTGAAGGTCCTGAAAGTGTAGCACATACAGCACATGCAACCAAAGGACATCCATCTCTTAGGAGATTAGGTCTCTCTGGCCACATCAGAGAAAAAGGAAAAGGATGGTCATGCATTATAGGAAACTGTACAGAAATACTCCTGAAATACCAGATCTGACAGGCTGGACAGAAAATATTAGTCTGTCTATTAGGAAGACAGAACTAATGGTGAATGCTCTTCGCTGTATCCTCCTCCACATGAGTTATTCCATAAGGTCAAGTTACAAGAAGTCCAGAAATACTGACAAGCTGTGAGGTCACCTGGTGATGTTCTAACAGCTAGCAGCACACAAAAGCAGCACAATAAAGCACTTCTCCCAAACTGCAGACAGCATGAGTTAGGAGTAGACTACAGCAGATAGCAGTGCAATATGTAGCAAAGCAGTCTTGTCCATCTTTTGGGAAATTAGGGAATCGGGCCAGACCCAACTCATGTGAAAGTGGCAAAATACCAACACCATAAAAGAACTGAAAAAGGACACTACTGGGATAACAGTGTCAAATACACTCACAGCAAATCTACTTTACTGCAAAAACAGCACTTCAGTGACCGGCTTCCCAAAGAGCTTCTGAAGCCAAATTTCTCCAATGGGGACAAATCCAAATGAAACAGAGCATATCATACTTGAATCAAAGAGGAATTATTTTTCTTTGACCATGGAAGACAGAAGTTTGATCAACATGTGCACAACACCACAGTAATAATTATTGCAACAGGTATCAAATCTCTTGGGAATATTCTTTGGGGAAGTCTGGCTCCTTTACCAGTAAAAAATTCACTACATGACATCATAGTTCCAAAACACCATTAAAAAGGGAAAAAAATGGTGTCTTGGAACAGATTTTTTTCTCATATAATGCTAAAGAGAAGGGAGACAGGAACAGGGACACATGATGTTGTAACAGTCAGCAAAAGCTATGAGAAAAGAGGAAATTATGATACAAATGAAACTTCTAAGAAAATAGGTGTCATCAGGTCAGTCTTCACAAGAACAACAAGATCCCTGCAATGTTTATTAATTTAGGGATGGAAAAACAGTTCCCTGTGGATAATGAGACTAGCTAAAATTGATGAATTAACTTAAGAAAATTTTAATTTTGAAGAAAACAATAGACAGGAAAGATCATAAGGGGATTTCTATGGTGGGGGGGAAACCACACACCAAAAAAACAAACAAAACAAAACAAACAAAACAAAATGAACAAACAAACAAAAAAACCCAAACAAACAAAAACTCAAAAAAAAACCAGGAAGACCCATACTTGTCTGGCACTACATGAATTCAGAAAACAGCATATATGTTTATAATGCATTTGTTCAAAATGCCAGAGAGAAAACTGCAAGGAGCTGCTGAAAATTTTTGGTACTCCTTATGGAGCCTGGCAGAAATTGGCAACTGATCTGTTTGAACACAGGAAAGTTCTGTGTGATGATAGTTGATTATTACTGTCATTTTTTACCAAGTAATTCAGCTAAGCTTCACATTATCCAGCACAGTAGTGAACGACATAATAAAATATTTGCCAAACCTCCAACAAGCTTGTTTCAAACACAGCACAAGATACAGGACACTTCCAAGACTGTAGAGGATCATGCTTCATACAGAAGTTGCAATCTATGTCAAATGTATGCAATGCCTAAGCAAAACTAGACACAAAAAGTCAAGAATAAGGATTCCAAAATTGCCATCTACAGGTTTCAAAATCTTCACATAGGCCTACTGAAGAGGCTTTTGAACTGTAGTCATCTTCAGTAGAACCAGCTGAGCTTGAGGTTATAGTGGGTACAACCCCTTTCAGTTTCCCAAGAACCAGGACTGTCCATTCAGAAACACCTAAATGTTGACTACAGCCGACTACAGCCCCAAATTCCTCTTCTACAGAGCTGCTGACCAATGTCATCTTAGAGAGCCCCTAACCACACCCAAAGATTGAAAATGCCATGCCTCCCCACTGACCAGACATGTCTGAATCATAGAAAGCACCCTCTGCCACCTCCCAGTAACTGAACAGATCAGTGACAACAACTGTGATATTAGTTGCACAGGTTGAAAATCATAGAATCATAGAATGGCCTGGGTTAGGAGAGACCTTAAAGATCATCTAATTCCAATCTCCCTGCCAGGGACAGGGATACCTTCCACTAGACCAGGTTGCTCAAAGCCCTATCCAACCTGGCCTTGAATACTTGCAGGGATGGGGCCTCTACAACTTCTCTGGCAAACCCATTTCTGTGCCTCGCCACCCTCACAGTAAAGAATTTTTTCTTAATATTTAATCCAAACCTACCCTCTTTCAGTTTAAAGCCATTTCCTCTTCTCCTGTCACTACAAGCTCTTGTAAATAGTCACTCTCCATCTTCCTTGTAGGCTTCTTTCAGGTACTGGAAGGCACAATTAGGTCACCCTGAAACCTTCTCTTTTCCAGATGAAGCTACAAAGTTAAACCCACCTTGATGAATAATATTTTAGTTGCTATATTATATGATCTCATGGACTGTGCTGTATCTGCAAAACTAATTCTAGATGAAGTTGATGTGGACTGGAAGATCAGGAGCGTCTTCCCTTGAAATCTGGGTATATAAAGGCCAACACAAAGCTGTAACAGCAAGCAGGCTTCACAGCCAGCACAGACAGAAGACTCCACCTACCAGACGAGCATCCATGCAAAGACTGATCACACCTTGATCAGGGCTCTCCCACAGCTCAGCATATGAGCATATTAATGCACAAGTAAGCATTATTGAGAAATGCCTAGCACAAGGGCATTTGTCACTATCTCTTCTATTTTCTTTAACACAAGAAGCATCAGCAATGAGTCATTTACTGCCCTGCTCGCTCTGCACCGGTAGAGTGCAAAAGCAGAGCAACAGCTTTTTTCTTGTAACAAACCCCCAGTTCTTCCAGAAGCATCAGGATCAGAATTAGTGTTATTCTAAATGTGTGAATAAAGAGCAGAAAAGACAAAGAAAATAAAAATGAACTATGGGAAAAGACCATCTCTCAAAGCTCCTTAAAGGATACACTGTCCCTATATACATTTTGACTACACATTCCAGTACATATTCAGTGAGTTTGTACGTCATGGGCATTTCATACAATCGTGGACTGTTTTGAGTTGGAAGGGACCTTTACAGCCCCCAATTCCTCTTCTACAGAGCTGCTGGCCAATGTCATCTTAGAGAACCCTTTGTCCTACCACAACAGGCCCTGCTAAAAAGTCTGTCCCCATCTTTCTTATAAGCCCCCTTTAGGTACTGGAATGCTGCTACGGCATGTCCCCAAAGCCTTCTCTTCTCCATACTGAACAATCCCAACTCTCTCAGCATGTCTTCATAGGAAAAGTGCTCCAGTTCTCTGATCTTCCTTGTGGCCCTCCTCTGAACCCACTCTGGAAGGTCCACATTTTTCCTGTGCTGAGGACCCCAGAACTGGATGTAGCTCTCCAGGTGGGGTCTCACCAGAGCAGAGTAGAGGGACAGAATCACCTCCTTCAACCTGCTGACCACACTGCTTTTGATGCAGCCCAGGATCCATTTGGCTTCCTGTGTTGCAAGTGCACATTGACAGGTCATATCCATATCATGAGATACAGACTATCAGAGCCAAACTAGCTAGGATTATGACAGTATTTACCATTGAATGATTTAAAAAAAAAAAAGGAAGAAAAAAGAAAGAATTTTTTAAAAAAATACCTACTAGTCACCCCAGCGCAGAGTAAAGCCTTTAAAAGCAACCTTGCAGAGTGTTCAGTCTCAAAAGGTACTCCTACTTTTTAGCCTATAGACACAACAACATGAGTAGTAAAGGAAGAAGAATTGTACCAAGAGGAAGAGATATCCAAAGTCCAAAAAGGCTGAAGCCAAAAACCTTGTAGGACTGCCAGCAGGGAGACTGTCTCAGAAAGAACTTCCTTCCAGAAGATGAGTCGTGATAACTACACATATTTATCAGGTTAATCCTTAATCAATAACAGAGTAGTGGGTGGGCATATATTCCATTAAAATGGCAAAAGATTTCACCTACTATAAACCAAAAATACAAACATGAATATGAAAGGCCATGAATTATGCACTCTGCTATCTTTGATAATCAAGTAGAGAAGCGAAGTTTAAGAATCAGGAATAAGCTCAAGATACCAAAACACTTCAGCATCACAAGCACCAAGTAGGAGCTGATCTCAGAACTGATTAAAAGGTGGTTTGTTGCCTGACTTTACAATAAATATTTTCACTTGAAACATATCAAACTGCCTATAAGATGCACACGTTTCCCTGTAATCAGGTACAAAGAATAGCTCTTCCATACTTGTAGGAAAAAAACCCTCTAAATTCCCAACTAAGTTTTGTGTTAAAACAAAAGCAATTTTGCATTTACTGATTGAGAAATTAAGAGACAGAAAGACTGCTGCCTGGTGGTAGTGATCTCAATGCAGGAATCCCTCTACCCTGCCTGAACACCCACACAAAGCCATGCAGACCCTTGCTTGGATCCTCCTGCTCTGTAAAGCAAAGAGCCAGGCTCTCATCTCTTGGGCCAAGCATTGCTCTAGCATCATTTTGTCCCTTTTTTTTTTTTCTGGTGCATTCAACCTGATCAGCACCAGAAGGCTTCTTCATTTTCCAGTGGAAACATGCCATCACACAGAGGTTACCGGTTGTAAATGTGGAGGAAGGAGAAAAGCCCAGATATCATATACCGTCTCATTTTATGCTTGTACCTGAAGACCCATGACTCCCCTTATTACTCACCTGGGGTGCTCCCTATATACAGCCATATGGTCCCCAGGGGGATCCACTCTGTCGATGCTGGTAACACAATCCCTCCCCACTCCCTTCTCGCTCACCACCACAAACCGTGATGAGGGAGGAAGCCTGTGAGCTTCCAAGCACTAAAGCACCATGCAAAATCTGCTGATTTCACCAATGGCCACAGTCATTTACTTAATAATTCCCTAAATGCATGAAGTGAGCAAAAGCACCATACATCAGCTCCAGCTGTCAGCTGCCTGCGCTTGTTGTCCCCAGTGAGTTGACAGGGCTCCCTGTGCTCCTTCTTTACTTGTATCTTCAGACTCTCGCATAGGGTCACTCTCAGACCTCACATTAGGGAACCATCAGTCACTTGAAAAGCAGCAAGGCTCTGACATTCATGTAGAGATTAGGCAGTTTCAGTGAGCCAGTAACAGACGCAACCACCTGTGCCCAAACTATTTAGAGCTGAGAAGGACCTGCCTGTCGATCTCTCTGCTGGGTGGCAGCTGCCACTGCCAACTTCTCCCTCACACACAGTGCCCTTTTATGTAGATGTAATGACCCAAAGTTTTTCACCTTTATAAGTAGGTTGATCATTCTATACTTAAAGGAGGGAAATATCTTTTATTTTATACCTTTGAGCTTTTAGGTGTTTTTCTTCTCTACAACAGGAATCAGTAAGGGTTGAGGACAACAAGAAGCTTGCCAGAGGTGCACTGCCCTAGGCGCTATTGCACCGCATAGGAGGGAAGGGCATTAGACCTCACTCCCCAGTTCAGCTACAGGAAAGACACGGTCCAGGAAGCGGCAGAGAATCAGGAGTGCAGGGAGGACAGTCAGGTACTGCAACAGGGAAATCACATTGCTTCTTTTATGCTCTCTGCAGCGGCCAGACATAACATCTCTGCAGCTTACCAGCTTCTGCCTGTAATGGATAAACAAAGTTTCCATGGGACTCTGCCAGGTCTTTTCCCAAGTGATGCTCTACCCTTTTCCCTCTCCAGACTGTGGAAAAAGTAGATGCAGGCAGCCCTGAGCACCATGGTGTGTTTCAGGTAGGAGAGGAAAGGATGCAGAGCTGTGGCTCATTTCAGGGACCTGCCTGAATACACCTGTTAGAAAATGAGGACTCATCCATCTCATTATTCTCATGGTGGGAGGGCTGCATTGGAGGGAGGTGTGTGGATTGAGGGGATTTTTGAGGTCAGTCCTTGCAGAGCTGAGAAGACAGCAGCCCTCAAGAAATCACAGAATCACAGAAACACAGAATATGCAGAGTTGGAGGGGACCATTGAGTCCAACTCCCAGACCTGCACAGGACCATCTCCAAGAGCCACACCATGTGCCCAAGAGTATTGTCCAAATGCTTCTTGAACTCTGTCAGGCTTCATGCTGTGACCACTTCCCTTGGGAGCCTGTTCCAGTGCCCAACCACCCTCTGGGTGAAGAACCTGTTTCTAATATCTAACCTAAATCTCTCCTGACAAAACCTCATGTTATTCTCTCAGGTTCTGTCACTGGTCACCACAGAGAAGAGATCAGTGCCTGTCCCTCCATTTCCCCTTGTGAGGAAGTTGTAGACCATGATGAGGTCTCTCCTCAGTCTCCTCTTCTCCAGGTTGAACAGATAAAATTACCTCAGCCATTCCTCATATGTCCTCACCATCTTTGTTGCCCTCCTTTGGACACTTTTCAGTAGCTTAATATCTTTCTTATATTGTGACACCCAAAACTGCACACAATATTCAAGGTAAGGCAGAGCAGAGTGGGACAATCCCCTCCCTCAACAGGCTGGTAATGCTGTGCCTGATGCCCCCTGGACACAGTTGGCCCTCCTGGCTGCCAGGGCACTGCTCACTCATATTCAACTTGCCATTGACCAGGACCCCCAGGTCCTTTTCCATGCCAGTGCTTTCCAGCATCTCATTCTCCAGTCTGTGTGAACATCCAGGGTTGCCCATGCCAGGTGCAGAATCCGACACTTTCCCTTGTTGAACTTCCTATGGTTGGTGATTGCCCAGTTCCCTAATTTGTCAAGGCCTCTCTGCAGGGCCTCCCTGCCTTCAAGGGAGTTAATAGCTCCTCCCAGTTTTGTGTCATCTGCATACTTAATGTCCCTTCCAGTCCTGTGTCCAAATCATTTGTGAAGATATTGAAGAGCACAGGGCTTAAGATGGAGCCCTGCAGAACTCCACTAAGGACAGGTTCCCCTTTCTTTCTCTTCCCTTTTGCTCTAAGGAAGGTAAATTTCTACCGGAATACATTTGGAAACAATAGATCAGTATGGTGTCAATTTGCACAAAATTGCTGATTGGTGTGCTTATCAAATCCCAGGGGATTAACTCAATTGTGATTTATTCATGTTAGGGAAACAATGCAGGGTCTCAGATGCTCTAGACACAGAACATATCAGGCCTGTGACCATGTCCACACCCAAAAGCAGATCATAAGCAGAGCACTATAGAATAAAGAACAGATATGAAATGACAAAGAAAAGACAGCAACACTTTTGTAAATGCATGTTCAAAGGTGTGCGAGGAATGGGAGACAAAAGAATCTCCATTTTCATAATGCTAACAAACCAGTTCTCCTAGACATCTACACTGGACTAAGTGCAAGGATGCATCTCCTTGAAATAATCAATTAGCTAATTAAAAAAAAGGTTGGCTTCATCTGATATGATCTTTCCCCGGCTGCTCTGAAGGAGAAGCAGTCTCATAAGGTAGCGGGCAAGGAACATGCCACATTCCCTCAAGGAGACAGACAATGACTCCATTGGTATTACTACCATGATCCCATAACCTCAAGAGGGCTTCAGGGCAATAGGAGAGTTTTCACTGTGACAGAAAGCTGATCTGGCACTAATGATGCACAACATAGCAACAAAGTTTGGCCCAGGACAGATAAAATTTCAATATAACACTCCACATCAGAAGGCAAGAACAAGAACACTATTAACTAAATAGGTAGGTATAGTAACCCTTCTGCCCTTGATTGACAAAACAGCTATATATACCCCTAGACAATCACTTAGATATTGTCTTTGGAGTGCTAATTTCCACTGGAAAATTTAATTCTGTTTACTCCTGAAAAATGTCATTAAAAGTGTTAATTCTTACATCTCCTCAGTTGTATTTTCATCTGCCCGTTGCACTGGAAGTCTCTACAATAATGTCACAAAACTAATGACAGAAGACTATTAAATGAGGCAGTCCTCCATTGAATATAAACTTCCTTGAACAGTGATTTCCGTCCCAGCAAGCAAATTGGTTTCTTAGGGAAGAATATGCTTTTACTGCAAAGAAGCCATGCAAGATCAATGCTCCAAGGCCCAGAGCTATTCTGCAGGCACATGGAAGGTGAATGGTGCTGCTGTCTATGCCTCTCCCAGTAGCCATGACATGCAAAAAACAGCAGTCTCACTGTAGTACTTGCATTTGCATACCAGGAATTCCTCTGAGCCCTTTAAAAACAGTCATGTAGTGTTGACATGTCATTGAAGGAATAAGCTGTAACATCACTGCAAACTCAACTTCATTTAATTCAGTTCCATGGAATAATTCAGCAAGGCTTTCTGTAATCATCGCAGGCTGAAACAGCACATCTCAAGATTCCCGAATAATGTATTAAAAGCAGAAGAGTTAGGTTTCCCTTTCTTTTCTGTGGCTCTTTTGTCAGCATTTAACATTACTGATCACAGGTTCTCTCTTTTCAGCCATGGAATTGTAGGATTTTCATGCAGCAAGGACTCTGTCAAAGTTGTTCCAGGATAGACAGCCTTGGTGGTCTGGAACATGCTCCAGCAGAGACACTCATCCTCTAGTGTGATGCCAGTTTTCCCCCCCCGGGACATGAGGGGCTTTTGGCATGACTCTGTATGCTTCCTTTTTGCTCAAGGCACATTCCTGACAAACATGTGTCAAGCAGAGTCAACTTCCTTGGGACTGGGCATCCAAAACAACTCAGATAGCATTATGTGCTTTGATACATTAGCCCTGTACCTTGTGTGGGTTACAAGTAGGAATATCTTTTTTTCTCCCATTCCCAGTCATATCTTATAACATCAAAGCCAAGATCACTTACCTTAATTCTAGTGCCAGCATTTGCAGCCTCATCTTTTTTGGTTTGCCTTCTCATTGGTATTTTTATTTCGACTACACATGAGCAGGGTGGCTCTATTTGCTTTTCCCATAAGATCATGAATTTTCATGCCACTGTAGCAATCTGTGAGAAGTGTCCTTAGCCAACCCTTACCCCAAGAGAAGAGGTCATCTTATTGGGCAGTTATGATCATTTCTTCATTTCCTCATGGGAAGCACAGCCAATCCAAACTTTTATTTGCACAGACATGACTGTCCTTCATCAATGCCATAACCAGAGCTTTTCCAGCCTGATGATATCCTCCAGTGTATTGGCACTTTTGTTTTGAGAAGGTTAATAGGGGTCATCACCAGGCAATGATAACAAAGAGGACAATGGCTAGCACAGAGATAGGTGTATGGAGATTGTGTCAAACCCATAACATCAGTAAATCTTTTTTCAGAACAGCAGTTTCTCCCTGGCCAACATCACTTCTTATTTGTTGTGACTTCCTCAGCCCAGAGGAGCAGATAGCCACCTGAAGTCTCTTGACAATTTCCAAAGCTTGTTACTGGATGCACATGAGAAACAGTTTAAAATCCTCAAAATAAAAGATCTGGAATTAATATGGTTGGGGTATATTTTTAGGCACTGCTTTCTGTCCATAAGCCCTGGCCTGTAGTGACAGAAATTATGTGGAAATCCTTTTGGTTTCAGTGAGCATATGCATGTGCATAGCCAATTTTTCAAACAAGATCAGCTTAAAAACTCCCGGGGTTGATTGTTTTCTTGGAGGATAGTTTGTCCCTGCATAATTGCATCTTCTCAATGAATGGCAGCAGGCTGATGCACACAAGCCTCTCCACCACCAGGCTCTCAGTACCCCTGTACTGTTGCCTCTGCAGGTCTGTGCATCGCAGATTGCTCTGCAGAGGCCTACAGTAACACTCAGTTTATTAACCTGCAAGTAGCTCAGAAATTCAAATTACAACCTTGGCAGTGGGAAAAAAACCCACCAGGTTCTCTTCAACTCCTGTGCTAAAACAAAAATCATAAAATTTAATAAGAGAGAGATGCCTACTAAATCTTATTCTCTTATTTCTACAAGCTTCTCTCCACAGAAACCTGCACTAACTGCAGCAGGTTTGCTATGCAAACTGGGGGCGGGGGAGTGAGGGGGGACAGATGATGGACAGACATAGACCCCATCAATGAAAGAGGGTATCTGCAGCATACAGGATCGAGGACACGTTTGTCAGAAGTCTGTCTATATACACAGTAGATTTGTTATCGGAGTACTCTTAAACTTGGCTTAACACTACAAGGTATCCAGTGTGATAGTTAAGCTGTTTTGGAAAGACCATGTCCCTGCTGCAAGCTCTGCCTTTTCCCTGATGCTCCACTTTACACAGAGATACTATCTAGATGCAGGCTCAGAACTTATTTTTTTCAGTGTCCTCTTCATTTCTGGAATATGACTTTGCATATCATATTTCATCATGAACAATGATGGCTGACTTATGCAAACTGCAGATAGAATATTTCCTTGCATTCCTGGCAGGCTTTGACATGGGCATCATTTTTTGTTTTACCAAGGAGATAATGCCACAAATAACCAAATAGAAAGGCGGGACTGGCCTTGTATTTGAGAGGCAGGAGGAACCACAAAAACAATCAACAACAAAAGAAGCCCCTCCATCCACCCTCCCTAAAACACCCCAACCCCTCCTCCCCCCACAGAAAATCCAAATCCAAACAAAACAAACAACAACAACAACAACAAAAAAAACACACACACAAAAAGCACCAAAAAAAAAAATGAAAAACCCCCACATATACAAAAAAGAAAACAAAAAAAACCAACCAAAACCAAAACAAACCCCAAAGAGTACCTGTCATAGTTTATCTTGTTTTGATCCCTTATTGTGTAAATTGGAAGAACACATATCTGCTCCTCAGGCCATGCCATGTTGCTGAGCCACCCAAATACCTGTCATCATATGCATGTCACCATAGACAAGTCAATAAAGAAGTAACACACAGGTGCCCGGTCGTTGCCATAGTGCCCAAACATCTGCTTAGGGCTGTGCTGATCCCCAAAGGTCCTTCCAGAACAGAGTCACTTGTGTGGTTCTCAGCCAAAATAACGAATCTCTGGGCAGGAGATGGAGCATTGGTCAGGCAGATCTGAGGCTGTGGATGAACTCCCATGAGAAGCAGAGGCCATTATTCACAATATCATTTTGCAAACTGTGGCAAAGTACACTCCCTTGTCTTTGCCTTTTCTAGCATTCAGCAGGACATATAATAAGACAAACAAGTTTCTCTCCCATTCCCCAAATCCATAATTTCTACACTGCAAACCAATTGAGAAACAGAGCAAACTTCATCCACCAGAGATTAATGAGGCCTCACCATGTGCTGCTGCTTTATTTCGAGGTGCTCTAGCAGATCAGTGAAATACAAGAATCTATAGAGAACAGAATAAAACAGCCACTGTGACCTTGTTTTTCATCACTTAGTATCACTTCATCATAAACTCACTATTCTCCTTCACTGTGGAAATGCTTTAACATTGATGTGCAGTATTGAGTTGTATTTATCCCGAAGGTCACAAAACAAATAAATCCAGTAAGACAGGTTGATACAAAAAGACTATTAAGTTATCCTGTTTGGAACCAGACTACAAACAGGAAAATAATTTCACTTTAATATTGAAATAATATTTGCTGTACAGTCTGGTTACCCTTTCCCTCCCCTCTCTCAGAGCTCCCCCTGCTAAAGAAGGGCTGGGACCACCACTTTGCTTTTCTCCACTAGAAGCAAACTGGAGGTATCCCAGTGGGGATTTGCCTGTCTTTCTTTCAAGGGAATGTGTTACTTGACAGATATTGAATACAGGTCCATGAATAAGGGCATAAATCTGAGAAAGGATCTGGATTATTCTTGTTTGTGAGGTGGTAACTTACCTTGCTTGTTCAGTGCCTCTGACTTCCCTCTCCTCCTTTGCCTTTGCTCTGTGTCCCACACAGAGCCTACTTATGCATCAAAGATAGCAAAAATATTGTTGATGACCTGCCTGTCCAGTCTTCACACTGTTTCTGCCTGTACAATTTGTGTTGCCTTCCCTCCTTCCCAGGTCTTCCTAATCTTTACTGCTACCAGCATGTCCTGCATCTCAGCTTCACTGTTACCTCTGCATTCCTCCATCCCTTCATGTCTCTTGCAAAGCCTTTTCTTCTAGATCACAATCTAAATTGTCCATTCCAAAATGTAGACTCAAAACCAGGGAGGGTCAGAGAGAGAAAGAGAGAGAAGAAAAAAGAAAAGGAAAAAGTGGATATGTACAAGACCTGAGGCTCACCATGGTGCCTTTCTGCTCATCTGCATGTGTATGTCACCTCTTCAGAGGCATTAGTTCTTTGTAACTGATGGTTTCATTTTTTTGCATAAAATGCTGCGCAGTATTAGGGCATCATGGAATTAATAATGAATAATTCAATCTCTTACATTCCCACTGGAATAAATTCATCATTTGATTTTTGAATTATTTTCTTAAACTCCCACTAAAAGACTTCTGTCAGAGATGGAACAATTTTTTTTAATTATTAGTGGTGCTTCCCACTGAAATAAATAAAACAATAAGTTGAGTTTCTAAATGACATGGTGGTATTCAGAGACAAGTGCAGAGCAAGTTATTTGATGAGGCTGGTAATCACAAATAAATTAATCTAATTTTCTTCTTATAAATTATAAACATTTTTTAGAGAACACACCAGAAACATCTTCATTAAGAGCTTTAAGATCATAGAACAGCAGAGATTTCTCCCTCTCTCTTTCACTCTCTCTCTCGCTGATGCTTCCTATATGGGTTACTTGCCAAAGGATCCTGATTCATTCCATGATAAGGTGAGTGGAAGTTTCTCTTTCCTCTCAGCCAGTGTTGAATGAGATGCAGTGTTCTCTTTCAGGCCGCAGTGGCTGCAGCTGGACAACTCTGTGCCTTTCCTCTTCTTTCAGGTAAACTGCCAGGACTTTGCTGTTCGGACATGTGATTTCTTTTCTCTCCGTTTTTATTTTCTCAATAATAAAAATTTCCATTGTAAATCTTAGGTAGTAAAATTTTTGATACAGTAAGCAAAGGGTAGTTCAGTCAGGTGACTTCCAGTTGAGTTTATTAAAGCTGGAAACCACAAAGAAGTGGTGAAAGCTGAAAGTAACCACCCATGTTAGCAGAAGAGTGTGACAATATGTTATAATTTTGATAAACAGAAGAAACTCTCCTAATGAACAATCTATTATTAATTTCAGACTAATATAAATTTATTCACTTCAGAAAACTTTTCCCCAGATGCAGAAAGACTAATACTGTTAAGAGATCTTCAGAAATTTACTGGCAAGCCCTATTGATAGTGTTCTCAGGAGGATGATGTTGAGATAGCAAGGAGCAGCTACATAATCTGATCAGAGTTTTCATAACTTATCCTTTAAAAAATACCTTAAAGTCTTCCCTGAACAGCGAGGAAGAGCCACTTGCCTCACTGGTTTTCATTCTCCTTTATCTTGTCCCAGAGTGCTATAAAATCCACAGTAATTATGTTTAACTACCTATAATCAAGAAACTTGAAGGAGGATATAGGAGAGAGTATAAGTTACAGTAACTGGTGCCATCACTGTGACAGTCACAGGCAAAGAGGAGACAGGAAAGAGCCACTGGCAGAAGGAGAAGAAATCTCCATCGCTCCTCCTCTACCCCCCCTGCAAAGTGGCCCCTAACACTGTGTCAGGCCCCAGGGGACTGATGCCAAGAAGACAGCTAATCAGCATGAAACTCAACTCAGAAAGATGGCTTCTCCTTAAAAAGGCCAAAACAACAGTTCATCCAAAGTGTGATTCTCCAAAAACCTAGTACTATCTCTAAATCACTTTGACATCTGCCAAACAACAAATACATGCAGCAAAACCTGCCTGCTCCTGCGTAAACCCCATCTCCAGTCATACAGACTCCACTGCAAACAGAGCAAAGACCTTTTCCTCCCAAAATACATGACAGATTCTGTGGCTGCACTAGAGTGGTAAGCCAAAATTAATCACTTATCAATACTAAGTGCAGTGAATACACCAACACTTGGGAACCTGTATAAGCTTGCCTCACACAGCATTGGGTATGTGGAAAGAGGGTAAAGTAGGGGTATGTGGTTATCCTGTACACTGAAGTCTTCTGGTTGCTCTTCTGTTGAAGACATAGCTTATGCGATTTTAATCTTCATGTTCTTCCTTTTAATCCTCAAAAACTGATAGCTAAAATTTATACACGTTGTTTTCCTTCTAAGGACAAGGCATTCTGTAGTCTCAGCACAGCCAGAATACCCTGTCAATTCAAAACCAACATTCAGCTGAGATAAGGCTCCAAAAGGCAGATATGGTTTATTCTTCATTGGTCAGGTTCAGTCAGGAAACTTAAACATACGCGAACCATGCAGGAGTCAATGGTCCCTGCCAAATGCTGATCTGGCACCACCTAAACAGAGAATTCCAGGTTCCCCTTAACACCTTGTGTTAAATCAGACCAAGCCCCAGTACCAGTGTTCTTTGTTTTGGTTTGCAAGGTCTTTTCCCCATGCAGAGCAGCCACATCTCTCTGCCTACACAGTGCTTAAGTGCCACCCACCACCCCAAAGGATGGTGACGGCTGCCCCTAGCCCACATCTCAGCCAGGGTTCCCTGGCTCAGGAATCCTCCATCTCTGCAGAGCTCCTCAGGGGCCCATGAGCTGCCTGTCCCTCTTCTGAGTTTGTCTAAGAGCAATCAAAAGGTTAAAAATTTGTTATAGAGATGGGAAGAAGAAATGTTGTCTGCACAGGAAATGGGGAAGGCTTGTTTGGGAGGGGTTAAGCATTTCCTAAAATACCCAAGAAACTTAAAATATGACTTTGAAATCTTGATTAATCATATACTCTTCAAAGATTTTCCAAAAATATGAAAAGTAGTTTTTCTCAGTGGTGACTGTTTCTCTGTCAAATCATAACATCACAGGTCATTCCAAGTCTGACAGATTATTTTTTAAAGTAGAAGGTAAAGGTTTTCTTATGCTCATAATTTTAAAAGCAGCAGTTTATACACTCTCAGAGACACAGCTTAAACAAACAAAAGACCATCTAATAATAATGTGTACTCAGGACCATGTAAAACCAGAGTATAATAGAAATTCAAGTGGCAATCTTACTGCACCAATCAAATTTTATGCTAGCGATCCCCAGAGGGCTTGACACTACAGATTTGAAAAAGTTGCTGAAAAGATCACAGGGATAAATTTGGAAGTATATTTAAAATATGGGAGAACAGTAATTTAAATTATGATAATATGACCTATTAAAGAAAGAAATTAAAATCTCCCAATTGATTATGTCAAAAGAAATTCAATTCCACAAGGACTTGAAACACCAGTTATGCCTCAGTTTTGAAGAGGCAGAGAGAATATGAACATTTTATTTCCTGGCTATTCTCTCACTATTTACAGAAGTGATCTTATGGCTTTCAACCTTCTGCAATTTTCAGACTCCTAAAAATTTACAGCAAAATGTCCCATTAAAGAAAACACAACATGCTTGCTTTACTTGTTTACATTTACTCATCTGTCAGAAATAGTTTGTGGGAATTAAGGACTTAAAAAGCAGCAGTCAAACCCTGCTGAGGACAGATGCTGCTTCGATGCAGAGGCAGCTTGCTGTCAGCTCTTGGCATGCCCAAAGTGTCACCTGTACTTGAATTTGCACTGCACATGCAGGCCAGGTACTGGCGAGTCCATGGGTGGAAGGAGAAGCTCATCACCAGCAGATGTAATCAGCAGAACACTTCATCCATATGAACTGCTTAATGGCAGGATAAGGCAGCATGGGCTGCAAGGAAATTTTGCTCCTTAGGAAAATTTTAAGAACTGGTTGGAGGGCCGGGCCCAGAGAGTGGTGGTGAACGGTGCTGCATCCAGCTGGCAGCCGGTCACTAGTGGTATCCCCCAGGGATCAGTGTTGGGCCCAGTCCTGTTTAATATCTTTACTGATGATCTGGACGAGACGATTGGGTCCACCATTAGCAAATTTGCAGATGACACCAAGTTGGGGGGGAGTGTCGATCTGCTGGAAGGCAGGAGGGCTCTGCAGAGGGACCTGGACAAGCTGGAGAGTGGGGCCAGATCCAGTGATATGGGGTTCAACAAGGCCAAGTGCCAGGTCCTGCACTTTGGCCACAACAACCCCCGGCAGCACTACAGGCTGAGTACAGACTGACTGGAGAGCAGCCAGACAGAGAGGGACCTGGGAGTTTGGATTGACAGGAAGCTGAACATGAGCCAGCAGTGCGCCCAGGTGGCCAAAAAGGCCAATGGCATCCCGGCCTGGATCAGGAACAGTGTGGCCAGCAGGACCAGGGAAGTGATTCTTCCCCTGGACTCAGCATTGGTGAGGCCACACCTGGAGTACTGTGTCCAGTTCTGGGCCCCTCAGTTCAGGAAGGATATTGAGGTGCTGGAGAGTGTCCAAAGAAGGGCAACAAGGCTGGTGAAGGGACTCGAGCACTAGTCCTATCAGGAGCAGTTGAGGGAGCTGGTGTTTGTTCAACCTGGAGAAAAAGAGGTTCAGGGGAGACCTCATCAGTCTCTACTACTCCCTGAAAGGAGGTTGTAGCCAGGTGGGGATTGGTCTCTTCTCCCGGGCAACCAGCAGTAGGACAAGAGGGCGGAGTCTTAAGCTGTGCCAGGGGAGGTTTAGGTTAGACATTAGGAAGAAGAGAGTGATTTAGCATTGGAATGGGAGGTGGTGGAGTTGCCATCCCTGGAAGTATTTAAGAAGAGACTGGATGTAGCACTTACTGCCATGGTCTAGTAGACAAGGTGGTGTTAGGTGAAAGGTTGGACTCAATGGTCTCAGAGGTCTTTTCCAACCTAGCTGATTCTGTGAGTCTGTGACTGTGAAAAGGACAAATACAGTAAAAGGGAATGGGGATATCTGCTGATGTGACAGCAGGATCTTCAAACAAGCATGCTAAGGTGGCTAATAAGGCCAATACAATTGCAAAAGGCACAGCAGAAAGACTCCAGGATGAAGGACCACCGCCTCCCTAAGATCTTGCTTTATGGTGAACTTGCCACTGGCTGCCGCATGAGAGGAGCCCCGAAGAAAAGATACAAGGACTCCCTGAAACAGCATCTCAGCCTTGGTCATATTGATCATCGCAACTGGTCTACTCTGCCCTCAAATTGGGAGGCCTGGAGACACACCATCTATAACGCTGCTGATGCTTTTGAGAAAGCATGCAGGATCACTCTCAAGGAGAAAAGACAATGCAGAAAGAATCGTGTCTTGCAGAATATACCACCTAAGGAGTCTTTCTGCTGTGCCTTTTGCAATCGTATTGGCCTTATTAGCCACCTTAGCGTGCTTGTAACAAATGTGGATAGAGCCTTTCTCAAATCTTCATTCGCGAAGTCCAGCCATGATGATGACAGCAGGACTGAACTAAATGTCCATACTGCCAGATTTCCTCTAGGCTCTCACTGATTTACCTTTGCAAGTCCCCATAAATCAACATTTCTTTGGAGAGGGATGTCCAGCTGCCCTGTACTTTGTGCCTGCCGCTGACAGTTTGGCCCATTATTGGCACCTCCTCTTTCCCTTCACCCTCTGCTAATGGGGCAAGGACAGCACAGTCAATAGCCCCAGGCAGCCCTTTGATCTCACCTGAACAATTAGTTCTACTTTATATATGCAGTTAAATATTTCATTCTCTCCCTGGCACAAGGAAGCAAAGGCAAGAGGGAGGAAAGCACCTGCCTTAAGGGAATCTGGGGACTCGAGCCCTTCTTTCATGCACCAGTTCCACTCTAGGACACACTGTCAGTTTGGCCCTTCTCCTCTCCAACTGCTAACTGTTTCAGATGCTGCCTTTATGTTTTTTGCACAAAACCTAAGTTTTATTCACTTGTGAAAGCTATATAACTTCCAAAACTTCAATAATTCTCACAAATCAGAATTTTTATATTCTGGCCAGCAAGGTCATCCATATCTTCTGCTGCAAGGACCAGAACAAGCAAAGTGACTTCATCACCATTATTCTCATCCCTGATACTCACCTTCCCTTTTTAGGATCACCTTATGCATTTACAGCAGCACAGCATTGCTGTGGACAGTACATGTGGTATTCATCACCAGAACATCATGCCAATTATTCTTCATCTCTCTTTTACAAAGAACAGGTAGAAAGAAGGAGTTACAATTCTCCTATCTTCGCTCCCACATCTTCTTAAGACTTTCTATTTATTGTAATTTTAAATGCTGTATGGTCATCTAAGAACTAGAAGATCAGAACTAGAAGGTTACATAGACATTACACAAATAACAATCACAATATCAAGTTAATGATTCAGACTAATGAAAGTTACCTGAATTTAATTGAATAAGTAAATGCAGAAGGCATGGCCCTGCTGGAAGCACTGTCTATTTCCATAGCACTGATATCAGCTGTGTTCTCTATCCCCCCAAACTAAAGGAATGTATCCACTGGCATATGACTAGAAATTACAAGACTAGGCCTGCGCTACAGAAAAGAAAAGGGTTATGTAAAGAATTAGAACAGTATGACTCATCCTGAACACTGGATTTGAAGAATGTTAATAGTATTATTGAGTATCAAGCTGGCTGTTACAGTTAAGATTGCACTTCGAATTTCCATTATAAATCCTATTTTCGAGGTTTTATAACTTGGCTGTAGTACAAATTCAATCACAGCTGAAACTCAGCATACAGAGTCTCATCACTGGAAGAAAAAAGTTTTTCAAAGAAAAATCCTTTTTGATTTTTGAGGTCGAGGGAAATAAAAAAAATCACTAGAATCATTAAGGGACAGTTGAGACTCTTCTCCCCTCCTGTAAATTAAAAATGCTCTCTGTATTTAAACTTATGATTTCATAAGTCATTAATCCAGAATGGAGAATGCTATCTCTAGGTATATGGAAACAAAACTCATTAAAAACACTTGATCTGTTACCCTGAAAGAGCTACTAGAAAGTCCATTCAGCAACTTCTCCAAAGTTTCATTATAAGTTCAGATATTCAGAATACCAAATTTCAGCATTGGCATTCACTGCAGAGCTTCCATCAATTTCTGAGCCACTAACGATACCACATTTCAAGCATGGAGTTGCCTCCAAGTACATTTGGTAAAATCCTGCTGGCGTCAGGATGGATCTTAGAGATGCAGGCAAGCAACCCAGGCTTCCAAAAGTCAGCTCAGGTACATTCATGTTGCAAACTCTGGCTGCACCAGAGGCTTCCTGTGATCCCCATGCTTTCTATGTAGGTCAGTATTGTGGTTTAACTCCAGCCAGCAGCCAAGCCCCAGGCAGCCACTCATTCAGTCCCCTACCTGCAGGACTGGGGAGAGAATTGTAAGGGTAAAAGCCAGAGAATCTGTAGGCTGAGATAAAGGCAGTTTATTAGGGAAAGCAAAAACCACACATGCAAACAAAGCAAACAAAGCAAAACAAGGAATTATTTCACTGCTTCCCATGGGCAGGCAGGTGTTCAGCTATCCCCAGGAAAGCAAGGATCCATCATGTATAATGGTTATTTGAGAAGACAAATGCCATCACTCTGAATGTGTCCCACTTCCTCCTTCTTCCCCTCACTTTATATACTAAGCATGATGCTATATGATATGGAATATCCCTTCGGTCACATTGGGTCACCTGTCCTGGCTGTGTCTCCTCTCAACCTCCCATCCACCCCCAGCCTCCATGCCAGCATGCAAGTACAAAAAGCAGAAAAGGCCTTGGCTCTCTGTAAGCACCCCTCAGTAATAACAAAAATATCTCTTTATCATCAACCCTGTGCTCAGTACAAATCCAAAACACAGCCCCATGCCAGTCACTGTGAAGGAAATTAACTCTAAATTAAAACCCACAGCTAAAACCCACACATTTGACAAGAACTATTCAGGTGATCAGCAGTGATTTAGGCATGGTCAGTGCCTCCCAATTGTAAAACAGCAGAATGCATCCCAGTGGTGTATTTTGTTCAAGCCACCACTTACTTGGACGATTGCCCAATGCTCCCTTCCCCCTTATTCACGCAGCTGGTTAATAATAAGCTTTAAAACCATTTGACGATATTGAATTTTCAGCTCCTCAAACACACACTTTCTCTACTTTAGTTGAGAAAAGACCACCACTTCCATCAGCTTCCAAAAGATACACCTTTCAGCTACTCTTTGGACGAGGTCTTTGTTTCTACCTGCCTTATATGCAAGGAAAAGCGCAGGAATCCATCAAATAAAAATGATTTTGAGTACTCCAAATATGTAATATGCCACATGCACAGGTGAAGCACAGACCAACAGTGAGGAATAACTCTGCCCACAGGGCTGGTATGAAATCAGAGGAGTCACTTTTGTATTTTTAAAAGAAGGATCATAGGAAGTATCTGACAAGCACCTCTAAAAAGATGGAAGGCTTGGGAAGGAAGGTGCTGGCAAGGCAGGAAGGGTGACACTGTGCTGCAGGATGCAGCACTGTGCAAGGAAACCCAGGCCAGCCTTGGCACAGGCTTCCCACCAGCCAGTGGCTAATGGAGTCCCAAAACAGCTCAGCAGCCCCAGCCTGCAGGTGGGCTCACCACAGGCTGGTCCTGCTAACACTGCAAAGCACTTCAATGTGCCACTGTATCAATGATCTACATTAGAAAGAAAAGAAAGCAGGAAAGTGTTCACCTCAGCATCTGACAAAAAGATTTGTCTTAGATAAGGTGCTTTCATTTCAAATCAAGCTGTTTACTCATTCCTTGTTAGATCTTTAATGTCAGTACCAGTGGTTTGGAGCGTTAATAGCGCTTTAATGATATAGTATGCAACCTAATTGGAAGCTTCTAATCAAAGTGTTTCTAAATGGAAGGAATTAATTGTATCTATGAAAATTTGATAGGGCTCTTATCAGGTGTCCATCTAGATTGAAAGTATTTCCCCAAAGCTGCTGAGTTAATAAGTTTCTTAATTTTATTGCGGGAGATTTCATTTCATTAACTTTCTTCATGTGCATTTGTCTAGATTTGTCAAAAGAATTTCACCTGGACATCAGAGCATCTCAATGCATCTCAAACACATAACTGCTACAAAACCCTTCAATAGTGGATTTGATTTTCAAATTCACAATGTTCTTTCTTCCTGTTTTTTCCCCTTCAGATGAAACATACATAGGCTAATGAACAATGCCTGCCGGTGTCTATGAGAACCATAAACCTTGGTACTTGGCAGGCTTCATCACAGCTCTGATTTGTCTCTCTACTTGGACTTAATTCAAACCACTCAAATACATTTGGGTATTTTTCCCTTCATTAAAACAGTGTTAAGGGGTATTCAGTAGATTCTACAATGTATGATGGGGTGGCAGAACTTCCACTTCATTTCAATAAGTGGTATTTCTGCCCATACATTATGAGGTGGTGCAATAAAACAGAAGAGTCCCAACCGGTAACATCATAAGAGTCTGTCTGAGAGGATCTTAATGGTGTCTTTAAAAAAGTAATGATGAAGAAAATATATGAGGGGTAGTTTCAGGGGAAAATTGAGGGGCTTACTGCAAAACTTGTACCAATGGCAATATAGTGAAACTGTAGTATTCTCTACTTGCATTTGAGACAATAAATACAGACAAGTAGAAAGCATTTTTCCTCGGTGTCTGTGCCAGTAAAAGACACCGTTTTAGGCATTTGCTGTAGTCTCAAATGACAGAAGCTGGGACCTTCGTAGCTTTTCTAAAATTTGAGAACAGTGTGTCAAGGTCAACCTTACAGTGCAACATCATCAACTTCAGAGCAAGGCAAAGAGGCGAGAGGAAAGCACTGCTGCTGAGGACAAGCAAGGGCTTTAGAGAAGCAAGGGTCAAATTCGGTAAATACCCTAGAGAACTGATTATGTCAACTGGAATAAATTATGGTTTCAACATTCAAGAGACAAAACTGACAGCTGCTGGGGACTTGGAGAAGTGGAAGAGTATCCAGGATGAAGGGAGAACAGGTGAAAAAATGGTTTTGGCCCAGCATCCAAGCACTCTGCAGTGCGAAAAGTGCATATACAGTCCAGGGTTTAGGAATTCAAACCCTGTATCCCAACTCTTGACCAAGGACCATTATGAGCAGCACTACTAGCATTGCCAGATGTTAAAAGAGAGGATTCTGTTTGGGCCCCCACTTCTCTAGAAACACCTTCCTACAGCCAAAGCAGCAGAATAAAGGAGAGAGCAATGTCTTTTTACTCTGAAAGGAAATAAGGGTAATAATAGACAGTGAATAACATGTAAAAGAGACTTTGCAAAGTGACAGCAAAGTTAAACCACCAGTCATCAGTAAGTAAAAGAGATTCAGGATCAAAACTGGGGTGAAATGTTTCTGCTTATTTAGGATCACAGTCCATCATTTCTATAAGGTGGAATCAAGCCCTATCATATGCCTCATACACAGCTATTTTGACTCATGTCATAACCCTCAAATAATAGTACCAGATGTTATAATCACATAGGATAACAATTTGCTGAGCAATTGTGTCCCCATGTCACAGATTTTCAAGTGACAGAGAAAGACATCAGAGACAGTTAAATGCACAGAAGCACATTTATGGGTGTTTAGGAAAAAAACTGCCTTGTTTCCTTCAAACTAAAACTGGCATAAGCCCACTGACATGAGGGACGGGACTTCTTCCATCCATAAATAGAACAGGAAATCTCTAGGAAGCAAATGTACACCTGGAGCCACAAGGAGAGATGGGAATCTACTGGTGATTTTCCAGACTAGGACAGGTGCAGCTTCAGCAAAAATTAAGCTGCAGTGGACAAAGCTGGGGAGTGGTGGCCACATGGAGGAGTGAGGCCAGTGCAAAATGCTGGTTTGTAACCTGTTGAGTCAGTGACATCCATAGAGTTGCTGAACTGGTAGATGAAAAACAGAGATGTGGCTTTGCTTAGGTAGAGGACTACTTCTACATCAAAACATTAAAAAGGGAGGGCTTGCACATCATCTTCAGAACATTTGGCTTGGTACCATGTTTTGTCACTTCCTCACTGCTCCTTCTCTGATCATGGTGCTGCTTGGTGAAAAAACATGTCCCCAGTCCTCAGTGGGGTGAAAGAGTGTCATCTTCTGAACAGAGCCACACAGAGTCCTCTTTGAATTAACTATTGTGGCAACATATGGAGTAGAGCACACTGTTAATCAACATAAACAACACTGTCAAAAGAATGATTGACTGAGTTCTCCTATTTTTTAAAGAAATCATGCTTCTCTTTAAACTCCAAATACTTTAATTGTGCTTGATATATTGTATGATTCTTCTTCTAAGCAGAAACATTTATTTTTAAAAATCTAACCACAGAGATGGTTTCAAAGGACTTGAAAAGTGTTTTCTTATCAGGGTGAGTAAAAAAAAAAATGTTGTAACTATTATACCGAAAACTTCAAAGAAGGAATTTAGCTATCTAGTTAGGTGGTTGCAAAACAAAATTAATCACAATTGTAGGTTCCATGGTGAACCTACCTATGTTAGAAATGTAATAAAAAAACATGCTACACCAGAAAAAATAAAACTATTAAATCCATGCCAGTTGCCTGTTCACTGGCTCCTATAGCACATAAACTGCTATGTTCTGGTGGGCTGCCCCCACTGTCCTTGCTGCCCTGTGCGAATGCACGTCCTTTAACAATACACTGGATAAGTGCCATAATACAGAAACATGAAACTTCATCCATAATATTTAATTGCATATGGTTTTTTAAATAGAAAATATCGCTATCCTTTTTCAATCTGTAAAGCTATTCCAAACAAGGGGAAGTAAAATTTAATTAAACCTAATTCAAATCTGTTCCCTATCTCCCAGTGGAAAAGCCTTATCTACAAGGGCCCAGCTGCCAGGTTTGCTGAGAGGGACATATTCAGCGTGGTTTATGTCAAGCAGCCATTACATTAATGTATAAATTGTTCATATGACCAAGATTGGAACCCAAATCTTTCAAGTGAAAACATGAGTGTTACTGGCATTCGCTTGCATGCTCTCTCATCCCATGAATTTTGTCATGCACAAGGCAAAAATCCCTTATTGATGATGAAGATAAATAGATTGAATTTCACCATGCAAGAAAAAGTTGGGCCTTGGTCTTCAGCATGACAGAAAGAGCATCTCTCTCATCCTACCCACTGGATTGTAAAATAAAGTAAAAAACTGATCCCTGCTCCTTTTTTTTCCACAGCACTAGCCTTCAGGAAATGCTACCAACTGTAAATCCAGACTGATGAATGTGCTTCCCTTAGCTCTGAGAAAAGACATGAGTCCCGGAGAAGGCAACAGTTTAAAACACATCCTCATCTGAAGGGCCATTTGTTAAGTGGCAAAGCTACTGCTTGTTCAGCATGCTGCCTCCTGCTGCTGCCCATCCATTCTTCCATCTTCCCCAGGACTCTTATCTGGGACTCTGGAGTCAACTGCCAAGACATAGCAACTAAATCCACAGAACACTCCACATCGTGGTGCACAAGTCCTTTTTTGGACAGTAATTCCTGCTTCACAGATCATACACACCACACCTGAGAGAATCAGCCCCATGGGACTGATGTGGACCAGTCCAGCACCAAGGACCTAGGGCACAGAGACCAGTCACTCTGACCAGTCAATGTGCAGGTCTGCAGAGGAGGGCTTGGCTCCTACACTTTGCAGTTCATCCCATGGGCTGTAGCTGCTACACAATGTTGCATACAGTGTATGCTGCCCCCTCTCTCTCCTCCTGCCCAGATGTCTCAACAACTATTTTTCCCCACATCAATTAGCATAGCTGTAAATGGCTCGCTAATCACATAGGCCACAGCAAGCCAGTTGTTGCCATTCTAGTTTTCATCAGTTGCTGTCTCATATCAAAATTTTGGAAAAATAAAATATTACCTTATTATCCATCTCACATAGGATTAACTGTGTCCATGCTGGTTGGGCAGAAGCAGACAGGACTCACCTATGCAGGAAGTGCCCCAAGGCACACTGCAGCCATGCATGGATCTAATGCATTGATGTTTAGAGACTCAAAGACCCACTAGACAAACAAGAAATGCATGGTTATAGGACTTTCTGGCTAACACAGATAATCAGAAAGCTGATTCTTCAGTAAAGGCATCTTCAAATAGATCTGCATTCCAGTCAAAATATCAAGTGATCTTGGAAGAATCAGAAGATAAAAAGTCTTAATAATCTCTCCTTAGCCATGTGCCTTCTCAAAACCCACTTCCTTCTACATCACCTCAAGAACTTAAGCCTATGGAAGTTTATATACATAACAGAACTACAGAACCATACTTACTTGTCACTATAAGACACGTCTTTTTTTGCCTTTTTTCCATGATGTGTAGTGCTCTCATCCCTCTTCACATGTCTAGATTACAGTATACGCTTTCAAGGACAGGGAATAGATTGATATTCTTTGGTTTTTTATTTATTTATTTGCGCTACGGGGGGACTAGCACATTTTTGTTTCTTTATAAATAAATAACAGACAATGAACTTCACCTCATATATATCCTAATTTTGATAAAATTCCAGGTAACTTTACAAAGATATGCTGTGGAGTAAGCGATACAGTATCTAGACCAAATCAGGAAGTGAAAATACTGGTTTGACTAATTAATTTAAGCTGAGTTTGTGAAGTTATTCATTCAAGTTTATTTATTCATTTAATCTCATGCATTCCAGTAAAAATGTGGTAACAAATCCTTAACTATTTTTGTCTGTAGATTACTTTAGCATCTTTCTTCTTTCTATCCTTAGACACTCTGCAATAATTAAACACTTATATTAAAATACATGCCAACTGGTTGTATCTAAGGAAATGTAAACAATTGCTCTCACTGAAAAACTAGGGTAGTTGCTATAACATATATAGAAATCATGAATGTTTGCATTTATAGAAACAAAGTATTGATCAATAATCAATACAAAAAATGTGAATACATTTTTGTACCTTGTAGGGATTCCTAAAGATCTGAAGAGAAAAAATCAGCAGAATCCCATCTCCTATGGGAGCCTTGTGGTTTAAAGAAAGAACTTCACTGGGCAAAAAACTCATTAGACAAAGTCTAAATTCAGTTCACATAGCATCATTCCAACATTTGAGTGTTTATTTAGGACCTAACTGGGACAAAATGCACTCTTGCATTGACTGTGAATCTCCCAACTTCTTAAAGTTTATTTTTCTGCTCATCCTCTGAGGACCTCTGTTTCTGAGAGATTTCATGCTCTGTTTGTTTGCTTGCATTCAGAGGTGATCTCTGTTTTCTCTTCATCCTGCCTGATCTAGTTTATTCAATTCAGCTACAGCCAAGTGTCTACAGCTGCAGGCCTTGCTCAAGAGCTGCAGATATCCTCTAGATCTTCCTGGAATACGGTGGCTGTACTGCCAGAAAATTCAGTAAAGTAAGACTCAAACTGGACAATAGAATTGCCCCTGCCCTGGCACACCAGCCTCTGCCAACCCTGTGCAAAGCTCTGCCACGAAGCAGCACTGACTCAACCCTGTTCAAAGAGCACAATATACTTGCACAATAATATAACCCAACACAGTAATATATCCCAGCCAAGCACAAACATAATGGAGCTGGTTGAAAAATTTGTTGGGGATTTTATGGCATTTTTTACTTATTTTATTTGTTCAGCCTGCTAGAAACTATTGGAAGCCTAAAGCAGGTAGAACAAGATGTTTAGAACACAAGGTATAAGGCAGGAGAATACGAGCAATTCATTCCATATCCAAAACAGGACAAATAACTCCATGTAACATAGAGGAATAATGAGAGACACATTTATAAGGAACCTGGGGATCTCTTTTGCTAAGCACTTTCTGCCTTTACTTTACCTGCTACCAGCATATCACCCTTACTGAGGGGCAGCAGGATTTGTACTGCTCGTTTGAGTGCTCAGAGTGTTGAGCATTGTGGCTGACAGTCAGCTGGGGATGATCTCCCTTTGTATTCGCATTTGACATACCAGGCAGCTTCCCTGCAGCACCAGAGGTGCAGGGAATGTTCGAGCAGAGTGCTTGGTCCCTGCAGCCACAGCAGAAACAGAGAGCACAGCCTGCGGAAGGCAGGAGAAGGCATGCCTGTATCCTCCCACACTGACTGAGGGCTCTGGTAAAGGCAATCACAGAAGCATATCTGATTTCACTAAAAGGATGGAGTAGGAGAAATTGGGAGCTGAGTTTATCTTGCACCCCCTGCCCAGCACTTCAGGATAAGACCCTGAGCTTCACTTCACTCTTATGTCTGACTATGAGGATTTGCCAACACACAAAACACATCACACCAGACAGGAGATACGCAGCAGGACTTAGAGAGCAGAAAGATGGGGTATAAAAACCAGTTGCTTGGGGGACTAGTCTGTCACTCCTAATTCCTCAACCATTTTAAAGTCTCAGTGCAACACTGAAACACACTCGAGACTCCTCAGGTTACAACTGCCTTCATCTTCTTTCATAGGATTTCAATTAAACGGAGGTGTATTAAAGTAAAAGACAGTTTGACATGGTCTTCAAAGGGTCCCTAATCTCACAGGAGCTATTGAAATGGAAGGGATATTTTGAGTCATCCCTCCTTGTTTAACTGCCTAATCAGACAGATACTTTCATTGTCTGATTTGTGCCAACATTGAGATTGAGCTCAAGATTCACATCTCATAGCTCCTAATTTTACCACATTAGGGCTCAAATGAGTTACAGCAGCCCAGACTCTTTCCAAATGGTAGCCTGCAGGACTCCTTTATGAAGTGGGTTAAAAAAGACCTTTGGTACTTTCCTAATAGATAGCCTTCATTATTTACAGATTTTAGAACGATAAAAAGATTCACTGCAGAGCTAAAGCAAGCTGACAGGTTACATTCAAGTTGCATTAATAGATAAGGAGACGTTGCAGTACAATAGACTTTAAATATTTCTGCAGCTCTACTCTTCAACCTGTTTTTTAGTTCATGAAGAATTTGCTGCCCTCCTCTGCTGGACTTTTGGTCATAAGGAGGATGTCTTCTGGGGCAATTCCTTTCCTGGAGCTCGTGTGCTCCAGACAGACTGTGTGAGATGTGATTTGGCTTAGTGTTGAGGTGTTCTAAAATAATTGAGAAAGGGAAAAAAGGCATTTTGTGAGAATTTCTTTTCTTCTGATAGCTAACAAGGCAAGAACAAAGTGGGCTTTGCAGGATTATTTTCTATTGAAACCTAGAGTGTGTCAAGTCCAGTCACAATCCATTGCTCTTTTGATATGATGCAATATGCTATCCAATGGATAGAGTAAGAGCAAATACTGGACCACAGGTTAGAGAAGAATATTTTCGCTACTTCTTTCTTTTTCCATCAGGAGCAAAATAAGCAAGGAAGCCAGTGGCTGATTGTGCACTACCAAGGGTTACCCATTTCTCTGGTCATTAGCTGTAATTAACTCTGTAGTTATGCATTTGCTGTTTTATGCTTCCCAGCAGGCTAACGTCATTTTATCTGGAGCAGAGGGTGCAATGTGGGGGATTTAATTGCTGAGCCTTTTCTCAAACAAGTGTCTTCTCTTCCATGGGCACAGTCTTAGGGATATAGTAAATCCAATTAAATGAACAAGTTTCCTCTCCATAGAAACCAGAGAATAAGAGACACCACTACCACCTCTTTTGGTGCTTATGTAGAAAAATTAGAGTGTGAGTTGGTGACCAAAAGTTGAAGAGGGATCCTTACTACCTTAGCACCTGGAAACCTCAGACCAAGCGCATGTGCCTCTGAGCAAGGTCCTCATCAAACAAATAAATAAAGCCCAACCTTAATCTTTAAGCGTGCACAGCTTAGACAGCCTGGACAGGGAACAGAAGGTAAACTGGGACCAGAGAGGGAACTGCGACTACTCTGTATTTGGCTTGTGTTTCCTTCCAACTCTACAAATGGTCCTATTGTTTTGATTTCTCACTCATGAGATTTGAAGGATATCACTTTCAAACATATCCTTCTAGCTAAGGCTCTTGAGTCCCATTTACAAAGGTAATTTTTGAGATAGCTGTGGCAGACAGCTATTTGCCCAAGTCACTGAGACACTTCGGACATTTTCATCCAGATGCTTAATTAACCCAATAAGAGGTGCCATACTGACATTGCAGCCTTTCTACATTTCACCCTAGCACTGGCCCTCAGGTTGTGCTCAGAGAAGACTAGGCTCAGGGGCACAACTCCACAACTACCACCAGAGAAGTCCAGGCTCATTCACTGCTAACTACAGAGGGGACCACTCAAGCCCAGCCTAGGGCCACAACAATTGGTGGTAACCCGGGATGTAGAGGTCTGCAGGAGAATCAGAAGCAACACTCAGGCAGTCAGGTACTTGCTGATCTTTCCCTGGCTTGCTAGAGCAGGGCTTTTTTCAACAAGAGGCTCCTACTACTCGAGGAGAATACTGCTCTGACAGTACCTCTTCTGAAATAGTCTTTGACACTATTTTTCCTAAATACCTGATTACTTCTGTTTAACCACCAACACAGTAAAGAGCTGTATTAAGTCCCATTGTCTAAAGTACTTTTTTAGTGCAATATGCTTATAACCTTGCACCCTTCTACTCTCTTAATGCTCAAAGGGCAGCAGGGCAGAGCACTAACACAAAACAAAAAGATCCTAGCAGGGCAAACAGAAGCTGACAAGACAAAACTAAATATCCCTGGAGTCTTTTCTCCTACTTCTATAAGGGAAACCAAGTAAATTCTGCCTCATCCATCTCCTTTGGGCAGCTCATCAGAACAGGTCACATTTACACCATTGCAGTAATGCTCTAAAAACTTGGGCACTACTGTGTCCAAAAAGTGGGGAAAGAAATCTGTTAAGTCCTTGTGCATAAAGTCAACTATAGGATGAAATGGTTAAGTAAACTACAGCCATCCTGTCAAGCATTTACATTAACCAGGATGTGTAGCTGGTCCTGGCTGCTCTGCTCTGAAAATGCAGAGTGGTAGTTAACGTCACAAGCAGATGCAGTGGGAACATGTGGATGAAAGTACATGTAACCTTCAATTCCTATTGCTCCCAATCCCCAGTCATCCTCAGAGAGCTGCCCTTCACTGTGCTTTGCAGGAATCAAAAAGCCATCTTGCTCTTAACCTACGTGCCACAGTTTGACTGTTGCACACATCACAGTGTTATCTGTCTCCTTGTAAAAGGACAGATAATATCCTCCTCCAGCTCATCAGCATCAGTGTGTCCCCAGATAAATTAACTACAGCAGCCACTTTTGGTTTTCTCAGACAAATTAAGATTTTGTTCTAAATAGCAGCCACTTTTGGTTTTCTCAGACAAATTAAGATTTTGTTCTTAAATTAGGCTAAAAGGAAAACATGTACAATATGGGGACAGAGAGATTATGGGCTTCATTCTCAGGTTGCTTATTGCTTCTCTGCTCCAATGTAATTTCAAAGGATTTACCATCAATTTCCAACAACATGACAATGATCAGAATCTCAATGTGCCCCAGTTCTCCTCCCGGAGAAGGTCAATGAGTTTCTGTCCTAACCTCTGCTACACAAGAAAGAAGATGATGTTTCACTCCTGTGATAATAAATTGCTCCTACAGAGTCATTCAGAGCTTGATCCCTGGAGTCAGAGCTGGCATTAATTTCGTCAGATACAGAGCATGACTCTCACCCTTAGTTGTGCAAACTTGAGACCTCAATTTAGTAGAGATTATGCAGTGGTTAAATATTTGAAATTCACTTCTAAATAAGGCTGCATAAAGCTCAAAAATTGCCATATCTTCTTGTTAGTTCAATAGCATGTGGAAATGCTCCTGGATGAAACTGAGTCACTAGGAACAAAATATGCAAAATATTTATGGCGACTATTATCCTGGAGAGCTGAGGTCACTGCCCAGTGCACCACTGGTCCTGTCCTGTCATTACAAGGTATTTCTCATCTCTCTATATGCATGCTTCTGCCTGCTGCCATTCCTGGAACAGGTTGCCCAGTGAGGCTGCGCAATCTCCATCCTTGGAGATGTTTGAAACTCAACTGGATTGAGCAACCTAATCTAACTGGAACCACTTCAAGAAGGAGATGGGTCTAGATGATCACCAGAGGCCCCTCTTAACCTAAATTATTCTGTGATTTTTTCACACGCATATGGAACAAGACATGCTAGTTCTTCGATTTGTCAACACCTAGCTAATTGGTCATTTATTGACCTCAAAGTCAGGTAATTCCCTTTCCCTGACTCAATGTCATGTGTATAAGAAGAAAGAAAAGGTAAATCAAGGTGCTCTTTTGGGAAATAGTTGCTGGGTGCACATGAAGCAAATGATATATTTCAGTATTATTGTGCTGACATTATAAAGAATAAGACTCTTAGAAGAAAGAAAATTATGGACTATAAAAATGGACTCCATCTGCCAAATCCAATAATTTTCTACAGCTATAGACACTTTTCACAGTTTTACCAGAAGGCAAAACCTTCACCTGAGCCAGAACACTGGGTCAGCACTGTAGAAAGTACCATGGGTCGATCAGTAAATGGCAATCTTCCTCCAGGTGAATGTTGAACTACAAATCCAAAGCTAAAAGTCCTGCATTATTCTTTCCACCTTTGCAGAGCTGTCCTGTGTGTCCTTGACACTCACTCAAACTGATTCAGCTCAGCTAACTTCATCTATCTAAATTTAGTCACTTGCTTGTCCTTGCTCTACCTGTAGCAAATGGAGAGTGAAACACCTCTAGATTCATAATTTGAACAGGTATCTCAGACTGGGTGAAGTTTCCCATTGGGGGTGCCTATCTCTCATTCTTCATTCTCATTTTTAAACTGAGTAGGGAAGGTGTCTGCTCAATTTGACCTTGGTGTTTGCAGTCCCCTGTACTGGTCACTTCTTGTTCAGTTTCTGTCTGGCACACAAAGGAGTGTTTGTCCTTGGCTAGGGCATCAAGGTATTGTTACTAGACAAAGCAGGCAGAGAGCACTGTCATGACCAGGAGAAATGACCAAACCCACAGCACTATCAACCAACAACACATAACCCCAGGAGAGACAACAAGAGACCCAGCATGGGGAGGAGGCACATACCCAGCACCCTACAGCTGCTGGGTCTGCACCCTTATGCAGTAGAAGTGAGAGCTAGCTAAAGTTTCACTGGCGAAAGGACTGGTCTAATTCTATTTTATTTTCAATTACCTTGGTTTAAAAAAACCACAACAACAAACCAAAAAAAAAAAAAAAAATAAAAAGGGAACAGCTGGAGTAGAAGACATTTTGGTCTTCAAGGAGGAATGGTGCTTTATTATAAATTCCCTGCACAGTACCAAAATGTATGATCTGCACTTTGAATAAATATTTAACACCTAAAATGGGGACTCCAACTTTGATCAGGGACCACACTTGGGAATAAATTGTCATTGCTTTTAAATTGCTGCAGTTAAGCTATAGCAGGTTATATACAGCAGTTATATAAAGCTATATACAAGGAACAGTTTCTATGCCACCACACCAGGAGCAGACTATGAGTTATACAACACTTAAACTGAGACATTCCATCCAAGGGAAACCATATTGCTCACTCCAAGATTTCAAATTTGACATTTATACCCTGGGCAAGAAAATGGATTTTCATAAGAATACATATTTATTACTCTTATTCAAACAGAACATTAAAAATGTGCAAGGTATTTTTAAATCCAAATTATAATGGAATTGCCTTAACTGTTCTCTTTCTCTGAACAAAACCATACCAATAATATTATGGGGTTTAAAATGTTCTAATTAATCAACCACTGTCAATTAAGAATATGCCAGAGTAGTCATAGTGCCTGTTGTTTAAAGAGCACTGGCAACTAGTAATCAATACCAACATCATTGTCATTGACTCTGGGTCCTTTCCTGATAGTAACCCCCCCAAAATGCTACTTTCAAATTCAGTTAAATATGTGTAAAAATAATCAGTGTGAGGGAGAAAACAGGAAAAACTATGATGTTGCATCAAAACAACTATGTTCTGCATCACAGAACCATGTAACCATTTCCAAACCTCTGTCAGGAGTAGCAGATCTTTCATTTTTTAGACATTTTGCATTCTCACAACATAAAAGTCTTTCCCTCTCCAGAGCCTTAAGTGCCACCCAAAGTGATGCATAGGAAACAATAAAAAAAAAAAATCAATTGTCTGCGGTAGAAATATTTTCAATGGAGAACTAGCACAGTCAGCTACTGTGTCATCAGGATGGTAGTGAGACTCTCCATGGTTTGGAGGGGAAAAATGCCATGATGTCACCTACTAAAGCAGTAAGTGACCGTTCTACAGCAAGATGATGTTCTCCAGATGCCTCTGAGGCCAGCTAAGTTGAGTTTTCAGGGTTGTATGGTAGCCCTGGTGCACCTGCTTGCATGGACCCCAAGCCCTCGGGCATGCAGCAGATCCGATGTGCTGCAGGTACGGTGACCCCTGGGCATGCCCTGCACAGCACATAGGCACACACGGTGCAGGAATTCCAGCCACAACCTCACAAACTCAGGACAAGGCAGGTCACCAGGTCAGGTGGGGGACCCTGCAAAAACCATTCAGGCTGCCCCACAGCAGATGTCCTGTGACAGTAGTACTGGTCTGACATCATGTTTGATTTTGCTTTGTTTTCTTTCCACAGGACTGAGAAACTGTTATGTGTCTTGGCAATTCTACCTACAAACCTGCCCCAGCACCATTTCTCCTGGAAAGCTTCAAGGAGGAAAGAAAGAAATGAGTGAACATGCTTCCGTCTCTCTCCTTACAGAAGATAGGTGGAGGCTCAACATGCCATTTCAAAGGGAAAAAAAATAATTTCCCAGTGAAGTGTGTACCTGCAACTGCTCCTCCAACTCACAGCACTGCAGAGACCAAATGGAAAGAGCTTGTGATTCTGTCCATCACTCTCATGCCTTGAGCACAGCTAGTAAATGGAACTATCAAGGGTCATATCCTATCACTTTAATCAAGATGGCATATCCCAGGCCTTTAGCAGATATGAGAAACACTTCCACTCATCCTGGTGAAGGAGACAGGCCCAGATCCAGAAGGGATTTTAGCTCCTACCCCTCACCAGAATGACAACATGTATGTACCTGCATGCTCCTATGGTCCAGCAAGGCTCATGCTTTCTAAGTCACCTGCCCTGTAGCCCATTTGCCATTAAACCACAGCCCAGGTAAGGTGGAGAGCAGCACATTGAAACTCCACCCTCATTCACAGAAAGGCAGCTTGCAGATAACAGCTTTACTAAGCACAGTTACTTTATAATCTGTTTCACCTGTTGCAAGGTGAAGAATTTAAGTCTGGCTCTTCTGTGATACTTCTAACAGCCATTTCAGGTTGATGGTATCCCATTACCTAGTGCATGAAGCCAGCCTGGAGAGCCTGAAGCACGCTTGCAATCATACCACCAAACCTGCAGGCGTCACAGGATTTATTCTGGTGTCACCTGTCTGCCCCACTGTTCACTGCAAACGGGCTTTCACAAACATGTTTGCTTTACACCAGGCTCGGTGTATCTGTGGCTCATTGGTAGCCATAGACATCTGATCCATTAAGCTTCACACTTCTGTGAGCAGACTCACAGCCCCCAGGGTACTGCACCTGGTGCTGCCTAGGAGCTCTAGAGATGCAGAAATTCCTCAAGCCATTTCCAGCAAAGGAGATGGAATCATGATTTGGTCTCACTTGCTCTCCCTCCAGGGACAGAGCCCCATAGCACCAAAGGATACCTTGCCAGAACTGGCTGGGGGATCCTGCTCATCTCCAGGGCCTCCTCTAGCAGAGGCTTCCTGCAAGTCCCATTGTCCAAGCAGGATGGAGCCATTTGGGAATGCCACTGGTAACATACTCCAGCTCAGGAACTATAGGTGTAAGAGGAGGCCCAGGTCTCAGAGGACTTTGGAAAGGCACTGAGTGCTGTCACCCCTGTGCTGAGGCTAAGAAGCATGATCATCTCCAGACTGAAAAGGAGGAAAATCCACAGGTTATTCAAACCAGGAACTTATCAAAGCTGGAGGTCACTTGCTATAAGTCTGTGCTTATGATAAAATGGGAAATCACTGTTAAAGGGATGATAATATTGGCTTCATGAAGATTTACCAAAAGAGAGCATTTAAGGAGAAAATACTAATTTAGTTTCACAAACAAATTCCTTACCCAGACTAGCAGAACCAAAATCTTTTCTTGGTGTTTTTTTGCAGTTGGGCAGAAACAGAAAACCTTTCTTTAAATGTTGAGGAGATTCTCTCTCGTCTTGCAGCTGCTCAATTGTCAAGGGCGATGAGATTACATGTGAGAGGGAGAAGAGGTTAAGTATTAGCAGAAAGTAAGAAGCAATGTCTTGAGTGGATGCTGCAGCTCCCTGCCAGACCAGGGGACCAATGCCAGTGGTCAGTAATGTCCCCTGCAGGACAATGCTGCTCTTTCAGATTCCCTCTCTAACAGTAGCTCCTGGAGGCACATCCAAAATGAAGAGGGCTACAGCAAAAACAACACTGACAAGAAGATATGCTCAGCTCCTGAGAAGGTAACCAAGCTTGCAGGAGCCAGCAAGCAATTTCTTTTGTGCCTGCTCGGCACCAGGGAGTGACCTTACCAGAGCAGTAAGAGATAGAGAACCCTGGGGAACTGCAGTTACCTGCTACAAATAAGCTGCAGATAAACTGACTGGAAACTGAGGAACTCATCCTGTCTCAGAGACACTTGCAAACACTTCAGTCTGCCCTAAGCACACACATGCCATTTGCCTGCAGCACAGAGGCAAGCCACGATGCCATAAAATCAAATGACAAAATCCCAGCAAACGCCAGCGAGGTTCACAGCACAAGTGGGTCACATGGGAGCAGAGGAAGCACGGGCAGTGGCCAGGATGCTGCAGGAAGGTGCTGGCATCTGGGCAGAGGCAGCTGATGCACAGGCAGAGCTCCAGTGGCTGCAAACATTGATAGAGCTCTGCAGAGCACAAAGACAGGAGGAGAGAAATGAGAACAGGAATCAATTACAGAAAAACAGATAGAGCTCATACCTGACACAAATGAAAGAAAATTGAAAAACAGTCACAGCCTTCAATAGTAATAAAAAGAAAATGGTTTGGTCTGTGGATGAGAGACTGAGAGCAGACCTCACAGAAACACACAAGGAGAGGGCAGGGCTCTTTGCCAGAGAACGGACATGCTGTGGGTAAAGCTTTCCTAAAATTTTCAAAGAAATCCTTTAACCTTGTCATCATGACCACTTCCTCTCCAGAGAAATATAATAAAACCTCAAACATAAGAAACTGAAAATATAGGGAATTCTTTGCCAGAGTCATTCAAATCACTGGAGGAAATCTGGAAAGATAATTCTTCATAGCAGATTGGGAGGCAGATATGTAAAAGATCAGACAGCACAAAATCAGTGGTGGGATCCATCTGATAAGATGCAGATGGTTACACCTGAGCTAATCATCCCAGGCACTCTGCGTGCTCACTGGAGATTTTTTGTGGCAACAGGGTCCCTTTGTCATTCTCTTTTTTTCTCCCCTGTGAGCAGTGCAAAGCATATGCACAGGAGATGGTACACATGAGTTATGGGAAAAAATTGATGTTTTATTTTATAAGGCGAGAAACATGATCATGTCAGAGAAGCTACACTGTAAGATACTATGACTGGAAGAGTTTAAGTTTCCTGATTCACCTGTACCTAGCTGTGGGATTTAACAACCCCTTCTGCAATGAGTTTCTAGACAAGATTGCACATGGCACATGCCTGCACATGTGTCTGTTCTGGTTAGAGGGTGACTGACAGTGAATAATTAAAGTGCTGCAACCTTTGTCCAGATATGTCACTGACTGATGGATAGACAAAGATGAGTGTATATGTGACAGAGTACAAAGTGATTATACATATCTAGGTCTTCACTCTTTCTGGTCTCAGTTGCTTGGCAGTTTCCTCAAGTTGTCTATGTCAGCAGCCAAGTTTTAATCACTGTTAAATCACACCATATGACTTGTGCTTTGGAGCACTCTGTCAACATCAAAAATAAATATTATTCCCACAAGGAATCCAGCTGGCCTCTAATTAGCTTTCAGAATATATCAATTAAAGTGTTAATGTGTTGTCCAGTGATGAAAGCCTCCATCTCACCAGCTTCTAGAAGATCAATACAATTGTATGATATGAAATATCCACCAATTTATTTTCCTGGCAAATGAATCAATATGGCAATTTTAATGGAACTAGTCCTTAAATAAATGTTATCAGTCCTGAAGAAGTCCCAAAACCAAACAACACCAGTTGTACACATTCAAACAGCATTTTTCAACAGTTGCAAACTTCTTTCTGGTACTTACTATTGCAGAGAAATGACACTTGTATTAACAGCAGCAAAACCACTAACGTAGATAATCACTGTTCTGAGCTTCAAGCTATGCATTACATGACAAAGCTGTCTATTTTTCTCAGGAGCTGTCTTCCAGCACTACCTTGGTGCCAAAGAGATCTGTATGCAATACCAGAAAAAAACCCCAACAAAATGGCAAAAATTTTCATCTGCCCCCGAGCCCTTGGCTATACCATATTTCTGATAAGAGAATGGCTATTAACATTCACTTCTTTAGAATTCCCATGTATTTCATGGCCATCTGAGCAGCATCTGAAACTGCTAAAAGCCAGATTTACTGCATTTATACTTCATTTTGAGACTCACTTTGGACTGTTACATAACTAGAAACACCTCAAGTTTTGCTACATGATGCTGGGGACACCTGGGAAGCAGGCATGAGCGCCAGCACAGAAGAGCCTTGCTCTCAGAGTGATACCATCCAGGACACACAATTAGGGATCAGACAAGTGGTTGTTGCTCCATAAAAATGCCTACCACTAAAGGAAAATCCTGGAAAAATCTCTCATCAGCCCTAAAAACGGATCACGAGTCAGCTCAGCTAAACTGACAGAGGTACAAAACACTACAAGAGTGTCTTGCCTGTTATCGCCTGCTACAAAACACTTGTCAAACCAGAAGAAAAGCTGAGACAACAGCAGATTTCTCGTGTTGCTGGTAAGAACACATTTGCATTACTGCTTGCTATAAACGATCATTAGTGTCAAGTGTTTGAAGACATGCTGAGGAGCAGCACCAAGTGCACAGGCAGGGCAGTAACACCATAGATCACCAGGAACCAGACGGCTTTGGAATATGCAAAGCCCAGTATTCACTACAGGGTGGTTTCCCCATCTCCTCCTGCTCCCCAGCAATGCCATTCTGTTTTGATTTCCAGTCCCCTCATTTCCCACACTGAAGACTCCAGGTTTTTGCTCATGTTTCAATTAATATATTGATATATTAATGTTCAATTAATATATTAATATATTTCAATTAATATATTGAGCAGAAAAACCCACCGTTGGTCTAAACTGACACAGCTCCATTGGAGTGATGCTGGTAGCCACAGCTATACTTCTGGACAGAGAAGAAACAACTCTAGAAGTCTCTTGGTCCAGGCAAGCAGGGTTTGTTCCCTTATAAATCTTTCCAAATTCCCTTCCTCCCAGGCTACTCCTCAGAGGCTGGAAATACTCTTCCAGGGACATAGCCACTGGTACCACATGCACCTTTCTTCTAAGTGGAGGATGGGCCCAGAAACAGCCTGACTGATCCATGTGTTCTGCTTGGCAGAACCTCTCTTATGTTTAATAAATAAATAAAAATTAAGACCAACACCGGAGTGGGGATTAGGATGGGTTTTTCACATCTGAGCTCAGGTTTTGCAGATGCAAAATCAATCTCTTGTCTCATTCCAAGAGTTTGTGCATCCTCGTCTTGCCAGGCACCAGCTTCAATGACAAACCTGTTGTTTGCTCCAGGAGAGAAAGCAAAATGAACTTGGAGTGAGCTCCAGGGCTACATTCAATGCTAATGGAGGCTGTTATCACCTACAGTAGCTCCAGAGAAAGGTCCTGTCATGAATATTTTCAGACCATGATCAAATCTGCTTCATAAACATAGGAACTTTCAGTTTTCTCTCCTAAATACAAGTCACCTTCGAATAGCTTCCCATTTTTAACATTATAGTGTTATAACTCCTTTATGACTTCACGTAATTACTTTTGCACTTGGATTGCGTATGTGTCAAGTGCAAATTCCTGAAAGAATAACATATAGGAACTGCTCCTAAACAAAAGGCACAGGCTGGTAAACTTAACTAGTTACCACTGCAGTTGCATTTTGACATGCACAGTTATGGTCAAAGTGTGCCAGAGAACAACCAAGTACTTTTCCCTACTTTAAAAACCATTTGTCCACCAAATTCAGAAAATACCTTTGACAGGACACCAATAAATGATGAGAAAGCAATCCATGGTGTCTCTGCTAATTTACAGATGTTTTTGGTCGGTTGTTGTATCTTACTGAATTCTTCCAATGCAATAAGAAACTTCAAAGCACACAGTTTGGCCTGAGCACACTTACCTCCTAATGCATCAATTTACACAGCAAATGGTTCCCTTTCCAACAGCTCTTATACAGCCTATCACAACCTGAATGTTGCTGCTGCTCAGATCAATACATTAAACTGAGAAGTGTTATTCAAGCAGAATTTGGTTTATAAAATAATATTCTTATAATGAAAACTGAAATTCTCCTCTCCCTTCCATCTGTGCCTCCCCGTCATTGCTGATACAACTGAAGCACTGCCAAGAAAACAAAAGTAGTTCCCCAAAGTCTCACTGGCTGTTTTTTCACAATGTTTTGGCTAAATATAGGTCCTTGAAGGCAGCTCCAACCACTAAATGCTGCTCCACATGAGCACGGGTGACAGGTCACAAGCTGTGGGATCATTTCTATGAAGTTGGGGTCAAAAGTGAGGCTTTTTTTTCAGCAACATCAGCCCTGAGGCCACCTCTGCTCCTAACAAATCAGCAGGAATTTTATTGCTGAACTTGAGGCACAGAAAGTGCCAAACATTTCAGAGTCAACCCAGTGCCTTTCAGATGCTTTAAGCAGTAGTTTAAACACCATTTAAATGTACAGAGAGGTCCTCCTTCATCCCACAGTTTTCAAACAAGAATAATAGGCTGATGCCAGCACTTCTCCAGGCACTGAGGTGCACAAGAGGGAATTACTAGCAGACTCTCCCAAGGCACACAACAAACCTGATGTCTTCTTTTGGAACAAAAGCCAGAGGCACCTGCAGGATGTGCACCCAAAAGGCCATTGCATCAAGTCCTATGTTCTCTTCCCAGCTCTGTTGCTAGCTCAGCATTCACTTGTGGTCAACAGCCCTGATCATAGGATCCTTAAAACCCTCAGCAGAGATTGCGCACTTTCACCAGCCACAGCTGAATCCCAGATTGGCAAATAGCAGCTGAAACACCTATTTTTAATTGAAATGAGTCATGATAGACAGATTTTCATCAGTGTTCATATAATAATACCCTTCGTAGGGTAATCATCCATTAATCTCTTCATGAACATGGTTTTCTTAATTATGTGGTAACTCCATGCAATATATTCCACGAAATGAAAAAATTTCTCTTCTTTCTCAAAGTCAATCACTGCTCATTTCCACTCACTGTGATCTTTCTTACGCTGCGCATGACATCAGCCTCTTTAGAATGCATATAATTTTCTGGATGCTTGTCCAGAAGCCTCAGCATCCATGTGGGGCACCACTTGTTCAGAGAGAACCTGTTGCATCGAGGATGCACTCTGGAGTTGCAAAATAAAATCAGGATGTTCTCACAACAGTTCTCACAGTAGGCCAGAGGTGACTCAAGGACAGTGATCTTGCTGGAGGGGACACTGCATGTTAGGGAGCACATCTGCTCCTCTGCTCATTAGCTGCTGCTTCACTGAATCTTACACACTTTTCAGATGATGTATAATGGGCAACAGTGAGAGCTGGCAGTGAAGAGGTGACATGTTTCTCACTTCAAACACACATGAACCATGATGAATCTGCAAAGTTTTATGTAGTTATAAATAAACACATAGATAACTAAAGACACTCTTCATAGATAGCCAATTCACACTTTGCAGATGGACCATGAGCTGCTCCCTGGAAAACGATCCCGACGTTGAAGTATGCAGGGCTAAGGTGGGGGAAGCTTTGCCTCTGGTATAAGGAGAACACAACCCTGACCTGGGAGTCAGCAACCTCACATTTCAGAAAAGGTCATCCTCACATGCGCACACACATACAGGAGCAATGCAGAGGTTTGCAGTGTCATCCTTGGCCCTAAATGGCCCCAGCCATCCTCAGAGGGAATCTCCACCTGGCTTTGAGGGCTGCGCTTGGAGGGGGACATGGTAGTTGCTCAGGGAACAAAACCAAAGAGCCAAGAAGAGTCAGGGCAGTGGTAAATAGATGCTGGAGAGAGTAGACAGCCTGCCCATTTGGTCTGACTACCCTGCTAGTCTGTGGAGGTTCTGCTGCAGGGAGGCTGTAGCAGAAGATGAGACATCTCGCAGGAGCAAAATGGTGTTATAGAGACCACTGCCAAATGTGGGGCAGAGCTTCGGCAGCCAGGGACTGATGGGATGACACAAGCTTCCTGCCAGCTCTTGGACCACCGCCAGCCCCTCACCAGGGAGCACCTCAGGCATTTTGTTGGGCTGCTCCAGAGCAGGTGTTGCCTGTCAAATGGGCAGTAAAGCTCAATAACACACAGCAGGTTAGAAAATGGGGAGGTAGAGGGCTGAGAACAGGGAAGGGGAGTATTTTAGACAACTTACCATAGGGGATCAAACACTGAGCTTTGTATTTCCCTAATAAAACATTCAGCATGTGATTTTGTGATGTTACTTGTTCCTGCAGAAGCCAGTTAAAGCTGCAGCCATATACATTAGCTGAACACAGAATGGATGCTAACATCTCTGCAGAGTTAAACAGACAAGCTCATATTTCCACTTAGTGGAGAAAAACTGCCCCTCCTGATGCTTTACGACTTGACAGACAGAAAGAAAATTTGAATGTCTGTGCAGGTAGTCAGGAGTAGATGGGGAAAATGATGAATATTTATAATACAGAAGAATATTTAGGTGAGATATTGAATATTACCCAACAGAAATGTGAGTGAAATAGTTGTTAAATGTCTAAGATCTTATATTACCACAGAGAGAGTTCTATTTTGAACATTCAAAATAATTCTGAGTAGCTAATGTAATGAAAGAGCTTCTATTAGCTATCTTGAAAAATAGTGTAGCTGGCCAATCACACTTGTCAAATAGCCAGAGAGGATTTCATCATATTTCAGAAAAGACTAAATGACTGCATTGGCATTGGTCACCATGGCAGCCCTGTGGGACAACTGCATATGCCTGTCCCCCATGGCTGCACCTACAGCTACAGTCACTCCAGAACAGGCAATCACTGACAGCCAGGAGAGGAATATCCACATGGCCAAACCTACCCAAGCCATCTCTGAGGGGCTCAGTCAGGCTTTAGTAGGCAGGAGAAAGCAGTGGCCACTTCCCACCCCAATGTCTCACTCCTGCCAGCTTCGATCTCCTTGGTGTTTTCTTACTCCTTGTTCTGCCAAGGGTCTCCCAGAACTTGTTATTTTTCTATGCCATTTGTCTCTGTGCAGACCCCATACTGCTGCACACACCACCGGTATGACCTGGTGCCCTCCCTTGGCAGGGCAACGCTACTATCAAAGTCCCACCATGGTGGGATCATGACAGCTGCTCAGCCCTGAGGAGAGGGTTTTTGAAGCAGGCTGAAGTTGGCCAAGACCTGCACTCCTGTCCTTTGCTTCCACATGAAATAGAGAATAGAAACTACATCAGATCCTTGGCAAGAAAAAAAGAAAAAAAGAAAAAAAGCTGAATGGAGAATTTTACCCTCCCTTGATTTTATTTAGCAAGTTTATGGAGGAGAGCTGTTCTTTTAGCTAGGGAATTCTGCATCACAAACAGATTGGTATTGTTTATGCTGAAATTAGATGCTGAAGAAGCAAATTAGTTTGCAAAAAAATGTATCAGCATCTACAATGCAACAGAAAGAGTAAATAGGCTTAATTAGTCACTAGACAAGGAACTAGATTAGCGTGTTCTTACATATATTTAAGAAATGCAAGCACTTAATCCTACCCAGTGCACTTTATTTCTCATGCTGGAGAACTCATCTTCACAAAGATGACTATTTGAACAGCTGCATGGATCAAGGACCATCTATCCCAGTAGCCACAGCCACTGAGTAGATGCTGGACAAGAGCTTAGTCTAAGGGAAGGCAGCAGTGAAGATTTTCCCCTGTACACTGGGCTTCCCCTGCATGTTGGTCCCTTGCAATCCACTTCACTGGCTTTCTGCTAGGCATAAGAATAGGAAAACAAATGTAGAGAGTTAAAAAAAATTGTCAGTGAGAGGCTTGAAAGAAAGCTCCTGGCCCAGCCCCTGACAGCTGACATCCTCACATCACCTCATCACTGCCTCATGCTGCAGCATACAGGTTTGCCGAGGGACATCATCCCTGTGCTTCTGCCGGGTACTGTTTCTCTTCTGTGATAGGAGAAGGAAGGTTTTGGCAAGAGGGTGCCAAAGACAAGCTTAGTAGCTCCCTACAATGTTCTATTGGACGTTCTTATTTTCCTGATGTAGGACTGAGAGATTATTATAAAGGGAAAGTCTAAAAATAATCAGATAAAGAGAAAAATAATTCTTCATCTCTCAGAGGATGCAAAGGGCTCATGTGCACTGCTCTGTGCATTCCAGACAGTGTTAGAGTGAAACGGGATGCTTACAGCTTATCATACCCTCACTCCTTTATTTACTACTCTGTTTCTTAACCATGACTCAGGTCTCCATCAAGCAACCACCCCCACTGGTCAGGACCACCAAGGCTTAGCAGTGTCCATGTAGGAATTGTGCCATTTACCATGGCCTGGGATTTGTGAGCAGGACATCTGATTTCCCTTTAGGGAACAGCATCCATCTGCAAGCTGACTTGCAGTCATTTGAGTGTTTGGTGTCGTGTGGGATGACATCAAACCATTTACTTAATTCCATGCATTTCTCTGCGCCCACTAATGACCATTTCACCCAAACCCAATTAGGTTAAGTTTGCACAGACACACTGTTTAAGAAAAAATACCCTAAATTTTTGGGAAACTGGCACAGGGTAACACTCACATGGGGAATCAAATCTCCCAACTGGTTGATCATCTGCTTTCTGGTGGTAGCAAGAGTCTCCATTGCAGGGGTCCTTGTGGCAGCATATTCCCACCCAAGCTGCCCTTTTATAGACAAGTTAGAGCACCAATTTAAACACACTGGCAAGTTTCTGAGTGCAATTGGGAGTGTACTGGAACAGACTCACCTCATTGCTAGAGGAAATGATTCATATTAGTATCTGCTTAAACAAGGGAACACAAAGTTCTCTAAAAACCAAATTTCAGTGCTTTCCACAAAGGACCAGTAACATCTCCAAATAAATAAGAACTGTACTCAAGCATAAAAGGCCTGTAACCCGCTGAAGTGTGATTTGTTAAGACATTTGTGGTGACTAGCAAGCTTAAATTAGTTCTTAAGTCATATTCATTAGCTTTCACTGAGCTCACACAATAAAAACAAGTTGCATTTCAGTATTATCAAATGCAGTTGGTGCCACTAAGCAGGTAGATCAGAGGAACTGTTTACTTCCTTAGGAAGTGCAGCACAATGTATGTATGATAGGCTAGCAAAAAAAAAAAATAGCTAAATTCCATTTCACCTTAAGTGTGATAAGCTCAAGCACATCACCACTGGTAACAGTAAGTTCAATTTACAGTCTATACTTACACATGGCTTTTTTGTAAAAGCTTAAGTTTAGTATCAGAGGGACAAGCTGTGCATGACAGAGAAGACTTCTGTAGCCCCAGAGAGGCCATAGCTAGTAATATTATCTTCCTCCAGGATCCCATATGTGATTAGGAGAACAATGTTCATTAGTTTCCTCTCAATACAACTGAAATCTCAGCACAGCTACTTCTCAGCTCGAAAGGATTTCAAAAACTGCTCAACAAAACTAATTTAGTTTAATTAAACTTATCTATATTTTATAGACAAAGCACATCTCAGACAATGTGTAAAACTTAGAGATAGCACTGACCCAAGAGATTTCACTCCTGGGTAAAGCCGCTAGCTGATAGCCCAGTGTAATTTAAGCAATCATTTTTACATGACTGAATCTGATGAATAGTTTTCTTTGTGAAAAATGGCTTCTGGCCAGACATGGACAAAAATAGGCAATGAACAAAGCATTCTTGGAACAGATCAACATCTCTCTACTGATTTAATCATAGCAATACCTCCTAACAGGCCCAAAAAGAATTTTCTTCTGCATTAGGCTTTCTAATTCCTTGATGTTCTTGACTGACTCATTTGCCCTTGAAATTTGGGGAGCACTTCATTATAAAAATGTCCCCTACTTCATTATAAAATGCCCACGTGGTACAGACTACCTTGATAGCAATTTTTATAATTTACAAAGACAACAGCAATGCATTTCTCTGGCATCTAGTTCCACCTTTAAAGATAAAACTTGCAGATCCTTCTGAGAATAAAACATTAATTTGAAAGGATGAGATTTAAATTAAGAGGATCTCCAAAAAAAATAGAGAACAATATAACAAAGAAATGTAATGAAATGTGGTCCAAAAGTGAAGGTAATAGTCTTATCCTACTAAAACAATGTATTTGAAATTGTACGTCTCTTGGTGTTCAGATGTGTTCTGGATCTTCTAGCTTAAAGCACAGTGGGTGCAAGGTTTGGCTCTGTTCTGCTCAAGGTCCCCATCAAATTAACAACAAAAGTGGCTGCTGCACAAGAAAGTATTACTGTCCTTTAGCTGCCTGCCACCAGCCTTCTGACTGAATTGTTGTTAATGTCTTAAACATTGTTTAGAAAGACTTTTTATCAAACTGCAAGGAAGCAACTACCTGCCTGGGACCACTGAAGCACACCCCTTCTTCTTGATTGGACTTTGGACTGTGAGTGGGGACTTGAGATAAGACTGTTGTCTAATCATCTCAGGTCTGAGGAGAAGTAAACAAGGCTCAGGGAAGAAGAATGTATCTGTGCTAAGAATCCACTCAAGCTATGCTCAGCGGGTGGCAGAGAAGGGGGTTGGGTGTATGATGGCGGAATCTCTCCACACCAAACCGAAGGAGTAAACACCCTCCCTCCCGCGCCCCCCGCCCCCCCTCCCGCGCCCCCTCCCCCCTCCCCTCTGCTCTGGTAAGATCACATACCCATGGGACATTCACGTGAGAGGCAGCTGAGAAGGACTCATAAACCATCAAAGACCCCCAAAGCACCCCCCCAACTCATTCCTGAGGCCTTCCATCAGCAGAGGACTGCATAGGATCCAAGTGATGCAACAAATCCAGAGCCTGTCACAAGAGACTGCAAAGCTTCCCTCCCTTCCCCCCCATCCCCTACCCCCAGGGGCAGTGACTGGGCATCTCCTGAATGTATATTAATCCATTGGACTCTATGTTTTACGGGATCCTCACCACCAAGAAGACCAGAAGAAGAGGACTGACAGGATGCTGCAGGTTCCACAGTGATGATACATGTTCTATTTTAATCTCTGTCACTCTCTTCCCTCCACCTCCTTTTTCCTATTTCTTTCTGTCTCTCTTTCTCTGTCTCACAGCTACCATTAAATAAAACCCATACTATTGACTTTGGCGTCTGGTCTTGTTTGCACCTTAATTCAGGCAGAGGCATGTCTAATAATTTTAATAACTGGATTCTAGCACTGCCAAATTACCAAAACAGATGGCATAAAGATTCACCTGTTCCAGGACAGAACCAACCAGCTTAATTTAAACCTCAGGTTATTAGCCACAGGAAGGTTACGGCTGGGGGGCAGTTACCTCCTGCATAAAAGCAGCAACATCCTGAGCCACAGTGGCCATTTCTGCAGCAGCTGCAGCCTACCATAGCTCAGCATCCCTGCTGTAAGGCATACTCAATCTCTCACAGGATATAAGCATCAATCAGGTCAAACTAGAGAGCAGCACCATAAAGAAAAATACCCATTAGCAACCTTTACTAAGAGACATTTCCTTCTTGTATTTTATATCAGTTTTGTCATATGTATCCAGGATTATAGGAACCCACAGGGTCACTTCAGTATCTTCAGATCTTGTACTATTTTTTATAGCCTGAATTGAATGTTCTCTACCACAGTTCTCTGTTTTTTAATGTTTTGCTTCAGGCATATCTCTCTCTTTATGAGTATGGCCAGACAGCAGACACACCAGTCAATGCTCTAGCTGGACTCAGTCAGTTGCAGGAGGAATAAAAATTATTTTTTATTTATAGTCATATAATATTTAAAGAAAAATACCCGTTAAAATGTTGAATATTAATTTGCAACCCCTTATGTTAGAGCCTAAATTTCTTATACTCTTTACACAATTTAATGTGCTGCATCAGTAAGGTCTTCACAAAGTGAACACTGAACAGAAATTTCTATGATGCTGAGGCAAAACAGTATCTCTGCAATGACATGTTTTATATGCCTCACAAAAACATTGCAAGTTGAACATCTTCAGTAACTAGCACGCTTAGTGTAAGTCTATTTAACTTATCTAAAAAATCCCCAAACTCTTCAATGCTCTCATGACTTTTACCTGATTTCCAGTTTTCATTCAAAGAGGCTTCAAACAAATTGTAATAAATTATCCGGTAAACAAATGTCTCCATTATTTTGTACACAACAAAGAGAAAAATTGATTCTGGATAAAAGCCTGCTAAACTTTACCATTATATAAATGTCTAGTGTATAAATTGAAAATCAACTAAATGTACTAGATTTACTCTTACCACTACACCTAGATATAAATAAACACACTAGAACTATTCTAGTAGCAGAAGGAAATCGACCACTATTAGTAAAAAAGTATAAATGAAAATTAATCTGAAAATTCATTATGTAAAACAACATTTCCTGCTTGGCAATTTAAGGATGTCTCCTGGTCAATAGCCTCAGAAAATACTCACCACCATACTCAAATCTTTCTTCCTCTCCTGAAGGAAGGAGTCTCCAAAGGGGACTTTCTGTAGGCTGCAACCTACATGGGTGAAGAAGCCTGAAACTCATCCCAGCAACACAACACCTAAAGGTTAGGGTCCTGCACAGGAGGTTCAGATGCCAAGTGGGACGCTGCTCTTGCTAAACCACAAGTGACTTAGAAGTTGTGGATTCAACTACTTGAAGTCATCAATGAAGTCTTTGATTACAGGCAAGCCCAATCATTTCCATGCTCCCATTTCTCCTGTGTAAAGCTAGGACTATAATGCTTATAAAGTACAAACTTGCAAAAGTTTGGGATTTGTTCTGATGCTACAGTGGCACATGCTGTACCTGTAACACAGAGAAAAGGAGACAGGTGATGGACAGTATCCCAAGCTGGTCCCGCTCCACCTGCCTGTTAGCCCTGGACACACATGGCAGGTAGAGAGGTCCCTGGGTGTGAATAGAGACAAGTTCCCTGGAAAATACCCTTCAGTCAAGTCAGCTCTGAAACTGATATTTGTTTGGTGTGTTGGCATGTTTTTTCTTACACCAGAAAAGCACTGCTAGAAGCAGGGCTGGTGAGGAGCCTCTTAAAGCAGATCTACAGTTGATGGGAATGATAACCCAGGATCATAGCACATGCAACAGTTGCTTGTTCTTAGATAAATTCATGGCATGGAGAATCTGCCTTAACCTCTTCCCTCTTCTTCTTCACATGGCTCCATTCTTGTGGGAGTCATGCTCTAGATACACACCATACCCTCAAGGGCAGTTACATTTGAACTAGATGGGCCAACTTCATAAGGATTTGAGAAACAATTACTCTATATCAGACAACACAAATACATTAGAAACTTCATTATCTCAAAATACAAAAGTAAAAGCACCTGAAAAATTATTTTTATGCAGACAATGAAAACGACACAAGATTAGAAGTGCAGCACAATCATTCCAATATACATAATTTAATTTTTAGTCTTATTGTTCAGTAAGAATATTTTTCTCACATGCTAGCATACAAATCTAGTAAGAAATAGGAAATCTTTGGGTTTTTACTTGCTTTTCCCAACAAACTGTGTTCACTCTTCTCAGAGCAAAGCTTTGAGCTGATAGACGAGAGGTGATGTACAAGACAACTGACAACCAGCAAGTACACCATGAATCTACTAATACCTCTAAACGACCATCATCCATATCTAAATCATCTTTGAACAGCTTTCTGCTGGTGGTGCTCCTTGCACTGCAGTTTGCTGCCTTTCTCCATGACTGCAGGAGCAGGACCTCTGCTATCCCAGTACAGAGGCATTTGTTGACACTGCTCATCACATTCACTGCAGTGTTCACATCCTGCAGCATGGGACACGTGCACCAGTCACAAGGGCACCACAGCGGATCCTTCTTCATTAACAGATTCATAGTGATGCTATTCCCAGATCACAATATTTTCCAGACCCGCTGTGGCACTGTAGACTAAACAAACACTGCATCAGCTGCTAAGCAGGTCCAATCTTTCATGTTTAGCTGTTTTTGAAACTCAGTCATTTCTTCTTGTTCCATATTGTCAAGAAGGAGCAGATGGCAGATGTGCTCTGCCCATAATATTGTTTTTATGATACTCTGCCTGCTGGCAGAACGGTGGAAGCAACATTTGGAGACAAGAATTTGCAGTGTATTTTCAGTTTTAGATTTGACCTAAAAGATAGCATAGGGTAGAGGGAGAGGAGGAAGGAATTCTACCAAGCTGATTCTGATAGATTTCTTTGAGGCACAGGGGAAGGAAAAAAAAAGTGATACTGACAAAAAAGGAGCATTTAAAATGTTCATATGGGACCCCAAAAAGATACAACTTTGAGACAATACGTACTTCATGATTTGCTGAAGGGAAGCAAAAGAGCAAAGCCTTCATGCATTTGTACCTACTCAGTGTTTTACTCTCCATTCTCCCTGTGTAAGCTTCATTAAGACACAGGTCTGCTGAAAAGAGACAATCATCACTTTACATGCCTCTTTGCTGCCAAAAATTTATGACAGCAAACACCGGATTTTCCTGCTCTCCTTTGTTTTCTGACACAAGAGCCTTTCCTTTGCTAAGGTTGTTTCAGAGATGTGTAAAACTCTCTGCAGTTTTCAATCGTTCTACATATTGCCTGCAAGGTTTTTCCATCCTTTTTTTTCCTGAACAATGTGCCAACCTTCTTGAGAGGGTAGTCAAGAATGCAAGCAAGAAGACAAGAATTTGGGTGCAAGTAGTAGAAAAGAATCTACTTATATAACTAAGAATTAATTTGGTATCATATTAATAATTTTTCTTCAGAGAGAATGCCTGCTTCTTTCCTTCCCCATGCAAGGACTCACACTGCATGTGTCTTGTTGCTGTCCCTCAAGATGCAGCAGTTATGGGCAAGCATGTACAAAGTCTGCAGCAACCAACCAGAGTTTGACTGGAGAAACTTAAAAATATGCTGAACTATAAAACATTTTTCTTCACTATATTTGGTCACAACAAACAAAACGTAGCTCACTTCCAGTCGTAAATCTGCCATAAAATCTACTTTGCAACCATTTCATCAGGTAGTGTTATGCTCTACCATTTTGTGGCATCACTGTGTTCTCATTCATACGGGATTCAAATGCAAGACTCAGTTTTAGCTTCTAAAAGTGTTTTTCTGAATTGCCTAACACCGCTGACAAAATCACAACAGAAATGATAACTGGAAGATAAATATATGCTTCATAACAAAGCTGAAAGAGACACTGTAAGTTTACATCAAGGTTCCAAAAATTTTTATTAAAATATTTTTTAAATATGTGCATGATACACTGAAGAAGTATTTTTAAGTAATATGACTTGAGCTGCCAACAGAATTTTTCTTTAATAATATTAGTACACATATCTTCCAAAATAACAACAAACCTGACACAGTTAAGAAAGGAACATCCTGTTTTCATTTAAAGTAACATTAAAAGAAAAGAAGATAATTGCTTCAAAACTTGGAGGTTTTAAATTACGAATGTGTTACTGCAAAATGACATCTGGGGATTTAGGTTGAAAAGTTCATTTAGAAAGCCTTATATATCAAACTAAATATTGTCTATAATCTGTGAGTCAATCTAAGGCAATCCCATTGCATTTGGAACTCATTTATCTACATCCACTGGTACCCAGCTGCCCAGATGCCAAATTCATTTTGCGTGAACTACTGAGAAAATTGTAGAGATGTCCCAGGGAAGAAAGTGTGCAGAAAAATAATTAGCTGCGACTGCTGAGCAGATGCAGAACAAGCTCTTCATCCTCTGCCAGAGAGAGTCCAGTATCTAATGGCAAATAAGGGTCCTCCTCTTGGCTGAATTTTACCTTCTTTCTTTTCAGTGGCATTTCTTCTGCTGTGGTACTGTTGCTATAGCTTCTCTTCCTTCTTCCACCCTTCTCCTCAAGTTCACTGCAGAAACAAATCAATTAGTCTTTTTAACAACTGTGGTAATCAATATCATCATGTAATCTAACAATTCTTTTTAAACAAGGCAAATTTATGTCAAGATAAGAGCAAACGAAATTACAATTCTGAAGGGTGAAGCAATGGAAGCTGATGAACTCTGAATGTCTAAACTGGAACTGCTCTCAGGACGAGGTGGCGGTGGATGTTTTGCTGTCTTAATTGATTACAGTGTATCAAGATATCACTATCACTGTTATCTAATATTTGCTGCCTAATACAGGAACAGACAACTTGACAAAACTGATTTAGCGATGTGTCAGTGGACCTTGACATGCATTCAAGATCTTGTCTAAAATAAATATGCGACAAAAATAAAAATATGAGAACTGTCCATTGGCAGATCCTACATTTAATACAGTTTTGATTTGGGACCATCTCATTCAACCACTCTTTCCCCTCCTTTCAGAAGTTTTCCTTGGAAGCTATTAACCACCACTCCATCATGAGAGGAAGAGGAAAAGCCCAAACACAGTAATTTTCCCTGGTGAATTCCTATTTCTTCTGCTGCTTTTCTTAAGACTTGAATGAATTGCCTTTTGCAGCCTTTGATCTGGACAAAACAGTTTTAATACCCTGGATTCTACCACATGGCCATGTAACAACAATGGGAGGAAAGACTGAGCTTTCATGTATCTCCATGGGGTTTTTGTCCAAAACACAGAAAAACTGCTATAAATCATCTAAGATTAAAGCAACCTAACCTAATAAAATCTATTCTAAGGTATAATATCTGTATACCAGGTTACAGAGAGCTGGTTGTCCTATGCTGTAGGATATTCATACCCAAAAAAAGTAAAATGCAACCCCTCATACCGCAAACCATTCCCTCCAAACAAGGTAACCAAAACAAAGTGGCAATCTCATTTTTTCACATCTGTATTTTTTCAAATATACCAAAAGTAATAAATGGAACTTCAAAGACTGAGTTTAGGCTTTTCTAAAATAGTTGGGTAAATTCAGATTTTCAACTAAAATTTGGCAAATTTCTATCCAGAAAATTCAGTTTACTTGAAAAAAAAAGTTTCAACAAGGATTTTCTTAATGTTCATAACTTTTACAATTGCTTAAGTGTCAATGCAATGCTTTGCTGACTTTGAGCTGTCATTTGCATGGGGATAGCTTTTCAGGGCTTGCTACCAACATTTTATTCCTTTTCTGGGGAAAGGACTCTCATATTTTCTCTGTAGTGCTTAAGATATTCCATAAATGCTGAAGCTATACTGACAAGTATATGAAAATACACTAAAGCACTAAGAATTCTCACTTTTCCAAGTGGACAGTATGGGTCTGGACTAGAGTTTCATGGTGTTCGCTTTGATCAGGACAGACTATACGGGTTCACTTTAAAAGCATAAGGAAGGCCTCATTAAATAAGAGCATTTTATCTTGTTTGCAAAAGAGCCAATTACTTCCAGCCTTTGAAGGGATTCAGAAGCCCAGTTTGCATTCATAATTGACTAATGCTTCATCTAGGACATTAGTTCAAACCATCTAAGCAATTAAAACAATGCAGAAACCTCACAAGCTATGAAACAGCAGACTTTAATAACCAAAAATTATAATCACTTTTGGAGTTTCAGAGGCCCAAGGCTTAGACATCTGTAAGGTATAATGTTTAAATATAAAACACATTTAGAAAGAACTCAACTGTGAGTTTTCTCATTTTTTCCACAGACAAAAGCACATCAACACAATTATGACTAATTTTCATTGTAAATTTTGTGGGATAATTATGCTGAGTCAAGCCACTTCTTACTATTACTGAGGGATTGCAGTGCTCGATTTGTAGTATAAACTGAAGATGTATCTACATGTTAGCAGGAGTATTTTCACACTAATTTGACCCCTACTGGGCTGTGAGCTGGAGAGGTGAATAAAGAGGAATATTTAATACAGGAAGCAGCAGCAGCAGAGCTACCAAGCGATGAAGAGGGCTAAAGACTTGTGTTTTCATGATGCTCATAAATTAGAAGTAAAACAGTATTTAATAAAGGTGACTTAGGAAGGTAATGAGAATCACATGAAACATGTGCATAAGATGCTCCTAATTTTGAGACGCAGAAGGAAGACAGACTGTCTGTCCATAGAATGATTTCCATTGAAAGGGACCTTTGAAGATCAGCAAGTCCAACCCCATATCCTGTTCCTGCAGGATGGATTTTTACCAGCAGTGGTCTGAGTGGCGAGGAGAGGGGCTGTACTACTCTGGAGGAGCAGTCAGAGATCAAGGTTTTACAAAAGGTGAAAGTGGTAATTTTAAAAGGAAGATGGAAAACATGTGTCATTGTGATGCCCAGGGACATCCTGCACTCCACTGGTGTGCTTCTCCTTAGCTGTTTTGACAGAAACTCTTTGAAGGAGATGTAATAGGCGCAACTCTCAGGTCCACATGTGAAAGGACCGAGTGTACAAAGGCAGCTATACAGGGATGACTTCTGCACTTACTATCAAATGGATTCTTCCTCAGTCTCCATTAACTGAAGGCCTCTCAGCCCACTCTGCAGAGCCAATCTTTTTATTGTTGGTCACTTCCTATGTGAAGTGACCTATGTGCACTTCCTATGCAAACTGATCCACTACCAGCTGGTATCCACAAATAGCCAAAATAAAATAAAGTTATTTTAAGGTGAACTATTTTCTAGCAGAACAACTCAGTTAGAAATCAACCCCACAATTCAGACTCAAACCAAAGCCAGTGCATCTTTTCGTCTTCTACTTATAACACTTTAAAAGTGGTATGTGCAGCTGGTTTACAATTCCTTCCTTTCACCATCTGGTGCAATTTAGCTTTTCAGCCACATGAATGATCCATCTGAGGCTGCCTGATGGAAGGATTTACTTTCTGTTTACACAGGTGAGGAGGTACCAACAATCGACTTATCAACAGGCACAGTAATTTCTGTGGTCACCATTTGCACAGCTGTAACAACGAAGTAAGATGCTATCAGTCGATAGGTAATGTTTATTACTCAAACACTAAAGCATGGTTTATGAATCCTGTCCCTTAAACCAGTGCCAGCATATATGAATGGTTATCTGGGAAACAGGGAATCTAACTACGACCCTGATAGCTATACACAAAGAAAGTCTTAATTTAACTACCAAAAAATAATTTTACAAGTATGTTTTGAGGTAATACCAGGAAAAAATAGAAAGTTTTTAATTGTTAATATTTAACTCACTTCTGGGCTTCAAGCTATGTCTTGGCAAGCTGCAAAGTTTAGATTTTAAGTGCTTAAGAACCAGCCATTTGAAATGTGCAGCCACGGAGCCAAGTTGCTGTTGTTTAAACAATGGTAATGTGAGATGCCTAGACAGGCTCTGCCTCACTTAACATTTATTGGAGAATGCTTTGGAGCCTAATTTTACCAGCACTGCTCTGGAAACAAACTGCCCTTGCCACTGAATTACAGGCCATGAGTCAAGTTTCCAGGCTGCAATAAAGCACACAAGCTCTTTCCCAAAGAAATGTACAGGAATAATGAATGAATCTGCTAATAAAATACAGTTCAGTAAAAGTTAGGAATAATTTATCCCATAAATATTGGCATTCTGCTAATCAAACATGCTGTGTCCAAAACTTTTTCCACGTAATAAATTTTAATTCACACAGTCATGGCAGCAATCCTAATGAAGATTAATTACTGCAGTCCCTTCCATAAAGCCCAGCGCAGCTTCTTTCTTACTTGCTGTCAGAATGCTACAGCCCATAGAAACGGTAATGAAAATGTACTGTGCTGTGTTATTTTCTGGATCTGGACAGGCTGGATCGATGGGCTGAGGCCACTTGTATAAGGTTCAACAAGGCCAAGTGTTGGGTCCTGCACTTGGGTCACAACAACCCCAGGCAGTGCTACAGGTGGGGGAAGACAGTCTGGAAAGCTGCCCAGAGGAAAAGGAGCTGGGGGTGCTGGTCAACAGCTGCTGAACATGAGCCAGCAGTGTGCCCAGGTGGCCAAGAAGGCCAATGGCATCCTGGCCTGTATCAGCAATAGTGTGGCCAGCAGGACCAGGGCAGTGATCGTCCTCCTGTACTCGGCACTGGTGAGGCCACACCTTGAACCCTGTGTTCAGTTTTGGGCCCTTCACTACAAGAAAGACATTGAGGAGCTGGAGTGTGTCCAGAGAAGGGCAGCAAAGCTGGTGAAGGGTCTGGAGCACAAGTCTTATGAGGAGCAGCTGAGGGAGCAAGGGTTGTTTCACCTGAAGGAAAGCAGGCTCAGGGGGGACCTTATCACTCTCTACAACTGCCTGAAAGGAGGTTGTAGGCAGGTGGGGGTTGGTCTCTTCTCCCAGGTATGAAGCAACAGAACAAGAGGAAGTGGCCTCAAGTTGCACCAGGGGAGATTTAAATTGGATATTAGGAAATATTTCTTGATTGAAAGGCTTGTTGTCAAGCACCGGAACAGGTTGTCCAGGGAGGTGGTGGAGTCCCCATCCCCAGAGATATTGAAAAGACGTGCAGATGTGGCATTCAGGGACATGGTTTAGTGGTGGACTTGGAAGTGCTGGGTTAACAGCTGGACTCGATGATCCTAAAGGTCTTTTCCAACTTAAATGATTCTATGATTCCCTTACTTGCCATTCCACTGATATAAAGCAAAACACGCCTAAAATTAAATATATAAAGAACCATTGTAGCAAAAGGGATGAATAATCTACTTGTAAAGAAATACCACTGCAATACAACTAAAAGCAAAAGACAAATCTGTCTTGGAGCTGAAGGACTGGAAGAAGAATAACCTGCAAGAGGAAAAAAAAATTAAATGGAAACCAGACCAGCAAGAGAGTATGCTTAGGGTTTCGTATTATTCTATGGGAAATATGCATAAGATTTGATGGCAAAAGGCACTCAGCTCAACCATCAACATCTCACTTCTGTTCTGAGGTCACTTTTACTTTCTAAAGCTCTAGTGATGGTAGACTCAAATCAGATCTCTGAAGTTGTAACAGCACTTTTCTTCTCCGTTTCCATCACAGACATTGCTGGCCTTAAAGCAGCAGTACCTGACTCAGTACTGGAACACTGAAGTTTCTATTCAATGTATTTGGGCTAAGCAATTTTAGCTTATCTTGATACAATAGTGTGAAAATTAAAATTATTCAGAGGTTGATCATAGAATCATAGAATGTTTTGGTTGAAACAGACCTTAAAGATCATCATGTTCCAACTTCCCTGCCATGGGCAGGAACACCTTCCATTAGACTAGGTTGCTCAAAGCCCCATCCAACCTGCCTTATATGGTTTTCATATGGATCTTGATCATCATATGGATCAAATATCACTGTTTCTGAGTTGAAAGTCTTCCAACTGGGGATGACCGTGGTTTTAATGAAACCACTTTGATTTGTTGTGTGTCTCTTGTCAGAGGCTTAATCTTCTCTGAAATGTGCTGCTGCCTTTGGAGATGCTGCTAACCACCTATCTTAACTCTTGCACCTGTTCACTCCTCCTCAGCTTCAACTGAGGAACAGGGCACTGACATTCTTCAAACCTGTTCATCTCCTTTTTTTGGTGGGACCACTATCATCCTCCAATTGTTGACAGCTAATTTCTGAACTGCAGAGTTTCAGTACTTACTCATTCCATTTCTCCTTCATTCATGTAGACACTTGCTGATGACACACTACATTTTTTAATTTTTTTTTTTTATTATTTTTTAAAGGTAATTTCTGTACCTGACAAGTTTACAGGAACAAAGGAAGGATACAGTCTGGCCTGCAGAGCATGGATTACCAAATTTCACCATTGAGTCCATTTCATATAGTCAGCTAGAGTGCAACTATGATAAAAACTTTTATAAAGACTTTCAGGGCATAAGAATATCCCATCTCTATCAAGAGCAATTCAATATCACAATGTCCAATTCTGCAGCTAACCAGAATGATCACGACCTTAAACAGAGTCCTTTTATAACATCTGTCCTATGGTGCTTTTCCGGCCATCACAAGAAGAATCACAACCTGATCTCCTTTTATGATCAGGTGACCCGCCTGGTAGATGAGGGGAACGCTGTGGATGTGTCTACCTGGATGTCAGCAAAGCCTTTGACACTGTCTCCCACAGCACACTCCTGGAAAAGCTGGCAGCCCATGGCTTGGACAGGGGCACTCTGTGCTGGGTTAGGAACTGGCTCGAGGGCCAGGCCCAGAGAGTGGTGGTGAACGGTGCTGCATCCAGTTGGCGGTCGGTCACTAGTGGTGTCCCCCAGGGATCAGTGTTGGGCCCAGTCCTGTTTAATATCTTTATTGATGATTTAGAAGAGGGGATTGAGTCCACCATTAGCAAATTTGCAGATGACACCAAGTTGGGGGGGAGTGTCAATCTGCTGGCAGGCAGAAGGGCTCTGCAGGGGGACCTGGACAGGCTGGAGAGTTGAGCTGATTCCAGCGGGATGAGGTTCAACAAGGCCAAGTGCAGGGTCCTGCACTTTGGCCACAACAAACCCATGCAGCGCTACAGGCTGGGGACAGAGTGGCTGGAGAGCAGCCAGACAGAGAGGGACCTGGGAGTTTGGATTGACAGGAAGCTGAACATGAGCCAGCAGTGTGCCCAGGTGGCCAAGAAGGCCAATGGCAGCCTGGCCTGGATCAGGAACAGTGTGGCCAGCAGGACCAGGGAAGTGATTTTTCCCCTGGACTCAGCATTGGTGAGACCACACCTGGAGTACTGTGTCCAGTTCTGGGCCCCTCAGTTCAGGAAGGATATTGAGGTGCTGGAGCAGGTCCAGGGAAGAGCAACGAGGCTGGTGAAGGGACTCGAGCACAAGTCCTATGAGGAGAGGCTGAGGGAGCTGCGGTTGTTTAGCCTGGAGAAGAGGAGGCTCAGGGGAGACCTCATCACTCTCTACAACTCCCTGAAAGGAGGTTGTAGCCAGGTGGGGGTTGGTCTCCTCTCCCAGGCAACTATCAGTAAGACAAGAGGGCATGGTCTCAAGTTGTGCCAGGGGAGGTTTAGGTTAGATATTAGGAAGAAATTCTTTACAGAGAGGGTAATCAGGCATGGGAATGGGCTGCCCAGGGAAGTAGTGGATTCTCTGTCTGGATGTGGCACTTAGTACCATGGTCTAGTAACCACGGCAGTAGTGGATCAAGGGTTGGACTCTATGATCTCAAGAGGTCCCTTCCAATCCAACTGATTCTATGATGATTCTATGAAGTTCTGACCTTCATAAAAGTAACTGCTATGAACTAAATAATCCATGTTAGAAGGAGCACCATATATTTGTAGATGAATCATCTCAAAAGACAATGTAATGGCAACCTCATCAATAATCATGTAAAACTTCGTAGGTCAACATCAGCATCCTGGTATAAAAAGGCACAAGAAACTGCAGTTTACCATAAATAAAGGCAGGCGCACAACCAAGCAGCACTGAATACTAGCTTGCACACCTGTCAGCTGGTGACTGTCCATAAACTCACAAACGAACGAGTACAAGAACTAAGACATTGTTCCTTTCCCCTCATGTCCAAGATCTTTTCCATGCTGGTCTAAGAGTTAATGTGATCAGTCACACTTATTAAAGATTTAAAGAAGGTAATGATGAGGGTCAGTCAGAACTTTGTTCTTCCTTTTTATTTAAAGAGGTTGAGGAATTAGAAATACCAGAAACTCAATTCAATTGCAAAATGAATATTTAAGGAATCCAGCTGCTTTTCTTTCACCCTGTTCTATATTCTTAAATTTTTCACCTCATTAATAATTTACATTGATAGCCTTAAACCAAATATGATGAATGTCGCTAGATATACAAAAATTAATCTCATATTACATGCTAGTAGTAATTAATTACTCTGCTCTTAGAGGTATGGCTGCAAGGGAATTTTACTCAAAGGCAAATTTAACCCATTATTTGTATAGCTCCCCCAGTTAAAAAAAATGTTGGGGGAGGAAGGAGAAGAGATTAACAATGTCTTTGACTTTTTAAACCATGGACAGATGGTTTATTTTTAAAGACTCTTGAAGGAAGACACCCTAGGTCTCACATACTTACTCTAAATTATCTCCTTTTTTTTCTCCTTAAAGCAAGTAACAGCTAGTGTAGCCCAACATATTTCTAATTTTAATCCAACTCTTTGAGCAAAAGCTCTGGACTTTGGAAATATAAAATAGAGTTGTATTTTCTAATATGAAAGCTTAATTTCACTGTCTGCTACTCTTGGTTGAACTAGTTTTGTTAAAATCAGTAGGTCAGTATTTCCCAGCCTCAAGAGCAACTCATCATACAATTCAATGGCAGCTCTAAGAAACGTGTATGAGGCATGAATGTTGTTTTAACAGAAATCCCTCCTTCCCACTGGCAGCAAGATTTCTTGCCTGCTCCCTTACTCATTCTTCTTGATCCATTATCCTCCCTCCTCCTTCCCTGCACACATCCCTTCCATCTCATTCCTTCCCAATACAAAATCAAATAACATTTCTCCATGGCCTTATGCTCACCACCAGTCTCTTCGGCTACCACTTTCCTTTATCTATCTAGAAAGTTCTGGATTTCAGGGCTAGTAAGGCTGTTTGCAACTGCTCTTTGGGTCCTTGTTAACTCCTGTTCAGCTTAAATGCTGAAGAACTTGAAGCAATTTGACTCACTTTATAAATTTCTGTCCTCTTGCCTTCTTTAAAAGGCTAAAAATACCTATTCTTCATTGCCCCAGTCCTCCAGCAAACATAGATAAAACTGAAAAGCAGGAAAGTATTCAGTCCAAGTGTATAAAGATGGAGAAATTAACAAAACCCTCTAAAACCTTCCTTGGAGACAGTAAAGGACCTTTCCCATTATTAAAAAGTCAACCATAAGTCAGGGCAAACAACTGAGACCAGTACTGTGTCCTGAAGTTGACAATAGCTCGTTCTGAAGCTTCAGGTGATGCCAGTTCTTGAGACATGTTGGCCAAATCTTGAACAAATCAGCCACTGATTAAAAAAAAAAATCTGCATTTATTACCTTTGCCAAAAATCTGTCCATCTCTGTCAACTTTTTTTCTTAAAGCTTAGCTCATCTCGAGTCTAGCTGATGTTCTGAGGAAGGGATCAATACCGAACATGATATATGAATGCATACTCCCCCTTGCACCAAGAAGGAGCAATTTACTGCTGCTCAGAAAAACCAATGCATTTCCCTATCCTTGTCATTCTCTTGACCCACACTGGTGGGTCCCCTGAATGGGCTCCAGAGGACACGGCCACCAGCCTGTTAACTTAGGGCTATCCAGTCCTTAAATCCATGTCCACACCCAGTTCTGCATACTGCCTCCAAAACATTAAGTGACAGATGGATAGGGACAATCTAGCCACTAGGACTTAGCCAATTCAGATGTGAAAAGCAAGAGCTTTATGAACTTAGGCATCTAGAATAGAGTACAATAAAACTCCATACTCCCATTTAAGTTTCAAGATCACCTTTTTGAATCTCTTACTCAATAAGCTGTTTGTCAGAAACACACAAACGGATTTCTAGTTACAGTGAAGCCAATGACAAAAACCACACAGAACTTCATGCGGTATCCCTCCATCTTCCTGCAGGATATGCTCCAGAACTGCAGTATGTTGCCATCAATTACAGAACCTCATCCCCACTCTGTGCTTTTCTGTTAAACTACAAGAAAAAAAATCTTCTGATTTATGTAATTAAAATTAATTAAGTTTTAAATTAAGAAGTTTAACATTGTTAATTTTATTATATATTTACTACTAACTCAGATTCCACTTCACGAGAATGTTGAAGAGTCTGAGCAACACTGAATCATAGAACTTACCAAGTTTTACCATGCACAAATTTATTTAATACAGGACAGGTGCAAAGGACTCATTGAAATCCTCAAATGACTTCAATGTTTTTCCTTTCATACAGAGCCTCTAATGTGACAGTAGAAAAATGCATTTCTGAAACTGTATTGGCTTTGTATTGGCAAGGTTTTGGTAGTGGGGGGCTACAGGGTTGGCTTCTGTGAGAAGCTGCAAGAAGCTTCCCCTATGTCCAACACAGTCAATGCCAGCAAGCTCCAGGACAGACACGCCACTGGCCAAGGTCAAGCCCACCAGTGATGGAGGCAGTGCCTCTGAGATAACACAGTTAAGAAGAGGAGAAAAAACCTGCACAACAGCAGGCAACAAAGCAGATATTCCCCTGCAGCCTGCGGCGAAGACCGTGGTAATGCAGCTGTGCCCCTGCAGCCCATGGAGGTCCACAATGTAGCAGAGGACCTGAAGCCCAAAGTGGAGGACCCCAGGCCAGAGCAGATGGATGCCTGAAAGAAGCTGTGACCCTGTAGGAAGCCTGCGCTGGAGCAGACTCCTGGTAGGACCTCTGGCCTTGTGAAGAGAGAAGCCCACACTGGAGCAGGTCAGCAGGTTTGCTGGCAGAATTTGTGAGCTCACGCTGGAGCAGCCTGTTCCTGAAGGACTGTACCCCAAGGAAGGGACCCATGCTGGAACAGCTTGTAAAGAACTGCTGCCCAAAAGGAGGAGCTGGAGAAACTGGTGGAGCCATGTCCCCTGTGGGAGGCATCCCCGCACTGGCGCAGGGGAAGGAGTCCTCCCCTGAGGAGGAAGGAGTGGCAGAAACAACATATGATGAACTGACTGCAAACCCCATTCCCCCTCCCCCTGCGCCACTGGAGATGAGGACATATGAGAAAAACAGGAGTAAAGGTAATCCTAGCAAGAAGAAAGGGGTGGGGGCAAGGTGTTCTAAGATTTGGTTTTATTTCTCATTACCCTACTGTGATGTGATGTGATTGGTAAAAAATTAAATTCATTTTTTCCCCAAGTCAAGTCTGTTTCATCCATGACATTAAACAGTGAGAGATCTCTCCTTGGTGTTATCTCAACCCATGAGCCTTTCATTATACTTTCTCTGTTCTGTCCAGCTGAGGAGGGCAGTGACAGAGCAGCTTAGGTGTCCAGACAGGGTCAACCCACCACAGAAATATACAAAACCTCCAGGGAATTAGTCAAGATTTTTGCAGGTGAAACAGTCTCACTGAGATCCCTTTGACACTGACTCAAAAATCTTTCTCATATAGCTTCATAAAAGACAATAACACCCTTTGGCTCAGATTTCTGTTCTGCACCTAACACACAAACTAAAACTTAAATACTAAAAGAGAAAGAGGATGATTTTAAGATGAGTTCACAGAATCACAGGGTATTCTGAGTTGGAAGGGACCCATAAGGATCATTGAGTCCAACTCCTAAGTGAATGGTTCATACAGGGATTGAACCCACAACCTTGGTGTTGTTAGTACCACACTCTAACTAACTGAGCTAATCTCAGGGTTCCTAATATCTAAACAAAACAGTGTATAAAAACATGAACATTTCAAAATGATCATGGAAGATGGTACATACCTATAGCTGTCTTCACTTTCTGAATCTTGCTCTTCATTAGAATCTTTGTATTTATCAGGATCTGGAAGAGTACTTGGATCAAACTCTTCTTCACTTCCACTGTGAGCAAGAAAGGCCACTGTTTCCTCTTCAGCCTGTCAGGTGACAAATGGAAAGTTACAAGACAAGCAAGCAAGTCCATGTTACTTGCCACAACCCCATCAATAAATAGGGAGGTTGTAACAAAAACCACTGGCCTCAACCGCAGCCAAAGACCACCACTATCATAGGCAGGAAAACAGAATAATTTCTGCCATCATCAGCGCTCTCCTCCAAGGCTTTTCGCTAAAGGTTGAAGAAACATCATTAAAAAAGGAAGGACAAGAATTTACATTAAAATTCTACCCTCCAGTATTGTCATGTTAAATCTACCAAATCTAGGAGAGATTTGCGCAGCAACTAATCAACAGCCATCTGAGAGCAAGTGTCTAAGTAATATGCAGCTTTACTGTCTCTCAGAAACACACTGGCAAAGAGATACTCACTTATGGACACATTAATCACTGCCGTAAGGTGAATTTCATTAAATGCTCATTTAAAACACATCAGGGTGTCCTTGCAGTTAAAAACCAAAATGCTGCCTAAACTGAATTAACTGCTCTGAGTTTCAACCATCCTCCACATGAGATGCATGTTCTTCAGGTTTTCTCCCAGATCCCTCCTTGCGGCCCAGCTTCCCTCTGTCCCCAAAGCATGTCTTAGCATGGGCGGCTGGTGTTGGCAAGTTTCCCCAAGTACGGTACTGCCTCACCAAGTCTTTAACAAAGAGAGCACAGAAGATGCTGTTCCATAAAAGTATTGGATAATATAAAAAAAGCTGACTGATTTTGCAGATATAAGTTCTGCTCCACTCAGTCCTGAACTGACAGCACCACTTTTCTAAGTTTTTGCTAATAGGCACGAAAAAAACCAGACAGACTGGAGGGCATATGTAATTGTGTATGTACACAGAAATGCAAACAGAAAGCTCACAGGCATTTCTAAGCAATGTGAACCCTAGATCCATGCATATTTATGACAAAAAGCACAAACAAATGCAAAGAAACTATAATTAAAGACATTGCTACCTTTTGTTTATATATCTAATCAACGTGCACACAGCTGAGTTTCCAAAACAGTACCCATTTAAATGATCTTATGAATACCTTCACATCATTATATATTTAAAATTAATTTTTGTTCTGATCTTTCACCATTTCTGTCAGCTGGTTTTAAAAGAACAGTGTTTATGTGCACCTACTTTCCCACAATAAAAAAACAGAAATAATAATTTTAAAAAAATCACAAAAAGCCAAGAGAATCTATACCAATGGTCCCTTTTATATCTGCATGTAGAATGAGTGAAAGGCAATGAGCTGGCGAGAGGTAAGATTAGTCACCTCTGCAAGAGTCTATTCTTGCTTGACCAGTGACACTTCTGCAGTGTACTGAAAGCAAGCAGAAGATATGGCTAAAAGCTATATCTGCAATCAGAAGGTAGAGGAAAAACATACTAAACACACATTTTGTTCTTTACCACTCTGAAATAATAATAAAGGTAATTATATAGCTGGGTGAATAAAAACACTAAAAGTATCATCAGACTCTACAGCACTGTAAGCTTCCTAAGGTAAAACCACCTATCAAAAAGCACATTGATTATCAGGAACTTCAGGTTCTACTTCACAACAAAGTATTTTTTTTTTACCAAAAAATCTCCAAGCTCATCTTTCAGTACAATACTATAGAGCACTACTAACTCCATGGAAAACTATTCTGAAGGTCACCTTTTTGCTAATTCATTTCCATAACTGAAAAGCATTCTGCATTAAATTATAGCTTATTTCAAGCTCTTTAAACATTAAATATTTGCTCTTTACTTGTCCTTCCCATTGCATCCATTCTTTCAATATAACTGGTGCATACCAATCTTACATTTAAAAAGACTTGAAAAAGAGAAGTAGCATTCAAAGCTGTTGTATGGAATGAAGTATTTTTTAATGTGTATGTGCAACATCATGCAACAGAGTTCTGTAATACTAACATTTATTGGCAGCCCATCATCTTGGGCTGTTCATTCACATTCTCAGTTATGTCAGTGAAGTGTTGAGACTACATTGTTTCCTAAGTTTTGTCATTTATATATGCACACATAAAAGACAATTACACACAAGCAGATCAAACCTTCACTTCCATTAAATATTCATATTAATTTTTTCCAAAAGAAAATATGCAGAGAAGTGTTAAACATAACGCTTGCTATAGCAAAAGAAATAATGGCAAAGATGCCTCTTTCATTCATCAGGAATCATGAAGCTGTTTATCTTATAAGTATCACCAGTTACATATTCATTAAAATATTCGTAAGACCTTGAAATTGTTAAGAACTTCAACAGGAACATTTATCATCCAAAGCTGAACAACAGAAACTCATTATTTTTCCTCTCTTGCTTCAAATTTATATCAGCCAGTCAGGAAGAAGAAATCTTGTGACTTCACATTACTCACCACAAGAGCTGGAGAAAAGAAGTAAAATCATAGTTCAAAATTACACATATAATACTTCCTCAGATACAAATAGGACGCAATTTACAGACTCAGGATGCGACCCTTCCTAAGGTAATTGCTATCAAAAAAGAGATTAATCAAAGAACAGATTTCAACTGCCTGTACTTCATGTCTAAGGTTAGTGACAATGTAACACAGACTTTGGAGTGTGTATTTATTACCAACTTCAACTGTGGAAGGAAACCTGTTCAGACATCAAATCAGTCTGGCCAGGAGAACTGGATTTGCTAGCAAATCATCTTGCTATTTTCATTCTGCTCAAGAGTGACAGGCTCTTTTTATCTTCAGACGACACCAGTCCACGTATTTTGTAATCCAGTTCCACAGAAACTTTGCACAAAGACTTCCAGTTTGAACATGACATTGAGATGAAAACATTTTTGCATTCACGTAGTCTCCCTTTGAGGCCAGAAGAAATTCTTCTTAGGCAAACTCAACATTTTAGAAAAATTCAGCAAAATTTCTGTGCTAGAGGTTTCAGAAACCTTGTTGCCTTCAACCTTCCCCATTGTACCAAGTCAACAATGATCACACTCGACCTTACTGTAGTCATTTTGGAAACGTACACCCAATGAGGCAAACAGGGCAGGTTCCTATAGAGCTTTTGCTACATTTCTCAACAGAATACCTCCAATTCAACTCTATTTGTATTTGTTAGAAGATGTAATGACAACTTTCTGTCCTCCTAAAGAAGACTGAATGGCTGGTGGAGCTCAGGTAAATGTGTTAGGCAGGCTGCAAGATACTGAAATTGAAGAAATTGATGTACCTCAGACACTCAAGGGACTCAAATGTCCAAAAGAACAGAATGATGTCTTATTTCTACCAGGCATTAGGTTCTCAGCTGCCAATTATCTACTATCACCAGAAAAAAAGGGAGAACTAAAAAAAAACCACCATCAAAACCTGCACATACATAAAAAAAACCCAACTTGTATTTGCCAACATTTAATTTACAAAATATATATTTATTATGGTATTTAATTTAATCTAATTTAGTAAGGGGTTTTCCCTTCAATTAAATTGTCCAGGGTTGCAATTTTTATGTTAAACACTTTAAGGAATTTATCGGTTTTTCCAACCAAGGTTGAGGGGGGAGAAATAAATGATTAGGCACCATCAGTTCTGTGCATAGTACTTTACAAAGCACACTTGGAGAATATTTCTGATTAGATGAAAACAAAACTTTCAAGGTTTGTTTAGAATTTGATCAGACTTGAGTCCACCAAAATTACACTCATAAAACATTCAGTCCTTTTTGAGTTGTGTCACCCTTCAATTTTTGCCAATATGGCCTCTCCCAGTATGTGGTACTTGTGATTATAATGCTAAGAAAAGGTAAGTTTTAAATACTGCTAGGAGGTTACCCTGCGATAAGTACACACCTTTTAGAAGTTTAGCCTATTATGGTTCATATAAAAGGATATTTTAAAATATAGTATTTTGTAAGATTTGACAGCATTCCACATTTTCTTAATTTTCTTTTCTTTGACAATTATTTTTCAGATGAAAACAGAAGTTGTTTCTGCATCATGTTTATTATGGAACATATTTATAAACAGAGGAGGTTTGTAGCATTTTCTTTAAAACATCTTACTCTTGAGTCCCCTGATCGCCTCGCAGGTTTGTGGGGTTTTTTCACAGCCTGTACCCTCAACCCACAACACTGTTCCCAGCTGATGCATGTTTGCTCTGATAGCACCTACATTGCCCAAAGGAATACTACTATTCTGGCAGTTCACAAATGAAATACAACCTTTGATGTTGCTGGGCTGTTTGATCCAACAGTTGCTTTGAAGTTCAACACCAAAGCCTTAGACGATACTGAAAACTGACTGTGAGGCAGTGGAGCAAATCAAGTGCTGATCTGACATACAAGGAGCTACCTAAGCCATGCAGAAACTGGACAACCACACTCCATTACCATCTAAGGTGCATCAGTGTTCCATGGCCTGGCCAGAAAGGCTGATAGCCAAAAACTGGAGAAACCAAGGTTCCAGGTTAGTGAGACAGACACAGTCTTTGCACTAAGATGATCTCACTAATCTTTGGGCTCTCGAAGGGGTCAGTCATAGTTTCTGGTTTTCACATCACTTGGTTTTCAGTGGAAGGGACAGATAACTCTTAGCTTCATCTTCAAATAATTCACCCTTCCCAATCACTTGCAGTAACACCAAGGTTCAACTTCATGCAGGCATTCTTTATTTCTTTTCAAGCAATCTGACACCTTAAATAATACAGTAAGCCTAGTTTAGCCAGCAGAGTGGTCTCACATAATGCACATGAAAATACTTAATTTTCTTTCTTGGCATTCCTAAATGCCCCACATTTTATGGTCAATGAATGGGTAAGCCTGTGTTCCAAACCAGCAGACATTGATGTATATATTCTGACATTCAAATTTCTGTGTAACTATAGCAAAGCAATTTGTGCTGGAAATGGCTCCTGCCACAAGCTAAGTTCATCATCATTGAAAACACAAAACTTGTAGAAATTTCCACACATTTGCTTCTGGCTTTTTAATATTAGTAAAGCTTCTGCATTTTCATAGCTGTAAGAATATACTTTATCTGTAAAATTTGATCTTTATAAAGTACTTAAGAGTCCATACTACAGTTAATAGCAACACAATGAATCCATGTAGAGAAAGATAATATAATTTGGTAAATTTACAATTACAAACTCATCTACCTCAAAACGAAATGCTGAGAAGTTCTAAATATACTCAAAGCCTTTTTTTATATTATATTTGCTCTTACCTGCATTTGAATTATAATGGATATGTGTCAGAACTAGACCTTATGCTTCTCCTTTTTAAATTTGTTCCTATAAAACCCGTGCAGAATACTTATTGTTAAGACAATCTTCTTTCAGTTGTTACCAGCCACAATTAACAACATGATTTTAACAATAAGGGCAGGCTAATATCAGGATAAAACAACTATCCTATTACCTTACATGTAATTCATGTTACAGTCATGAAAATACAACTTAAAAGAAACTAAGTTACTAGGTGCATAGCACCAGAAGCAAAATACACACTGAAATACAAGAAATTCTGGCAAGCAGAAAGGTTTAACCTACTGCACATAATCTTGACTTTAGAGACTACTTGCACGCAGATTTCATAGGAGTGCTAATAGTTCCAGCATAATGAAATAGGGGCATGAGCACACAGTGGGTTTATTTGCCATAACAGATCCACCTTAGGATCTTTAGTACCCTAAACAAAGTCTCTGGCATTTGGGTTAACCTTCATCTCTAGTGCATATATATAGATTATATATATATTTTCTGTGTGTGTGTATACACATATGCCCGGGAACATGTGCTTCGCAGTGCTGCTGTCCCGGCTGAGAACACAGCTGCGTTGGGCAGGACACGTCTCCAGGATGAAGGACCACTGCCTCCCTAAGATCTTGCTCTATGGTGAACTTGCCACTGGCTCCCGCAAGAGAGGAGCCCCGAAGAGAAGATACAAGGACTCCCTGAAACAACATCTCAGCCTTGGCCATACTGACCAACATAACTGGTCTACTCTGGCCTCAAATCGGGAGCTCTGGAGACACACCATCTATAACGCTGCTGATGCCTTTGAGAACACATGCAGGATCAGTCTTGAGGAGAAAAGACAATGCAGAAAGAATCGTGCCCTGCAGAATTTACCACCTAAGGAGTTTCTCTGCTGTGCCTTTTGCAACCAGACATGCCTGTCTCGTACTGGCCTTTTTAGCCACCAGTGTGCTTGTGACAAAGATGGGTAGAGCCCTTCCCAAATCTTTGTTCGCGAAGCCTGGCCATGATGATGATGTATATACATGTAGGTTATACAGTATATACAGGTTATAGTGCATACATGTTTTATATAGTATATATAGGTTATACAGTAAAAAGGTTCCCATGTGTCATGCTAATAAATAGACAGAGATGCTACCATTCACACTAAATCCCATCTGAAAGAGAATTGATTTAAAGCATTTAACAATGCAAAGGCTTCAGACCAGAAAAGTCTACACAATTTTTATTTTTAAACCTTTCTAATGTTAGAATGTCAGGTATTTTGCTTGCAAGTGAGCTACTAGTATAGGGAATAAAAGAGGCTTATTTGCTGTGACTCAGGAAATGAGTAAAAAAGTCTGGTAGAATTAAACCTGCCAACATAATTGTCCAAAATAATAAGGCCCTCTCAAAAAAAACAAACAAAAAACCCAATACCAAACCAAACCAACAAAAAAACCCCCACAAAACAACAACAGCAACAAACAAACAACAACAACAAAAAAAACCCCAAACCAAACCAAAAAAAACCCACCATCCAGAAAACCACAGTGCAGAATGCTGTTTTTAAACTTATATTCTCAACACATAATCCTTGGACTGTCTCTTTACACTCCTCCTTTCTCTCCACCTTTAGGTTCACAGCAGTCATGGCTGTCAGCTCAAATACAGAGAGTAATTCTCCCAAGTAGTCTCTGTGTTCAAACATTGCAACATATCAGTCTTCTCCAAGGAACCTCAGCATTTGTCCACAGAGAGAGTGCCCACACAAGAGAATTTACTCTGGATCGCTTTCTGGCATTTTTGAACAAGCCTGAGGGAACTGCATTCCCTGCCGTGACACAGCAGCACACCACCACCACTACTCACAGCAGGGACTGGGACCAGAGATCACTCTTTGCTTAGTGATGTGTATTTTTCAGGAAGGAACAGATGAAAAGCAGCACTGACATGAAATAATCAGGAGGGAAACCTCATAAGTCACGTAATTCTGTAAACTGCTTAGTTCTGTTCTTTTTTCAGAACAACTGATTTGTATTCAGTACACAACAAAGAGTAACACTGGCTGGCTTTAAGTGCTTGTCCTACGACAAGATTTCCGTGTTTTTACTGTGCTAAGTCACATCCCCTAAATGCCTGTACAAAATACGCATGTAAAATAGCATATTTGCAGGGAGGAAAATATGAATCAAACTAATTCCAGGCAGCCAAAGTTATTTTAACTGCTACTGTTGCTTCTACATGAACTGAGAAAAAGAAACCAAGAAGAGGCATTGCTGCTCATAGCACTGACTCAATTACTTGCTGTGAGAACAATACCTTGTCTGCCTTCATACCAGATCTATGTAACAGCAGCAATAGTTTTATATTTCTTCAAATTTTCAAACAAGCAACGAGAAGGTAAATCAGAAAGCACCTGGCTGATGCTGCACACTTGCAGGGTCATTTATTTTATTTTATAATTATTGTTGAATTCACATTCTTAAGCCATGAATCCCTTTCTACAAAATGTTGCAGAAGACAACTCCTGGCACAAACAGCATAAGAGTTAAGTAGAAGACACAACAGAACAGATGAATTAAGACTTACAGACATACCCCCTTGTATTTCCACAGGCATTGCTGCAAAGGGGAACCTGAATGAAGAAACTGAAAAAGCTTCTGAGGTAGACTGGCAGCCATCCACTCGCTAACAGAAAATTATAATATCCCCTGATAACAGTTTTATCTACATGAACAAATATGACAGGTATGTCTTAGAAATGCTAAGTGGAAAGAACACGAAAGATTTATGAGGCAAGATCTACTAGGCCAACTAAGTGAAAGAAACACAAATTTTCAGGTCTAAGGTAACGTACAGCAACTTAAAAAAAAAAACAAACAAACAAACAACAAACCAAGCCACCAAAATTAAGGATAATTACTTAGAGTCAGTGTTACAGGAGAGTTCTCTTCAGGAAAGAGAGAGAACATTTGTCATCTGTGGTAAATGAAAGGACAAATGGAGAATTAAGAAGGATTTAGATAAGCACCAGGCAGTGCTCATGGCACTACTAAGGCATATGCTAAAGTGAGAGAAAGCGGTGATACCCACACTGACTGTTAAAGACAGTGGCAAAGAAGGTTGAACTTTTTTCTTGAGAATTGCCTAATCCATGAAATGGCAGCTAAGATTTTAATTTGGATGGAAAGGTAGAGCTGAAGTAAAGAGACTGAAATAAGACTCATCAGTACAGATATGAATTTCTATTTTTCTCCACAGATAAGAGGAGAAAAAATGCGAAAGGCTGTGCAACATTGTCACAGAAGGAGCCTGAAGACTATAAGATTCCTGAAATTATGAAGGAGGAGCTAGTACAGAAGAGAGACATCAGAAGAGAGGGTAGTCACATTTGCAAACCTCTGAAAAACTGAGTGGATATGGAAAGGCCAAGTGACCGACCAACGAGTGAGAGGAAGGCTGAATAATGTCAGGGCTTCCAGAGAAGAGGAGATGTCTAAGAGGGAAACCAGAGAGCAGTTGCTAAAGAACCCGATGGATGATGTCTATGGAGGAGAACTGAAACATGTCTATGTTGCTAATGAACAGAAGGGCATGAAGAAATGTGGTAGCTTGAAAAGTATGAAAGGCCAGTGTGGAAGCAAGAATCAAAGACAAACAGGGAAGAACAATAAGGCAGAAGTGAGAAGGACTCAGAGAGGAAGACTACCAAGAGAAGATCTGATGGAGCTGAGAGGGATGACAAAGGCAACCAGCAAGAAGAGAAGAACTGTCAGCTATTTTAAAAACGGGAAAGAGTAGGAAAGGGGAAGAGTAAGGAGGTATGAGAATAGCACTGAAAGCTGATCGTGAAGGACACAGAAAAAACAGCAAAGAGGTAGAAGAGCTAGTCATGGGTATAGAGGAATTTAATCAACAGCAAACAGAACTAGGGAACACACGGCAGAACATCTGAAGGTACCTCTTCACATGGCAAGTGGAAAAACCGCAAATGTTTTGCCACAGCCTACATTAGTTTACATGGGCTCAAAAAGTAAGTAGGTAACAGTAATAAAATATTACCAAAGCATGGTAAGTAACAACAATGCTGTTCCTGTGCCCCTGACAGTCCCTTAACTCCAGAACTCTTCAGTCAGAGACTGTTTGAAACAGTCACAGTTTGAAAACCATACTGCAAATTTTTCTGCAAACCAACCAAAAGATCTGACAGGGAGAAGGGAAGGTCACCCTCATTTCACAGAAGTAATTTTTTTTCCCACTGCTGTTCTGTTTTCTATCAGTCTTTCAGGTCTTCTCATGAAAACATCACTGTTTATTAAATGAATCTAGTGAAGACAACTATCATCTCATTCTCAGCACAAAACCAAAATATTTGAAACAATGCAGTGAGAGGAAAATTGAAAGTTGAGACAATTTGCCATCAAAAGCCTAAATCTGTGCCTAATTATATCATATGCAATAGCCTGCTGAAGAACCTAAACTGTGCTATCTGAAAGAGTCTTTGGGTTCTGTACTGCTGCCAAAATGTTTTCCCCTATTTCCAGCGACTGAGTAACAACTTTTAGATTTAGCAACTGAAATACAAGTGATATACAAATACTCATCTGTAGATGTAATTAGCATATTATTTTTAACTGACTTCTTGCTGCTCCCTTAAAGTCCATACTTACAGCAAATCAGTCTCAAACATTCTGCAAGCATTGAAGGCATCTTTACAAATTTTAACCTAGAAAATTGCAATTTTCAGCTAATGACATATTATAATTTAATAGTCATTCATTTGCTTGCCTGTTCATTTCAACAATATCTAAAAAATCGTTATTCTGCATAAATAATGTATTATATCCATAACGACAGGATACAGTACACTGTATGATTGATTACCTTGGCATTTAGCTCCTGTGGGAACAGCTTTTGTGAAACATGGCTCTATCAAACTCTCTGAAAATTACATTTTAGTAAAACTGTCTGAATGATCAAACTTGGGTATGGCTAGACATAATGTCATTAACATTACACGGGCAAGTACAAACTTGCACTCTTCATACTGTACCAAAGCAATGCTATTTTACTTCTGTTTCTCAAGGAATCAGAGATAGCAACATCAGGGTGGATCAATTTAAATCAGTGATTTGAATCAGTAATTATAAACCTCATTAAAGTCAGGAAACATTTAATTCCCACAGTGTTTTACACAAGAAATCACTGCTACTTTTGTTTTTATTTCAGTATTCTGAGGCACAGTTGTCTTACACCGGACTTTACACAAAATGTGGTACTATTTTATGCTAATTATTTTAAGCCCCAGTTTTTCCTTTTCCATTAGCAAATGATAAAAGAGCCGTCATGTAGTTGCCAAGTGTTTGCAAATAATTTTTTCATCATGGTTAGTGTCAAGCCTGACTCTTATTCCATCTTAAATACAGCAGACGCATGGAAAAAAATTAAGTTTTCCAAGCAGGTGCTGTATTGTAAAATTAACATTTATGTATACATTCTGCATTGTTAACAAAATTTACTACTTCTGAGCACCCTATCTTCTTTTTGGTACAGCTAACAGCTTCCAACCTAATTTATATTCACAGGCTGAAAGAGGATGGTTAGAGTAAACAAAGACAACCAGTTCCTCAAATCCTAACATATTTTTAAACCTTTAACTGCACCTTGAATTCAACTTATCAAACATATCAAATGAATAAAGCATTTCAGAACCAGGAAAGGATACAACTTGTTACGAAAAAACAGTTCATTTTCCCTATTAATGATTGTTCTCTAAATCACATCCCTATCTGAAACTTAATCAGCAACTTTATTTCTTGAATAATTTATTTTTAGATTTTTCTACTAATTTCTTTTCATAGCTCATTCCTTAATACTTTCATTTTATCCACTGGTTTTAAGTGCCCAAAAATAAAAGAAGGTATCTAACAAATTAAAATATGTATTTTAATAACTTTTTTGTTATTTTTATTGAGTTGCTGATATATATACCTATTGTGTTATTAATAAATATAAGATGGTTTCCCCCTCTGCTCTCCCATTCCCCAAATACTTGCAACATACATAGAAAATGTGAAAGAAAGGGAGAACAAGAAGGATAAATATTAATCTCATTGATTTAAAAATAAATCATAGCATGCTCAGAAAGCTGTCAGGAAAAGTAATTTTAGCCTAACTTTACTGCTCATTATGAACTCCGGTGCAAACAGCTCAATTGCTCCACTGACTTTCTGGCGTTGTTACACAGTCGGCTTGCAATTACCATTTGCTGTTCATTATTAAATACTGGAAACAGAAATAGCAAACTGAAAACAGGATCTACTGGCTTGAGTGTAGACATACCAGCACATATTGCCATATCGTGGTGTTTTACCACTGTCAGAAATGTTTAAACATATTTTCTCAACTGCTGAGGGAAAGATGAGGTTTCCTGTGGCAACATTAGTACCTCCTAGAGACCCATTCTCAAGGATCAATTAGCAGTCACTAGTCTTTAGCATTTCAATCTTGACAAAAATCTGAAGGCAGCAGCCATAACACACCCCATACATAAAAATTATATTCAATTGCTACTTTCTCCACTACCTGTCATACAATGATTTAGATTTGCATAACTCTTCAATTCTCGGCCTAATACTTAGAAAAACAGATGAAAACCAAGTCTTTTATTTTCTTAGAAACTTTTTTCATCTGTTACGTTAAACAGACCAAAAAAAAAGAACTGTGACTTTGAAACAATGTTACACATTATTATAATTTCAGAGTCATAGGAGTATTCCTCTGTTTGAGAAATGTGGGCCTTAAGTGGCTGGTCCCCTTTGCACAGTCACATATCTTTGCAAGGGGAACATTTTATCTTTACAATAATATTTTTGCTTTCTTCAGGACTACAACTCTTTGCCACTGACAAGTTTAGGATTTCAGCTTTATAGAGTCACCAAAATTATTTCTGCCTCAGTAGAGCAACCTGATTATAAAATCCAGTTGTGATTTGATAGCTTTGTGGGTGCAATCTCCTCACGCATATAACTTAAATGGCTTACACTTCCTTTTTAAGTTCTTGCAGTCTCACAAAATTTTGAGGATAAAATTTAATGATCTATTGAAAATAAATAAATCATTTGTTATATCACATTCTACTTGGCATACAACATTAGCACAGAGAACATTTGCTAGAGGTACTGTTAAGTGAATATCCTTGTTACATTATGCATGACTTCCCAAAGCACTGAGTACATAATATCCATCATGAAATTCAGAATATATAACTAAATTTAGAAAGAAGTATATTCACACCTGTGATCAGCATTCTGACATCTCCAGTTATGAGTTTTAATTAAACTTGCTTTTGTATTAAGTCTGTTTTTATTAAATAAGTACAGAATCCTGCTTTATACATCATGCATAAGGAAAAAAAAAGATAAAGTTATTTGTAGATGCCTTTTTTTAAAGGGACTTCATCATTCAAGTCACTGTTCCATAACTTCTTTTCACAGTTGTGATGAAGAGGCACAACTGCCAAACATGATCAATGTCTTTGAGAAATTCAGACACCTCACTGGCAATCCATTTCAGCACCCCAAATACTACTTCCAGTGACAAAAAGCTGATAAACGAGATCAATGGGTGATAAAGGGAATGTATTTTTTCTTTTTACCAGGAAATAAAATATCAAAAAATAAACCCAAAGAGATTCTTGGACACCTCTGATACATCAGACTAACACTTGGATTCAAGTTAGTCTCAAGCAATAAATGAAACTAGAATTAACTATCACACCAAATTACCAAAACCAAACAAGGAAAGCCTAGCTTAAAGGATTCAGTACTCTGAGCTTCAGAAAACCTATGAGAATGATGTACTGACACTGTGGCACAGAAGAGGGGTGGTTTTTGCAGTTGGTTTGTTGTTTTGGGGGGGGTTATTACCATATTAATACTTTTCTTCAAAGGTTACTCTTTCTACATTTCCAAAAAATAGTTTCTATTCATAGAGCCTAGTACTCTACCATTCACATTTTGAATAAATACCTTTTCAGAACAGTCCAAACCAAGATTCCTTGGAATCATATTCATATTTACATTCATATTTAGAAATTCTACATCACTTCCTCTTTGATATCAAACAAATGCACAAACATAGATTTACTGGTTAACTACTATTAAGTAGAAGCTGAAAGTAACCGTCTCTTGGAAAAACAGCTCTACTGAAAGAGCAGAGAACTATTTCCCTGCTGCAGAGAAACCTACTTAGTTATGCAAGAGAAGAAATTAAGAATTTCAGATTTATCTGAGCAATTTCACTCCATTTCCTGACAATCGGATAGGTAGAATGCAGCATCTGTTAAAATTTCAGTATTAATTCAGCACAAATTGTGCTTTAAACTTTTATTTCTCTGAAGCAATCTGTACTTGAAGAAAATTTCGATTTTACACATGCTTTTCAACACATGTAAACACTGCTTACTTTTCAGACCAGCATCTGTATCTCTTATCTGTATCAGTATCATGGGCACGGGCGTGTACTGATACAAGGAAATTCCAAAATCTTTTGTGTGTATTGAGTTGTACCAACAAGCCTCTAGAACAGATGACAGTCACAAACAAAATATACAGTATTTATTACAAGTTTCCAAGAAGCCAAGATTTTGTGTAGAAAATAACTTGAAAGATGAGTCTTTTCATAGTATTTCTTGACTGCATATTTCCTATAACAAAGAGATCGTGAGCACATCCTGATGAAATGCTGGATATAAATAAACAGCACAAACAAAAGGAAGTAAAATGCTTTAAGGATGTGTACTGATAAATTGAGAACTACCATAAAATAATTAACATAAGAAACATAAGAAGAAACACAAATATTGGAAAGCTATTTTGGTTCTAGTTTGCTGTCTGTGCTTCATTACTAAAATGTTAAATCCATTTCATCACAGACATGCACTGTACTGTATTTTCAAGATCAATTAGTTTTATTTTGTAAATATGAAATAGTTAGAATTTCAATCTAGAATTTTCCTGGAGAGAATTTTGGACAAGTAGTTTGTCAAATTTGTTATTTTCATATTTCTCCTCACCTTTTCCATCTATTCAATGCTTTTGATATGGTTCACATAATGCCTGCTGCAGTCACTTTTCACTGTGTTAAAGAACACTTATTTGGAAATGAAGATGCATCAAATTATATTCCGTAGCTTTTGGAAAGAATGAAAAGTGAAAAACAATAAACCCCCTGCATGCTAAAGAGAGTCAGTGACTACAAGACATACAAGAACTACTGCACCAAAACGTTCTTGCTGCTGCTGCACTGACACCTCTGAATTTGAACAAATGTGGCTCATTAAGCTGAGGCAGAATAAAGACAAAACTGGAATGGAGGTTTTCCAAAGTGCTCCGCACGCAGGTACCTTATTTATGAACTTTATTTTCTTTCCAATATAGGTAGAATGGCAAGCATCAATGTGATGCATATGTTGTAATAAGTCTGAAGAGGTTTCAGCTGATCAGTCTTAAATACCTGTTTCTTCAAAGGTGTAGAAGAGTTAAATGAATGGCCTAAACAGAATAAGTGTACAGCTGGGTAAAACTGGCATTTTAGAGAAGTAATATAAGAGTCATCATGGCACACTTCTACAAAATGTAGTTGACAGCAGCTAATTCTGAACCCTTCCAAACTGAGAGGATGCTCTTTTTTTTTTTTTTAATCTGAATGGTGATTTGAATACTGCAATAGTGTCATTCTGTGTAAATGTTCAACCTTATTGATATTGTGACTCAAATATAAATATATATATACACACACATATATATACACAATTGATAGAGAAGAATATTATATATGCATTTGCGTTCTTTCACAATGTGCACTTGCAGCCCAGAAAGGCAGGCTGGATAGGGCTCTGAGCAACCCAGTCTAGTGAAAGGTGTTCCTGTCCATGGTAGGGGGGTTGGAACTGGATGATCTTGAAGGGCTTATCCAACCCAAGCCATTCCATGATTCTATGATATGATTTTTCAGCAGGTCATTCACTTTTGTGAGACAAAGAATGTTAATTGTTTTTCTGACTTTCAAAAACAGAGAACTAAATGTAATTGCTCAACACAGATATGCATACACAGGCTGGGATTGCTAGAATAATATCAAGTATTAGATAGAGATGGTCAAGAGAGGTTCACAATGTTTCAGAAATGACAGCCTATTAACAGCATACTAGTCCCTCAGAGATGCCATATGGAACCCTGACATCCCCTCTGCACACTGACAAATTTTCCTGATGTTAATGAAAAATAACTGGCTAAGAAAAAGTGAGACCTATACTAAGCTCTTTCATGCTTTCGTAGTTTTACGGGTGTTTCACTAAGCTCTCCAAAATCATCATTACAAATTCGTTTGCCCATTTAGCAGAAGTAACAGTGTCATGTTAAATAATATTTAACATGATTTAACACTGGCATATGACATTTTCAAGATTTCTTTATTGCTTTTAATTACCTGTGCTATTATTCTTTTTAATTCAACTATTTTTAGTTTAGTCTGTTAATAAGAGCAATGAATTACTACACCATATATCAGCTCTTTAGAGAACATTTGCATAGCTACACCAATTCAATGTTTTTCTACAGTCAGGTAGTTATAATACATAATGAAAGTATACAAAGGAAAATCCAATAGGGTACACTGGAAGGGCTGAAAGACTTATTATGTCAATGAACTCATACGTAAGAACCAAAACTATGTTTATTATCCATTCTAATTTAAATCAGCGTTCTTATTTCTACAGGAGTACTTTCAACCAGAGATAAACAATTTTCAACAAACAAAATATCTTTTCATAGAAAGTTTTAGCCTATGTGAAGCTGCCCAGAACCACAGTAAGATGGGATCCCCTATGGCCCAATGCAGAAGAATATGCAACTGCTTCAGTTACCTTCAGGAACTAGTGAGCTTTCTTGACACTACTGCACAGCCCAGCACTCCTATGGATTAGCTCAATATCTACCAACACATTCTTAATTAAAAGACTTGACATCTTTCCATCAGTAATCAACATTCACAAAGTAAGTTATGAGCAGAAAGCAGAGTAATTTCCAGCTAGGACTGGCCCAGGGGAAACAGGCATATTTGCTTTAATCTGCTCTAAATGAAAGCATAAAACGCAGTCGTGTTCCAAAACATGACAGTCATGTGCCCATTGTCTTCCCGAATGAAGCTAATCCAGACTGCATCCTAAATCCAAACACTATTAGCTTGTTACAACAGTAGCTTCTCGCAGAATTTCAGGACATCAAAGAAGATGTTTTTAAGTGCTAAAATAGGCATATGAACTATTAGATATTACACACAGCTGATCACTTTTACAATCTAAACAACTTCTAAGGTTTAGTCAAGACAAAGCACTTGTATTTGAGGATATAAGATTACAGCCCACAGAAAATCTTAGAATTGAATTCCTTTTGCTCTCTGACTGTTCAAGTAGTGTTGTTTTTGCATGTAAAATTAAAAAAAATAGTTATCTATAGTGCCCTACCTTTAATCCTGGCTTTGATGAAAGAAGACTAGGCTCAGTTGTTCTTACTTAATTACCTGAATAAGTACAGGCTTTTAAAATAAATCCTAACTATAAATGTTAAATAGCAGAGTGTGCACTTATTCACAGTTACTTAAAAAAGACTAGCAGGCATCTTTAGGATCAAAAAATTTCTCATGGCTTTGTCACAAGTTGTTTAAGTTTAGCATGTTTTTCCTAAACACACATAGGCCAGCTGCATAAAATAAAGATGCCACTTTAATGGAAACAATATTTACATTGACTTGTTGAAATAAAACAGTTAGCTATATTTCTAGAAATCAATGTACAATCTGACAAATGGTAGGCTACTTGGAAATGTGTTGAATAAGAAAAAAAAAATCACAAGGTCACTTTTTCTTTTAGTGTCCTTGCTGAGAGATAAGAAGAAAACAATAAATTTGAATTACAAAACCCATCTGGAGTATCTGAGATAGGTTGTGCTGTCAACAATTCTTTCTTTGAGAGCACCCTATACACAGGAGACTTGCTCCCTTTCATTGTTCAAATGTTTCTGTCTGCATTCTAAGCCATCCCTATTAAATGGCCTATGATTTTAAGACTTGAAAAATATATTTAAAATAGAAGGGTATTTTACTTCATCTTAAGAAATGTTAATCTTTAGTCAGCCACTACATGACCTAGTTAATTCACTGCTCAGATGGTGACAGATACAAGCTTCTATGCTAGAAAGTCCACTGAATCTCAATGAAAAGGAAGCTACAAGAATCAGTTGATGTATCATTTCATTTATAATACTGCAATATTCTAAGAAATATGCTACAGAGTAGAGGTTTTTTATGCACACCCCATTTAAGAAAAATAAATTAAAAACTGTTGCTAGCATGCCACTGGTTTAGTGCAGTTATGATTAATGTAGTTGCCACAAGGACATATGCAAAAAAAAGTCTAATTCATTAAAAAATATTCAGGGCAACATTTGGATGACTGGAGGCTACAGCAACACCTTCAACTAAATACATTTGCATCAAGCCACTTGCTTTACAATTACGTTTTCTCTTTTTTCCACAAAGTAGCTACTCTGTAGACCAGATGGTTTTGCATTCTTTTCAACTGAAGACGAATTTAAACCAGCAAAGTCACAACAACAAAAGAAACAAATAATTTCAGAGTGCTCAGGTTTTTAACATCAACAGGAAATCACCTACTAATACACAAAAATTAATCTAGGGATTAACCATTTCATTTTTTTTCTTGTCTGAAAATACATATAATGGGAAAAGAGGTTAAAACACCTGCTCTGAGTATGGTTCCAAGTAACTGAGATTAGCGTACAGATGATCTGAGGCAACTGGTTATTATTTTTATTTAAACTCTGATACCACCCAAACGGTGAGTATCACATCCAGAGCACGAATATCTACAAGCACTACCATGTCAGAAGTGCCACTACATGATAGCATCTTTATCTTTTACTATGTAGAAACAATTAAATTGTTCGAAAACAAAACCCAGTTAGCATCAAAAATTCAACTAAGAAAGGAATGGAAGGGGTAGGCAATCACTCCATAAAAACCTTGCTGCCATACACTAAAACACTTAGCAAAACTTTACAAGAGAAACCTGCGCAAGTACCAAAAACTACAACTATAAAACACCTCGGGAAGATTTTTCCTAGTTCTCATGAAAGCTAGAAAATTGTAGAGGGACATTTTCAGAGGATGCTGTACCTCTAATTACAGAGCAAAACAAAAAGAAACCCTCAACCCTAATAATTCAGAGGAAAAGAAACAAATAAAAAAATCTGGTGACTGGCTGAAACCTGAGCCCAAGAGCAAAATGTATCCATGAGGTATCTCTAACAGACTTGAAGTCCTCCTCAGCCATATATTCCAATGTCTGCTTCCAGAGAAAGTTGAAAGTCAGAAACAAAATTAACACTGAAATGTCTCATTACAATATTAATGTAAAAGACAAACAAAGAGCTTGCTTTTAATTTGAGTCCTAACTTAATGACCCAATCACGGAAGTCAAACAAATGTATGCCATCATGATTCTTTTAAATGCAATTTACTAATACAGTTTTTTATAGCTTCTCTAACCACTTGACAACATTTTTGTTCAGTGACAGCTGTATGATTAGTATTAAGTTACTCTAAAATATTTTTTTGTACAAGAAGGTATAATACATAAAGGTTCTATTATGGAAAAAAAGCAGCCTGCTACTGTCCAAACTAGTACTTAGTATTGACTTCCATAAAACTGAAGGTTGTCATCAGATAGAGAAAAAAATGGAAAACTATATTCAAGTTTTCCTTTTAAAAATGCATTTAAAGAGCTTCCATAAAGCCAAGGTCTTAGCTCCAGTTGTGTGTTAAGATAGAATTTTTCATTTTAAGTAACTTTCAAAGCTATAAGACAGTATAATCAATAAATGAATAAACTTACAAAATCAATACAGAATAGCCAAAAATAAAAAAAATTTCCAGCTGTTCCTCAAACTACTAGATATTGCCTGATGATTAAAGAATATTCCTACGTAAGATGTCCCCCTGGCTTTTAAAAAGCATTCCTAGAAAAGATAACCCATGAACATGCTTTGCAAACAATAAGAAAGCACCACAATTTCAAGAAGTATGACTTCCCTGAAGAATCCTCTTCCACAGGAAGAGTTCAGAATGTCTCAGGCAAAACAGTAAAGCAGAAGTTACAGCCCTCTATCCTCTCCTTCACGTGTACTACAGAAGCTGCCCCTGTGTATCCAGAGCACCTTGAGACTATTTGTTTCAAGCATCGCAGTAACATTTTCTACATGTTTGCAATTCAGCTCTCCAAATGAGACTATTATTGAGGTTGAGTACCATTTTTTTTCTAGGACTGACACTGTGATGCACAAACTTTACTGCCATAATTCAGGGATTAGTGCCATAAAAATACTGGTAATCAATTAATGAAAAGCTAAGAAGGCTATACAGTATTATACCTGGAAAGGATTTCACACATTTACAAAAATATTTCTTGTTTTCAAGGAGCCATCATAATCCATATCTGCATTTTTAATTTTAACCTACACACTTTTTAAAGTTAGTATGGTTCATTGCAAATAATTGAGAAAGCTGTTGAAATTCTCATCCTCTCTATGTAACAACATGGCCTGGAAAATACCTTTGGAAATACCTCTCAAAATGAAGATGATGTTACCAGCAACAGATCCAGAGAGCAGTGTAACCTGGCCTGGTCTACAGTTACTGGAAGAAATCCTTGTACCACCATCACATCACATATGCATTGCAATTTCTTTTTAATCCCATCTTTATATTTTTTTCTCTTTTTAAAAGCCTTTCAGACATTTGGGGAAACTAGCTCAAATCTCTGCTCCAGCCCGAAGTCAGAAACAAAATCAAAGGAATTCACTGGGTATGTCCCTCTTCTCTTGCCTGCACATGTCAACAGAACTAAATCCTGATCAGATTGCGGCGATGAAAAACACGCTAAAAGATCACACAGCACTCAGTACTACAGTCACAAGGTCTGCAAAATTTAGATAGTCAAAATTTATTAGCTCGTCAAGGTAGCACGCGTGGAATAGCCCTTCAGAGGATATTTCCTCCTCCTTCAATGAAAAGTTAGATGGTTGTTGCTACTGCAATACAGTAGTTTATCATCAGCCTTTGACACAATTTTCCAACAGGCAACTTGTTATCTTTGCTTACAAATATCATACTTAAAATGCATGTATCATAACAACAGAAAAATCACAGCCGTCATGGTTGATGGGCAAAGACTTCTGTGCTGACATCTTCAGCATTTTACAGCTGTCTAAAAGTAAAAAACTGACTGAAAATGTTTCTACTGAATGAAGAGGGTTACAGATGAATAGCTCTAGCAGCTATAGATCTAACTGATGTTTGAAGCTGCCAATAATTAAGAGCCAGCAAGAGAGTAAAATGTTCTGAAAAGATGCTGTCTGATTTTGTTTGATAATGAAACATATTAGGACAAGTAGCTCATTGTTTTTAATACTGTTTATAGCACTATTTCACTCTAGTTTTATGCTTGTGACTCAAATATCTGAAAAAATGCTGAGCTAAAAGTGCCTTTCTAAGGACAGTACTATACAAAGATAACTTAAAGATGCTAGGAGTCTTACTACCAAAGGTCATTTTAGAGATCAATATGCAGAGGGACAAGGTAAAACTGCTACTCAAAATCACCACAAAGACAGCAGATCAATCAATCAAACAAACAAACAAAGCTAAACTCGAAAATTTCAACTTCTTGATGCATGTTTGAAACTATTCTCTTGTGCATATTTTGGATATAACACCACACACCTTTCACATTGAAAACAGCTGCAGTTTGCTTGGAGGTCTAGATGATATACACTAAAAAAATTATAAAACTGCCAGATAATTTATTTACAACATAAACCTTTCACCATGGCCAAATCCTCTTTGTCCAACAGCAGACATAATTAAAAAATACTCTCCTTTTTTAGTAAAACACCTGTAAAAAATCTGAAAACAATTTCAAGTGACAACTGGGTTTGAAATGTAATGCCTTATAATAATGCAATGCATTATACAGGGAACAGACTTTCAAATGCCTTTCAGAACAAACAGTAGAGCAGATTTTCTTCAGCACCTGGAAAACTCATCTCATGGATTTGTAATAATGAATTAAGTATGTTAACTCCTTTTCAAGCAGAGCTAATAAACAGAATCCATCTTTTAGTTGGTGGATCAGAAGTCACTAATGTTATCTGCATAAATCTCTTGCTCTGTGTTTAGGTGTTTTCTGAATGTTTTCAATATCACTGTAATGACCAATTATGAGAATGCAAACATTGTAAACAGTACAGGACGAACCACAGCATGAACTTGCAATGATCCCTCACTGACTACCCATGAAGTTCTTTCAACTCATGGCAATCAAAGCAGACTACTCTGAAGAATGGTTATCTAGCCTTTAAAGAACAAACATGTTCTTACAGGGAAGCCAGCATCTTGCAAAGTATGACCTCCCGTTCATTCCTGACCTATGTCCATATGGCAACTCTGTAAAAGAGAAATCAAATACAGAAACCTGTCTTTTTCACCCTTCATTAGGAACAGAGGGAATTGGATAGAATTTCCCCACAAAAACATTCACTAGAAAATTTTTTTTGGTGATGAAATACTATGACATCAAAAGTACTTTCACCAATTATTCAGTGCCTCATACAGTTGAACATTTCTGATCAGTTTCTAAGTAAATTATCTTCAAAGTTCATAAATAATTAGTCTTCCTGTCTTGAGGCTGTAACAGTGGATCTGGCCATTCTGCTAAGGGACAAATCCAAACATCCTGGCCATATTAACCAATTTTAAAGACATGGTGACTTTTGACAGACTTCAAAAAATTTTTAAATGCATGGTTTTCAGTATGACACCTTTTGCTTTTCTATGACCTGTCTGACACACAGTCTGATTTAACAAATACAGCAAATAACTGACAGAATTCAGCAAAAATTTGTTCCTTGTAAGATCATTCAGACACTTCCCAATCTCTATTTTTACCTCTTCTAATTATAGCTCTTTCTTTGCTTTACATCTGTCAACTGGGACCTTGTACTGGGTTTGTGTGGCAAGGCTTTGATAGCAGGGGGACTTACAGCAAGGGTTTCTGTAAGAAGCCACTAGAAGCTTCCCCCCTGTGGGACAGAGCTCATGCCAGCCGGCTCCAAGACAGACCCACCACTGGCCAAGGGTGAGCCCATCAGCACCGCTGGTAGTACCTTTTGGCACTTAACATAGTTAAGCAGAAGGAAGAAAAACTGTGCAACTGCAGCTGAACAGAGAAGTGACAAAATGTGAGAGAAAAAGCCCTGTAGACATAAGGTCAGTGAAGAAGGAGGGGAAGGACATGCTCCAGGTGTTGGAGCAGAGATTCCCCTGCAGCCCATGGTGCAGACCATGGTGAGGCAGCTGTGCCCCTGCAGTCCATGGAGGTCCACAGGGATGCAGAGATCCACCAGCAGCCCATGGAGGACCCCAGGCCAGAGCAGATGGGTGCCTGAAGGAGGCTGTGACCCCATGGGAAGTCGACACTTGAGCAGGCTCCTGGCAGGCCTTGTGGCCCCTGGAGAGAGGAGCCCATGCTGGGACAGGGAACCCCATGGGGAACCCACACTGGAGCATTCTGTTCCCAAAAGATGGCACCCTGCAGAAGGGATCCACGTTGGAGCAGTTGTGAAGAACTGCAGCCTGTGGGAAGGACTCAGTTTGGAGAAGTTCATAGAGGACTGTCTCCCATGGGAGGGACACCATTCTGGAGCAGGAGAGTCAGAAGTGTCAGGAGTCCTTCCACTGAGGAGGAAGGAGCAGCAGAGACAACATAACATGTGATGAACTGACCACAACCACATTACCTGTCCCCCCCTGGTGCTGCTCAGGGTAGAGAACTCAGGGAGTGAAGTTATGCCCAGGAAGAATGAAGGGGCGGGGAGATGTTTTTACTTTCTCCTTATCCTACTCTGATTTGATTGGCAAGGAACTGAATTAATTTTTCCCCGAGTTCAGTCTATTTTGCCCATGACAAAATTGCTGAGTGATCTCTCTCTGTCCAATCCAGAAGCCTTTTATTATTTTTTCTTACCCCTCTCCATGCTGAGGCTGGGAGTGCTAGAGAAGCTTTGGTGGGCACCTGGCATCCAGCTAGGGTCAACCCACCACAGGTATTTATGTAAGTGTAATTTCACTGGGAAAAATGCAACACTTTAAAGCAAGAAAATATTGTATGTAGCAATGTAGTGCTAAGACATGAGTTCTGTAAGAACAAGCACGTGGCACAATCATTTTTTCAGGGCCAGATTTAGCTACTGTCTGCTATCTGCTTACCTCCTACTGACTGAAATCTCCAAGGTCTAACTCTAGAAGTATAACGATTGGAGGCAGGAACCAACACTAAGTACAGGCTGTTCAGGAAGGAGATGGAAAGGTAGGTGCAAAGGTATTTGAGGATCTCTAGGCAAATTGCCCACACAAAGTGGTACTACCACAAACACTAGATCAGTTCAGCTGAGGCTTTGCCTATCTGTGCCTTGAAAACCTCCAAGAAGAAAGGTTCAACCTCTATGGGTAATTTATTTTACATCAGCATTACCCTTCCTGTAAACAAGTTTGTCCCCAATGTCCACTCTGAAGCTCTGAAGTCAAAAAATTTGGCAAATTTATATCATTTGCCACTAGCAAAAGAACCCCTTGTCTCCACTCTAACTGCCCTTCAAACACTCTTTTAGATTGACCCTTGGCTCCTCGTCACCACACAGAACAAATCCAGCTCCTTTACCATTGCCTTATAGAGTACATGCTCTAGACTTCAGACTGCCTTGGTAAACTTCACTGGACTTCAACCACCCTCTCCACATCCACCCTGAACTAGAGAACCCAGAGTGGGAGACCGGATTCTGAATATAGCCCTAGAGGTAGAAAAGCAATACACTAACTTTCCTCATTATGTTAACAATGTGTCTTCCAACAAAATCCATTCTGCCTTATTTATACTTGGATCACTCAGCTTCACATTCACCATAACCCCTGGTGTGCCACTGTGCCCTCAGCCGGCATGAGCACTTCTCCAGTTGGACTTCATGAGCTTCAACAAATAGACTGTTCTTTCATTCCATACCTCCCCATCTTCCAAAAGAGAAATCTGCAGGATGCAGGGCCAAAAGCCTTACTTAGTCAAGGTAAATTGCATGCACTACTCTTCACACAAACCACTTTGCAGTCACTTCATTACAGAAGGCAAACAGGTTGTCAAGTATGGTTTGCCTGTTGTAAACTCACACTGATTGTTCTATATTACCTTCTTGTCCTTTACATGTTTGGAAGTAAGCAAGCTTCACGATCTTCCAAGGGACTGGATGAATACAGTCAGTCAATATATGCCCAAGTCTTCTCGCCCTTCTTGGGAGGAGTATAACATTAGTCTCCTCATAGTCATCTGTGACCTCTCATGATTAGGTTACACTTCTCTAAGCACTCTCTAGTCTGTTGTACTCCCATCATTGGCTCCCTCATTCTTTCTCCCAAACCATACTTGTATGCCCAGAAGTCTGTGAGAATACTTTGCTCCAACACAAAAAAAAAAGAGTTGAGTAGTTCAGCTTTTCCATATTTTCCATCACTAGGCCAGTCTCCCTATCAGTCATATTTTCCTTGAACTTCCTTTTGCATTAGCATACCTACAGCCTTTTAACCCTTGTGTTCCCCTCTAGTCTCAGCTCCAGATGGGCTTTAGTCCTCCTTTGTCCCTATGCTTTCAAGAACCAAAGCAATAATTATGTTCTTTTCCACTTCTCATATGCTACCTTGTTAGTTTTAGAGACTGAGATGCTCCTTGTTATGATGTTTGTGTTTGGCATGATGTTTGTGAGCACTATGTTGCTAAGAAGCTCCTAAGCATGGAGTACTACTCATCCTTTCTCCTGCCTACCTTTCAAGAACATCCTGTGACCACGCTAAAGCTAGGTGCACTGCCTTGCCAGGACTTCATGACTCCAGTGACACCAGAGCCCTGTTACTCAAAATAAGACACAACTAAGACTAATCAGCATCTGCATATTTGTGTTATTCATGTAATCATTGAATTCACCTATTCAGCTTTCCTTGCTGTTGCATAGGAAACTAAAAACTAAGCTCTAGGAGCATTAAAGTATCTTCTGATCAAAGTCTGACAAATTACACTCTAGGAAAGATGCATTCACCTACAGCCACTGCTCTGAGAACATCCCATTTCCCAGTACTCACTCTTACCGTATGCTCAGATCTTGATGCCCACCTAATGCTTCACTGGTCAAACCAGGGTTTATTATTCCATTCAGGGATTATTATTCCATTCGCACTTCTCATTGAGGTAAACTAGACTTCATTCTAATTAAACTTTCTAGAGGTAAAAACATCACAGAAATGGTGACAAGTCTTAACCAGGCATGCAAAAAAATAATATCAGTGAACTTGACAGGTCTTCTAAATTAAATATGACAAGAATAGAACATGAACAATTTTAAAAATTAAATCAGAAGAACATAATATTAACCCACATGGGTTAGCTTTGGTATTATTCACAGAATTATGCTGCACAGGTATCTGGGAAGTATGAATTTCATAAACTCTATGCATTTCCTATGTTAGTAAATATCTTGAGTAGTTATAATGACCCTTAGTACCACTTCTGTAGACATGTGATCTGTTAGAATATTAGGTGATAGGAAACAAAAAATTTAATAACTTTGGGCACTTTTAACAGCATGAGTGAGCAAAGAAAATGGACTGTTTGAGATTGCCATTTATTATGAAACCTAATGATCTTTATGACCTTTCCTCTTAAACAGCTGCTTATGTACATCATGTAACTATAAGTTGACTGTGACTTTAATTAATGAATCACATTCCCTTGTCCACCCACAATTTTTCTCATCAAAAATTTTAAAGCCTTGGCCGACAGTCCAACAAGAATGAAGAGAGCAATATACTTCCATACACCAAGTCTAATCCTATCACATGCTGATGGACTGCCTTACTGACCAGTGCTTAGCTTACCTTCTACCAGTAGTAACTGTTTGCTTTGCAAAACTACTTACAAGACAATTCTACTTTTTTGTAAGTATTTTCCACAAAACATGAAGATCAGTGTCAATCTACTGTGAAAGTGAAGTAACCCATTTTTGAACATATGAGACTATTTTTTCTCCCATGTTACAAACAGAAGGGCATTTGGTGACCTTCAATTAGTCTAAATGGTCAGCTGACTATATTTGTTATCTACCATCAGAATGGCTGGGAAGTCCTGGACAAGAGAAGTACAGAAAAGTATAAAACCCTGTAAATACAAGGTCCCTTCTCAGTTGTTGTTCTAAATGTAAAATAAGAAATTTCTCATCTGCATGGGGCAGAGGGGAGAAGAAGAAACTTGTCTCAATCCCTTTGTTGGGCCAAAATCCCATTGTGTTATAAGTGCAGCATAAGTTTTATTTCAGAATGATTTTACTTAGAGCACTTGTCCCTGTGAAGAATAAAGAGCTGTACTTTCTTACTTTAGCTGGTTAGGAAATGTCTTGGTATCTCCCCTCACTTGTCTTCTTTCTCTATTTACATCATGCTTTTCTGAGTTTTTCCTCATGTTTTCTGACTTCTTGCTACTGCATCCTTTCTAAGCTGAGGGTGACTATAACAGCACATAGTTCATAAGTACACTGAGCCCCCCTGAATTTACATCTCCCAGAGAAAACTTAAAAAGCAAATAAAAAAACAACCCCACACCACAAAAACCCCACAACAAACCAACCAGGCATCATGTGAGTCCATGCTAGTTCTAGCACAGCTTAAAAGACAGTCTACATATCACAATTTCTAGTTCAGAAAAGAACTCAAGTTTCCTAGATCCCACTCCTATTCACAGAATAAACACGAGCAAAGAATAAAACTAAAGTATTCTGAGATACATTGTCAAAAGACAAAGAAGTTGATGGGGGGCAGGGGAAAAGTGTGACAGAGAAAATAAAAAAATAAATCAGTAAATGTTATAAATAAGGATGTTAGCAACAGTCCAGCTCCCAGTTATGGTAGCTGTTGTTTGTCAAAGGATTTTTTTATCCATTTATTTTACAGATGGCACTCACATCAAAGAGTAAGCAAATGAAAACAGTGAATAGCTGGGAAATGTACAGCCTCCTTCATTCCTTACTACACAATAAGCAAACACTGAGTTGAGTACCTGGCTCAGCTCAAAGTGCAGGCAAGCAGACAGGCAGAAAGGGAGTAATTTCTCAACCACCTGCATTCGCTGTATTTATACAGCAAGGGACAAGCACTGACAACTTTAATTCTAGCTTTTCTTAGCTCACAAGTAATTAGCTTTGAACCCTTACTGACGTTCTTTTATTAAAAGGTTTCTTGTGAGAAGATAAACGTGTGCAAGGAGTAATTAGAGACTTTCTTTCAGCTCTCCCAGCAATGGAGGAATGGTGCAACTGGAAAAATAAACATTTATTCAGCAGTACTAGAACGCCCAGCCCAGTAAAATATTACCAGTATATATTTATTTGAAGGAATGTCAGAAAAATGAGACCTTACAGAAAGAAGAAAACAAAACAAACAAAAAGCCAGACACAAAACTTTTCCCTAAAAACACTAAGCACATTTCCCAAGGTTTTGCTCCTAGATGATGCTATTACCTTTCTTCCTCCTGTTCCCCACTGCTTCTGCTCTTAGTTGCCACACAGCAGAAACAGAAGCAGTAGCAGTTTGAATTTAACTCCTTCAGAAGAAACAGAAAAGGGGATAAGGAAACAGCAAGAGATAAGAACCTTAGAAATCCATAACAAGTTTCATAGAAGACCAGAGGAAAAAAAAAACCAAGAGTGAAAGGAAACATTAGGTCTTAAGGAAAAGAAATGTTGCGGGAGACAACACAGAAAAACCCAGGTCCTAATGGACTCCAGACAGAAGGTGGTGCTTCATTTGGGGGGAATTATGGGCTTGCCAGATTCCCCATACAGTCTGTTAAATAACCACGTGTTATTACTAGTTTGGCATTTCCTATTAATGAACTCCTTGGTTTAACAATGCAGTCAATAGTATGAAAGCACAGAAAACTTATTATCATCTCTGCTCACTGTGGTAAAACAAGGGCTACTGCATTACTCCTGATCTAGTATATTTGGCAAAGGAGGATTGACAAAACACTAAATCCTTAAAAACCCTCTGGAAAAAAATATATTTGAGAGAGTCATTAAGAGCTTTTTCGTTCTCTTTTAATGCTCACATAAGATTCAGCCACTGGAATCTTGGTGACTGCATGATCCCAGAGCACTCTGAAAAAAAACAGCCTTTAGAAGAATTTTAAAATGCTGGCAACTTCAGCATTATCAGTCAGAATGCAGATAATGGTTTTCTGATTGCACAGATCAATTTTCATCACTAGTAGCAATTACAGGCGCTGAGAGTAGCTATAGCAGACTATGCACAATACTGTAAGCAACACATCCCAAGAATAAAAACAGGGGGGTATGCTGAGAAAACAGAACTGCTTAATGTAATACTAAATACTTGCTGCATAGGGATGTCAGCCATCAAAACACATCTGAAAGATTACCCCTGCTCATCAGCCAATTAACTCATCCTTAAGAAGGTAAGACCTGAGATATGGAGCAAAATAGAGTTCCTGCATCTGAAGCCTATAACCTAAGAAAGTTTCAAACATGTAAGGAAAGCTGTGAAGTGACTCAGAATAATACCAGAACAAACCAAGCTGCAAAATAAACAAGTTTGAACAGTCAGATACAGTTTACTTGTGCAATGGAATCATCTGTATAATATTTATACAAAGTTGAGGCACGTGATTACACCTGCTTTTCACAACAGATCAGAAAAAGATCTACAAATCCATCAAGAATTTCCACTTCCTAAATAAAAGCTTTGTGTGCAAGCTGCTGCAAGCCTTAGGTCATTATGTCTGGATTATTTGGGATTTCCCACTTCTTCAGGATTATGGGCAGAGGCAGAAAAGAGGGTGAAGATCTCCAGAAGGGAATTCTTCTGTACAGTGTTGATTATGGCATCAAAAGACTATGGTGAGGCAAAAAGAAAAATAACACCACACTTAAAAAAACAGCTTGTTGCTCTGAACATGTATGGAACATAGCAAATAAGATTGCAGTAAGAGCTTTAAATTTTGTCATTTAGAGGGAGAGAAATTTCAAATACTGATTATTAAATAGACACTACTGACTAGTAGCATAGCGCAGATAAACAAGTTAAGTATCATTACAATTAACTTTATATAGTGGCCTGTTTGCTAAGATGAAAATGCCTGAAGAAAGGTTTATAACACTTTAGGACAGCCTTTTTATTTTTTTTTCTTTTATTCATACTGATGCAAGTGCTGCTTCAACAGTGGCTGTTGCCGCTTATTTCTGGGCCAGTTCAGGCAGGAGCAAAGCAACCATTCGTGTTTTGCTCACACAGGGACTGTTGAGGGGGTTGTTAAATCAGTGAAGAAACTGAACAAGAAATGTTGGAAGCCAAGAAGAAATGATGCTGCTAATTTACATATACATTTCAAACCAAACTGTAGTGGCTAGTTATGTTTAAACTGTACACTTGCCATATTTACAAGAGATCATATCCAAAAATTAAATGCTTACATATTGATGGACAGTGATCACAAAGCTAAGTCCCAGTGCTCTCTTCTTCCCCTATTTAAGTTTACAGAACATGGTGATACACAGTTAGAATGAAAACATTCCATCAATGCTGAAATGGAAATCTGAAGCTCAGCTGGAAAGGTCTCTGCCCTTGAATATATGTGCTTGTACTTTGCAATGCACAGAGAGTTCTTGTCTGGTTTCTTGCATACCTACTGCTTTTCTAGATACATGTATTGAATCAGAATATGTTGCCTGAATAGATGAAGTGTGTATTCAAACAGAATAACCTTATCAACTGGGGCTTAATCGTTAGCCTCAGAAAGGCACCTCTGCAAGACTAATGGAGGACTTGAATTGCTTTCCCTGTGCTCTACTACACTGTCATATGCAGGGAGGAACCTGATGGTGGGATCCTGCTCCTAATATCCACAGAGACAAGCAAAGAGGAAAAATGAAGCAGAGTAATACATACCTCTCTTGTTCAAAGGAGACACAGAGCTGAAGCAGCAACTGAAGTAGCCCCTCAGCTATTTGTTGAGCCCCGTTCGAGAGCACGGGGGTAATGGTGCCAAAGCACTCCTCAATTCTACAACTATAAAGGGTTATTTGTAACTATATGATACAAAAAAAAGATTACAAACCCACAAAATTCAAGTTGAAGAAACCACATAATTCAAGTGAAATGCATACTTATCTCAATTTGCAATCTTGCAATTTTCATAGCCTAAGCTATTAATAAAAGAAACAACTGAGGGCATTTTTTCCCCCCTCAAAATGTCAAAATATTATTAATTCTGAAATAAACAAAATTGTGTGGTCTTTAACATGCTCAAAGCTCTGGAGCTCAGCAGTTGAAACCTAAGATGGTTCCAAAGCTTCAGTTCCAATGGTATCAAACTTACAAGGACATTCTAGAAACAAAAAGTTTCCTAAAGAATAACGAATTAAGCAATGTAGTCTTCCAGAGTCTATTGGAGAAATTTCATCAGTGTTGCCCTAGAAAATTAAGAAAATCATTTGCAATCAAGTAAGACAATAACCTCTGTGCTCCCTGCCATACCAAAAATACTGTTATTCTGTTCTTACAAATCCTTATTATGTTTTGCATTAAAAGCTCCCCTAGAACTGCAACCCACCAAAATAAGAAAAAAACCCAAAAGTTTGAAGAAAAAAGAAACTTCCTCTCTTTACCACAAACATGAAACCAAACACAAAACAAAGCACAGGATATAGGTATATCAGAAATTGTAATGAAGATGCACTTGTATTGATCCACTGTGCATCCACCTCATCCCAGCAGACTGTCAGGGAAAAAGAGTATGTGCAAGGTCCACGGCCCCACTGCAATGCTTCTGAAAGGTCTATGGAGAAATCACTTCAGTGACTGGTTAAACAGCAGTTTTTGGTGTGTAGAGCAGCAAACTGTCATCACATACCATGTATGATTAAAATTAACTGTTGTGAATATTACACTCAAAAATTCAATTGCTATAGCAGTGGTCAATTAGTTTAAATGGTCAATCTGATAAATGTATTTAAAATCCTCAGTGTGCTGGTGACTGCAGTGAAAAGGTTCATAAAAGCATGAATAACTGGCAAATCAATCCATCAGAATACTTCTTTGCTACTTGTTTGGAGTCACAACACAGAAATACTGGTTTAATCATATAAATTCTGAATTTTAGAAAAGGCAGGACTTATAACAGCTTTACGTAAAGCAATTTAATTGTTATATTAACTGGAATCATCAACATGATATTTTCAAAAAGCAAAACACAAGTAACATTTCCATACAGGTGCATAATACCCATTTTCAAATATTAACTTAAATATTGTAGAATATATGGATTCAAAGTACAAGTAGTTCAGAATCAGGAATTCATTTTCCATTCATTTAACAACTTGACCTTGAAATCATGATTCTGCCTGGAGGAACCTGTTTAAAATTACTAAATGAATAGATTAAAATGTTGATATCCCAAATTACTCTGTTTATTCACAGAGCTTTTCAAGGAAATTTACAAACACAAACTTGCACTAAATAAATAAAGCTACTCACAGCTTTTGGATATGCATACAGGACGCAACAGTTAACAGACCAGAACTACTTCTAAACCAAAGTTAGTGAAATTGTTTTAAGCAAGAAATCTGACTTATTTAAAGAGATCAAATTTGTGTGGTAATTTCAGCTGTAAGCTTCCCACACTAGAGATACTGGAAGATTTTGCAGGTGAACAGAAGTATCATTGCCTCATTTTTTGCTGTTCGTTGTGGTTTTCAGAATCAAGAATAATTACTAATGAAGAACAATTTTTAGGTCTTTCCAATTATCAAACAGCAGTGACAAGATGTAGCCTGACCTGAGGCTGTATCAGGACAACACAATCCTCTCCTCAGGTCTTCTATGAAAAACAGAAACACCAGAATCTCTACATCCTCCAGACCATCAGAAGTATCTAGCCCCGAAACCCTGCTCCAGCTCCAGAAATCACAGACAGCTAAAGCAATGGCTCCTCAACACCATCCATGGGAGGGTTATGAGAGTGATCCAGAACCAGTGCACCTTCACCATTAACCATCAGTATTCAGGGCATCCCATGAGACTTTCCCCAAGAACATTTCATGAACCCTGATCAAGGGGATTTGGGAACCTGTATTCACAGGAGATGCAGACCAAATTCCTCCTTCACTCCTATAAATCTCTTTTCCACACTGAAATTACTGTTCACACCCACACTGAATCTAGCATCTCCAGCCTAAACACCAGGCCGTGGGCTAGATCTCAAGAAAAAGGAAATTCGAGGCAGAAGCGGAGCTGTCAGGTAATACAAATCCAGTAACTACAGGAATGATACACAGTGGATGCAGAGTTTTCATCATATTTTAAAGTGTGTATTTCTCCCAGTGGATTATTAGCCACAGTTACCAAGGTATCTGACTGTCCCTTTCTTCTTCAGATTTTCCCACACAGCGCAAAGATTTCTTGAGTTACATTTGGCATGGGTATCTCAAATCCATTGGAGGATGCGAGAGATTAAAATAAAATGGTGGTTTTAATGGTGATTACAATCTCAAAAGAGAGCTGGCACAAAGTGCAGAAAACAGAATGCTATAGTGATGTGATAAAGGCAGATATCAATGCCTGAATCTGCCATATCTTTAAGTATATGCCTCCTGCTCACCCACGTGTATTTTGTAGATATGGTCACATAAATCCTTTCATAACAGTAGAAAGATTCCTAACTTCATTATGACTCCGAAAATCTTAAATTATGTATACATAAAGTATATATTTTGTAAAATCTCATACACAAGTACTAATTTCTGTGGGAATAGAAAAATAAATCAGAGAGAGAACAGAAGAGAAAGGGAGGACATGAGAGAAGTTAAAGCATATTTATTATCCTGCTGTTGCTGTCGATCTTTTAATGCTTTACAATTATTCAGCATTTCCCATGAAAAAGTGCCCCTGACAACGGAGCACTTGGATTTCTTCCAGAAGTCAGTTTTTCAGATTGATAAAAATCCCCATCCTCAACTTTGTCCAATGAAATCAGAAAAAACCCTCTCAGTAAAGCGTATGTGTTCAAGCTGGATTTCCCTAAGTTTTCAGCAGGTTACATTTTTCTTATGGACCTTGGATAAACGGCCTCTGCTCTCCTAGTCAGTCCCTTTTCAGGTTTTTCTGTTTTGCTTTGGACACCAGTGCTACAGGATTGCCAATGACTGAATCAATGCACCAAACTGAGCAAGTTTTGCCTCCAGGCACTGTTTACAGATGGCGTACAAACTATTTCTAGCAGATACCAATGCCTTTTAGAGGCTAGTTATCGTTTCTTGCATGATGTTGGGAGCTAATAGTTGAGGATTACAAAGCACGTCAGTGCTGGGGCAGGGAACAGCATCTTCTCCTGACTCCTACTCTGCTTCCCTACCTTGAACACTGTTTAGCTGCTCCTGGAAAATTCCTTTCCTACAGAAACATTTATCTTTAAAAGAAACCGAAACCTTCCTTACTTCATACTTGTTAACGTATCAGTAGTGCTCTAGGGCATCAGGACAGCAAAACACTAAACTCACCAAAGGAGAAATACAGCCCTGTTCAGCTTCATTCCAGTCAACAATTGCTTGCAGGGCAAAGACCTTTAAATGCTGGTTGAAACCTAGAAGTCTTTTATGTAGACTAAGAAACTAGTACGTCACAGATTCTAGAAGAAGAAATGCAAAGCCAGGAGCGCAGCATTGCACGATGCAGGGATGTCCTGCCTGGGGCCAGGGGCTGGCTTCACCAAGTAACACCCAGCTCCTTCCTCAGAGCAGCTGTCCACATTGCTGCTGCTTCTGCTCAATGCTTTATTTCTTGGTTAAAAGACAACACAGTTGCCTAATTTTCCCTAGACTATCTTCAAGTAAACAGTATCAAAATTTTTTTGAGGGCCTGAGGACTGAAATTTTATTACTACTGAGTGAAAACAAAATATGTTCTTATTTCATCTTAAAATACTGCAATTGTAAATATCTCATCAAATTCTCCTAAAATGGGAGACAATTAAATATCTTATAATAAAAAAAATCCCAACCCCCTTATATTTCCAGTTTTTCTTCAATAGGAATACTAAGAAAAAACTTCTTTTATTTGTTTTCACAGCCTTTTGCACTAAAATGTAATTAATAGTCATAAGTTCCAAGAAATACTTTCTCCAAAGCATCCTTTAAGAGCCTTCACTTCTTACCCAGTTTATTTATTTCACGGAGATTTATCCAAGGTGGAGTCAATAACACTGCAGCTACCTACTCATCTAATCTCCAGCTCAAGCACATTCAGCAGAGCATGCCAGAATTTGGTTATTCAATTCCAGTTGCAGCAAGCCTGCCCCGTCCCAGTGCAAAGGCTGAGCAAAACCTTCTCCGCAATTACTCCTGCAGCACCAGAAGAAAATGCAGAAGGTCCCTTTCTCCTATGATTTTTTCTTTTTTGTTGGTACACAGCTCATAAATTAAAGAATTACAGGAAGAGTAAATGAAAATGTCAAGAAGTCAACATTCCTGGCACAGGAAATACATGAACATGTACAGCACAGAGACATCCTCAAACTAAAAGTATCACAATCCAAGAATCTAAGATTAAATTAAGACTAAGACTAAATCCCACAAATGTATGGTTTAAATTGTGAAAATAAACAAACTGTAAAACATAAAATTTTAGTTTAAAATAAATTTCCTTTTCATTTTGGAAAAAAAACCAGCATACACTCAGAATAACATACCAGGCCTGTCCAGTCAGCAACAGGGTACAACCAAATACAGGACAACAAGGACTATACTAAAGCAGAGATGCAAAAGTTGTAACTAAAGAATTATTATTTAATATTAAGAATGGAAAAATAAATTGCTGCTTTGGTCATGTCAGATCCAGTGGTCTGCATATTAGTGAAAGATAGTAAGCAATACTTTGTAACCCCAAAGAGTTTGTAACCAGAGACAGACAATTAATAAAATGAACAAGAGGAATAAAACAGATAGATGTGGAACAACAAATTATGACCACAGCTGCTTTGAAATGACGGGCTGCACAAAATTGTTGATCCAGCCTTTTTTTCCAGCTGCTAAACTGCATTAATATGGCTAAAAATACCTTTTCTGCTTTTTTTGGTTCTCCTTATTGCCAAAGGAGTTGAGTGTAGCAGAGTAAATGGGTCACAAGCCATATTATGAAAGGACTAGTGAAAATCTTAATAATTTTGAACTCCTGATTTTGGGAGCATATATTTTCTAAGCTAGTTTCAGCTCCAATAGTTTGTTCCTGTGTTTTACTGTTTCCTTCTTTTTTTTTTTTCTTCCCTGAGTATCTCATAGGAGTTGCTTGAGTCATATCACACACAGACTATAGAGAGTTTCAGCTACTATGGCTTCATCTCTAAGGTTCTGTGAAGCAGGGAGTGTTCTTAATTAATTCCTCAGACACCCAGCAGACAGAAACTAGCACCTTTATCTGCTGCCTACTGCTCCCTTCCACTTCCAGGTGTGAAAGGCCCCGGGTCCAAGCTGGCAGCTTTTCCCAGCAGAAGCATTTTTCCTGAAATGAGCCCCACTGAAAATGACAGGACTCGGCAGCACACAATTCTGGCAAAAATAGCCTCTAAACAAGAGAAAAAGCCCAACAGTTTTTAATCAAGGAGATGTGTCAGGTCCTGAGGCTTGCACCTTCTTGCAGAGAGTGAGCTAAACACTTCAACAGTAAAATGAAGTCAAAGCAATAGCAGGTTTGCACAGCTGGTACCCTCACAGAAAGCATATGCCAATCTCACAGTAGACCAGGACTTGTAAATCAGCTTTTCAAGTGCAAGCATTGCACAGAAGAGATGCAAAGGTGCAAAAAATTTTGGGTTTATCTTATGTACCTTTGGGGTTGAGGTTCCACATTTAACTCATACTGTACCCATGCACACACAATGCCCCACAAAGACAGACCATTCCTTAACAGGGATCAACTTCATTCACGTTCCGATAAGACAGAGAGATTAATTTGCTTGGCCAAGAAAAGGACAGGAGATGTACATCAGCAAGCAGATCCTTTTGAAAGAAATGTGTTTCTTTTTCCAGCTGCTGAATAACATGACATTGGGGATTTTTTATTCCTCAAAAAGGAGGAAAAATTAACAGGCAGCATTTACAAATGAGACACAGCCTGATTTGATCAATGTTTTCTCCCTTTATTAAGATGTTTGTTAATTATTCATTCCATAATTTTCCTAAAATGCTTGCTCAATGCATTAAAAAGTATGTATCTCTATACATTCAATTACAGGTAGAAAATTTCTATTGCTTGACTGGGGACTCATGATGCCAACAGCACTCATAGCTTGCCATCTTTGAAGACAGAATCATACTTCAAACTTAGTGTAACTAGGCGTTTCATCTTAAACTGTAATTACTTTCTGCCTCAGAGCTACACAATGAAACATCTTCCTATACTTAAGCATCCCAGAGCACAGCCAGCGTGCAAAAATCGGACAAAGAACATCATCGATTTTCTCAAGGGAGCAAGATATTTGCTAACTGCCAAGAACAAACTGTAAGTATTCATGCGTAGTAAAAGGAGATGCATGTGAGAAATTACACGTCACTCTGTCCACATTCCAGGAAATCACTGCAGCTGAATGAAATCTCAGTTTATTGCAAATCAAACAATATGAAATACTAGAACAGCCTTTAGTAATTTAGCAACACACGTATGAAGAAAAGGATAGAAAAGGTTTTATTTGTGGTAACAAAAGGAAGGAACAAACTTCAATGTAAATATTTGCTGTTTAAATATAAGGTTCAGCAGAAAAAGGTTTAAGAAAGATTTGACACACAAAAAAAATAATGTCACTGCCTGCAATTTATAAACACGACCCAAATATTCTGAGAAAATAATGGCATCAGCACTACAGCTGAAACTGCAACTCACCTGATACAAAGAATAAAGAGGCTAAAATTCCAAAAGGTTTCCATACAAAACACACACATCCATGCTTTCTTAGTATCCCTCCACAGCAAGTTATTACAACCACATCAGAGCAAGGGGGTAAAAAAAGACAAGCAATGACTTTAAAGAGTCATTAATCACAACACTGCTTAATACAGAAAGGAATCAAATAATTTAAAAATCATTTCAAACCCACAACCAGTAGCTTGATCAAAACAACAAAAATCCTTACCTGTGTGTTCTTATTCCTGGCTTCTCTCCTTGCTGCTTTTTCTTTCAGCCTCTTCTCCTAAAACAAACAATGTGCACAGTTTTAAAGCAAACTTCTGTATTTTTTTTCTTTTAATCTTTTAAGATTAAAGGTGAGCCATCTAGATATTTTTAATGCTTACATGTTAAACTGGTGGTATTCACCTACATGTTACTGATGAAAAACAATTAATTAGAGATCTGATTGAGATATTATTCATTCTTCTTGCTTTTAAAGGAAATAATTAAACAACAAGAATGACTCAAACTCATATTTTATCTTTACCAAGACTTGTTACTCTTAAAGGAATAATGCAGCTAAGTTAATTTAATAAAAGTTAGTATTTGTCTGTAAAATAAGGTAGTTAAAATGGCACCAAGAGATCCAACTTCTCTTATTTCTCAGTGGCATAATATGAAATCAAATCCACGTAACAAAGAAAACAAAAAAAATTTCTAACTTCAGAATGGCTAAAGCAACTGGGGAGTGAAAGCTAAAACACCTCCCTTACTAACAAACACTCTACAAAAGCATTTGCTTAGTAATTGCATCGATTCAGAAACCATACCAAAGTTCCCTCCACCAAAGATATTCTGCTATGGGAAAATAAGCTAAACACAATGATACAACTCATTCAAAGCTGCCTGCCAGATCTGTGACATACAGAAGTGGCTAAGATATTTAATTCAAATTACATTTCTTGTGGTTTCTTTCGCTTATCTTTAAACTAACTGAAGTATTATCTCTGACTTAGACTATGTCAGGTCCTTCCAATTGAACATCCTTTAAATTGTTTATTTCACGAGAAAAGCACAGAGATTCAGGGGAGAGCACATGTCTTCTGGAAAAGCACCCTGCTCCCTCTTTTTTTTTTGTCTTAGTGATGCTGATGACATGGGTATTGAAACTTTTTGATGCTAGGACAAAAATGTTTCTGGAATATAACTAAGTTTCTTTGAGCAATACAGGCCATTTCTAGCATCAGCACATTTAGAGTCGAGTCCATATAATAGAACACATTAATATCAGTCCAGGGGCAACATCTCAGAACACAGAAGGCTGAAGACCAGTCACATTTCAGCTCACTCGTGGGAGTAATGAGAAAGCTACAGCTTCAGCAGTCCTAGTGCCATTTCATACAGTGATGCTGCCAAAACACATTGGTAGGTACCCCATGAAGCTGTTTGGAAAAGCAGTATCTGAGTGCAGACCTGGGAAAAGGAGAACACAGTCACCAAGATTTTCTAAATTGCTGTCTAAATTCAGGGGGTTTTGAGATATTTATTGGGTACATGCTATTTTCTATTCTCTCAGCTGCTCAAACTACTGAAGTGTTAGCTTATGTTCAAAGTCCCTTTCTAAGTAAGTCAACCTCTTCTCTCCAAATCAAAACAAACAGTCCCCCAGTGCTGTGTGCAAAGCTACCTGGTACAAACATCTCAATACACTCACAGTTACCTGGCAGGGTCTTTAATGCATGCTATGAAACAAAACAAAAGCCTGCCACTGTAGACAGATACAACACAGCTATCTTATTACTTCAGATTTGCTGAAGTATGAAAAAGTAAAAATAAATAATAATTACATTTAAGGCCACAAGGGCATCATATGTGGCAAGTACTGTCTGGTCCACAGGAAGTTTCTCAAACAAACTACACCTATGCATCATGGTCATAAGATGGTCATCCATTTTACGATTCCTGCTCTTCCAAGTCAAATTTGGATTAATTTCTGATCATTTTTACTTATGCTTTTCTAATTTTTTACTTAAGTTTACGACTCAAAATGTTTTATTGCACATTCTCCAGTCTTTGGGGTTACTATTGGAGTTCTCTCATTTTTCTGCTAAAACCATAGCCACCGAACAACTGAAGGAGAAGAGGGCTAAAAATTAACATGTCAGCTGTTACAAAGAAGAATAAAGCAGTTTTTGACTTGGACAGTCCAGAAAATTTTGAATAGAAAATTCTATGGTGTACGAAAAGTCGTGTCTTAACCACAGTTACATGCTTAAGCAAATACAGCAGTAGTCAAAGTTCCTGCTCAAGGGATTTATAAAACACAGTACTGAGAAGACAGCTATGAAAGCAGAAGATTGACATAAGGACACAGGAAAGCATGCCAGACAGCATAATATACTTTAGACCCTAAAGAATAGTAAAGACATAAAAAGATTCTAAAGTTAATAGGTGCAGAAACTGAAATCAGGAGTACAAGAGAAAAACAAGACAAGGAAGCAATCAGCAGGAGATGCTGTCAAGACCTTTTTTTCCTCTTTCTTTTTTTTCCCCCAAAGAGGGAAAGAGAGGATTTCATTCTTTGTCCATGAAAAAGAAAAGTAGATTTTGCAAAGGGTGCCTGTATGTTGGCACTGAGTTGGAGTTAAGAGTGTATTTCAGAATGTCCTAATCAGGTCTGCTTCTGCTGTTTTGCACTAATATACTCCAAACAACGCTGGGCATTCACAGGGTCACAGGATCACTCTGACTAGGAAGAACATCGGGAGGTCTCTGGTCCAGCCTCCTGCTCACAGTAGGGTCAGCTCTGAGGTGACATCAGGCTACACAGGGTCTCTCATCCAGCCACATCAAAATCCCAAGGATGGAGCCTGCATATCATCTCTGGTCAGCCTGTGCCACAACCTGACTGTCCTCACACAGAAAAAATTCCCCTTACATCCATGATGAATCTCATTTTCACTTACAGCCATTGCCTCTTGCCCCCTTGCTCTGCACTGCTGTGAACAGACCTGCTCCATCTGTATATTCTCATGACCTCTCCACAGGCATTGGGGGGTGCTGTCAGGTCACCCCAAAGCCATCTCTGCTCCAGACTGAACAAGCCCAGCTCCTCCAGCCTCTCCTCACAGACCCATCCTCTCGGTGACCTCAGATAATCTCACTTTAGTTTGTTAACACCCTCCTGTACTGAGGGTAGTGGTGGTGTGCAGGATGCCATAAATACTGAGGAATGACTTCCTTCAAAGTGATTTAGTGCAAAGCATCAGATATGAGCTGATACAGTGCAACCCCACCACCACCACACAGCATGCAACCTGGTTCTTAACACCAGTTTATGCTTCTCTGCAGTCCTGCTCTTACTGGGCTACTTCACTTGCAAGTGCGGGAATAGCCATCAGGCTTTAACTTGGGCTTCAATTAAAGAAAATAATCCCATTAAGGCACCTCTTAAATTTATGCAGAGCTTCAAGCACACAGGTAAGTACACACAGTGTGCTGAGCAAATGCTTAAATATTTTTCCCCAGACAAGATCTTATTTCCTGTTACCCAGAGGACAACTGTATATTCTACTGTGCCAAGGTAATACCCCCAAATAATAAAGACACCCTTTCATGTGACTACATAAAACCCATAAATTAACTGCCTTGCTTTAGGTTACAAAGAATTGCTAGAGCACAGCCAGAAACACAGATCTCCAAAGACTCAGGTGAGTATTTTGACTACAATGACCTTCATTCTCATACTGCTACTGCCAGGAAGAAACATGAGAACGTGCAGAACACATGTGGGCAACATACGGTAAGACAGCTCTAAAAAATAATCAAATGAGGCAAAGTTGAACCAGTCAAACGATTGATATTGATTTATTTCACATGAACAGGATCTGTTCATCTATGCATAACTATATGCAATTAATATACTGTCCAATATTAGTTTTCACACATGGGAAAAATAACAGAAAAGTCTGGATTTCCTTGGAATATCTTAAGTGTAACACAATTAAGTGTCAGATTTTATCACTATTCTAGCAAGCTATAAATCATTACTTGCATTAAAGATTAAATGGATTTTTCATTTATTTCAATTCACTAGGGCAGGAAAACAAAAGACTGTGTTTCAAGATATGGATACTTAATTATGAATGTTACTGACTGACACACTGTTATAGCATAACTTCATAACCAGGATGATGAGGCTGTCAGCTAGAGTTCTAAAACACAATCTGATTAAACAGTTTTTATCTACAGTAGTGAGGTCAAGCATCAATTTTTGCATTTGTATTGAATAGTTCTCCTTTGCACCTTCTTCACAGTTGAAAGATCTAGTTGTATCCTTTAGAGGCTATCAATACTGAGGACAAGAAAGAAGTTTAACTAAAAATCAGTGCAATAATTTGTTGTAGCTTAACTCCTAAGAAAATGCTTCCAGCCCCTTTAGACAAAAAACAAGTGATCTCACCTAAAAGGCAGTAGCCAGAACATTCATTTATCATATTAGGTCAGCAACATGCTGTATGCAAGTTTTGAACAGTGGTTAAATGCATATTATCTAGATGTCATTTAAGGAACAGTTTGGATAGAACCACAGGTTCATGAATTTATCAAACAGGAGAGGTGATAGGATCAATGTGCCTGAGTAGCACAACACAGGCTATAGAACTGAATAATGGAATCAATCTACTACAGTGGTCATATCCTGTTTTAGAAGAGCATTATGTCTAGATTTTAAAACATTTCACTGAAGAACAGTGCACCATAATCTTTCCAAATGTGCTGCTGTTAGTAGTCTGAGCCTACTTATCTTCGACTTTTAGACCACATCTAAATTGTTTAACTGGTCTCTCGACCAGTTTAAAGGAACTCCTGCTATCAGAGTTTAGGTCCTTATGTAGACATATGCTCATCATGCCTCTCTCAAGGTGAAGAAAATCAACTCCAGATGTCTCTCAGCATATAGGTCTGTTTTCCTAAATATTTCAGGAACAGACATATCCAAGATCTCACCATTCCCCCAACCCTACTTGTCATTTCTGTTTGTATATTCAACAATTCTGTCAGCTCCTTTGATCCTGTCAGAAAAATCCCACTGCAATAATTCATGTTGACTTGATCAACTATCACATTACCCAAATCTCTTTCAAGGCTATATCTCTAAGGAAAGAGCTCTCAGCCCTAAAATTGTATTCTAAATTTCTTCTTCCTAGAAATTTGCATTTCTGCCTATCTTATAACACAGCTTTGTTTGTTTGAGCCTAACTTAACATGAAAGCTTTCTTCCACGTCACTAAAAAAAATCTTGAAATAATACACTTCCCCATGGCCCCAAAATAAACATCTACTTAATCAGAAGCCACTAGCTTGGGATGTTCCAGTTACTGAGGTTTTGGTCCATTTAATTTGTGCCATGTTAATTTATTAATCAAAACCCTTAAGTGAAAAGCCTTGTAGAAATTTCAATGTATTCCACAGCTGTATTTCCAAGTCAGATTCTGCTCTGATAAAAACACATAAAAAAACCCCAATTCACTACATAACTAATTTCCACAAACCCACACTGGTTAGTATTATATTCCTGCCATGTCATGGCTGGGCTTCGCGAACAAAGATTTAGGAAGGTTCTATCCACATTTGTTACAGGCACGCTGGTGGCTTATGAGGCCAGTACGAGATATCTTCTATCTCCTGCCATGTAGTTTTTCATTAATGGTATTACACAGCTCAGAGACCTTCTTGATCAGCTTTTAAAATTTACTGCAAATTATCTTTTTTCTCCTGCCTTATACACCTACTTTACAAGGATGGTTATAACTTCAGTAACCAAAGCAATGAAAATTTTTAGTCATTATTATGTAATGTGGCTAAATCATTCAGTTTTAAAGAGTTACAGTTATTGAAACTTTGTACCTTGCCTTCACTAGAACTGACAACAGAATTAGCTCTGCCTAACAGGAGTCAAATCCATGAATAAAGCAATGTTTAATATATGGAAAAACTACTTGCTGTTCTTAACTGTGAAGTTAAGAAGCGTGCCACTGGCTTCTTTTCATGCTCAATTTCCTCCTCCTTTCACTTGTTGGGTTTCAAAGCAAAAACTCATACCCCTTTTACTTCTCCTTAGGACTCCAAAGACTCCAACACACTTAATCTAACATTTACATTCCACGTTCTCAACTTGAGACAAAAAAAAAATGAGTAGTAGCATGGCAGTTCTCTGTAGCTCACAGGGCTCACGTACTGTGAGCTCTATCTGAATATGTAAAACAAGCATAAATAGACAGTTTAAAAGCCAAGTTTTTAGTTATAAAAAATAAAGTACAGCAATTTTGAAAGGTGAAAGTTCTTTCCTCCCAAAGGAAATACCCTCTTCCTTTGACTCTCTTCTTTCTACAGTTGATTAAGAGTTCATTTTACTTTGTTCAGAGGGTAAAAAATTTAGAGCTTATTTCCATGTATTATGAAGACCTGTGTTTCATACAGTAATTTTTCTTTTAGCTTTTTAATTTGTAAACAATTCATACAATTAAAGTCCCTTTCTTTTAATTAATTTGTGCACAGGTGTCCAGATTTTACATTAAATAAATTTTTTACTTGGTGACATGCTCCTGTTTTTCCACACTAAAATTTCACTGACCTCTTCTATTTGTTTACCTAAAGGCAAATAATAGTTTCGCTCAACACAACTAATGCATCTTATAGCATGTTTAGCCCCAAAAGCATTAAAAAAGCCTGTGACAAATCTGTTGCCTGTATTTCCCATATTTCATTCTCATTTGAGTCTTCTGAACACTTTTTATTTAAATACTCAAGAACTCCTGCAGATTTGGATCAAACATTTTAACACTGGGCTTTTAATAACTGTCCCTTTACATACTGATAACATAATTTGGAGCTACCAACCTTTTCTATTTAACAGTTGAGGTAACGGTCTACCACACAACAGATCTTTACTGGTGGTTAAGGTCTGGAACAAACTGTTCTATTTCCTGGAAAAATCTGGCTGCCACTTGCAAACACATCTTGGTTGATATCGGTACCTGATACCATTTCTTGGTATTCCACTCCCTCTTGTTCTTTTACACAGACATAGTTAAGGTCAGTTAGTTGTGCTGCAGAAAATACATAAAGAGCTGTTCAAAAGCTCATACCAGCTCTCGTATATTGGCATTGCCGTAGCCAAGAGCTGGTTTACACCCAAATTGTAAAGCACAAATGTGCTTTGAAAATTGACCTAATAGATATCACTGTGGTTTCCCACTTTTGTCTTCTCTCAGATTTCACACCAAATTTGTGCTGTTTACATGCTCATGACTATTACTACATTTATATTGCTATGGAGTTTAATGTTTCTCTTGTTACAGAGCTTACCAAGCCACATACATGCAAGCACTGCTCCAACCACCAAAATTTACCAACATTCCCAACCAAAAGATAAAATTCAATCAACTTATTATTATTAGTAGTATTTCTTTGAATACTATTTTTTAAAAAAATCTAGAAAGTAAGTACAAAATTAGTTACTATTAAATAAACAAATCTTAATACCTTCAGGGAAAAAAGGCAAAGCTTTTTGATTATTTTGTGTTTGTTTTATTGTGTGTTCTTTTTTAAATCTCTTAACATTTGGTTTTAGAAATATAGAAAATAATCTCTCCAAGCAACAAACCATATAAACATAACAATGTAAACCTAATCTGTAGAGTTGATGTTTACATGGGCCTAGTAATGACCTATTTAAGACAACAGAGGAAGAGTGTGTCATCAAAAGAATGTGAAAAACAGCACAGGGACAATCTTGAACATTTAACAAGCACTGGAAAAAGTCTTAAAGGCAGTTGGAAAAAAAAGTAATTGTCATTTAAATGAGAAAAACAGAAGCTAGCAGCAACCTACCCTTAAAAGGACATAGTTAAAACAAAACCAAAACAGGAAACGAGTGGACAAAACTGGTAATTATTCCTTTCTCATTTAGATGTGAACACACTGACTATGCTTTAAGGATAGAATTATTTTTTAAAAGTTGATAAGTAGTCCATTTGATTTTAACATATATATGTGGACGAGAGGCTGTACATGAGCCAGCAGTGTGTGCTCGCGGTCTAGAAAGTCAATTGTATCCTGGGTTGCATCAACAGCAGCGTGCCCAGCAGGTCGAGGGAGGGGATTCTGACCCTCTACTCTGCCCTTATGAGACCCCCATCTGAAGCGTTATGCCCAGATCTGGGGCCCCCAAGACAGGAAGGATGATGATCTGTTGGAGTGTGTTTTGGTTTTGAAGGGATGATACCATTTAACAGTGGAAAATTCATTATCTAGACAGGTCCTGAGCTGTCTTTATGCAGCCACCAGTAAGGAAACACCTAGCTCTCATACTACAGGTCTGAAAGCAGGCAGCCAAACCCTGCACCTATCTCTGTGCCTGCTCATGCAGATACAGGTACCCAGCAGCACCCAGGTCCTCAGCAAGCAAACCAAGATTGTCTCTAAGAGTCCTGACACATAGAGGTCAGTATTTTGGGCAGTTGTTCCATTACATCCTCTGCCAAGACAATCAGTTTGGTATGGAAGCTCCCTTACAGCACTAAGGCTGGTAAAGGCTTACTTAAAGGTTAAGTCTGGACTACTTCAGTCTCCACCCACAGTTGCATTTTCCTGGTGTTCATCTGATTAGGTTGTACACAAACAACGTACTCAGAGTTATCTCATTTTCTTATTTTTCACATCAGCAAGATCAGGTCAAGAACTCTGATTTCTCTTCAAAACTCTTAGCAAACATTCAAGGGCACTTCAAACTGTAAGTGTAGCTCATCCAGCTGTTGAGTTAAAGATAGCAAACAACAAGTAAACTCTTGTCTCCACCAGCAGCACAGCGAGACCAGATGGATGTTGCTCCTAAGGCTGGAATGGAATGCCTGTCAATGCACTTTTCAGTGTCCATGCCCATATCTTAATAGTTCTGCATTTGGAGCATAACAACAGCATTGCCTGCACACAAAAGTATGAAAGGGCTCAGGCTTTCTAACAAAGTAACTAATACTCTCTTGATTTATTTTACACATCTCACCATCCGTACTTTTCTTTGCCGTTCAGCTAAACGCTCCTCTCGGCAGTAACCTCCTTCCCTTTACATTTTGCTCCTACACTGGCACACTCTTTACGTGAGAGAATTTTATTGTCTTCACATAGCACCACATTAAGCCAACTGTACAATTACCCTGAAAACTGACAAATTCCACCTCAAAGTGCAGGACTATTCAAGCGCTTTACTTAATAAAGAATATAATACAGCACTGGATTTTTTCCCCCTTCAGATTATTTCCTTTGAAATATGATGCAACCTCTGTTCAGAATTAATCTAATGATTGATTTCAAACTACAAACACTGTTTTGCATTGGAGCATTTATCTTCCAGCATACTGAATGGTTTGTATTATAAAGTATTTATTTTTCTTTTTATTACTTTGGTTTTGTTGGGTTTTTTTATATCACAAGTAATGATTTTATAAAATAGAGAAAACCCCTGGAGTCTTTTCTGTTTCTTGTACATGGTATATGGTATTCAATGATTTATTAAAACACACTACAAGTAGTTTTGGTATGATTTTATAAAACTATAAACCAAAAATGTTTAAATCATAACTACCCTGTCATCAACATAAATCACTTGCAAAAGCAGGATTGGGAGTGAGGCAGAGCCTAGAGCTCCAGTTGGAATGGGGCTGACAGGAAGGCATAAGTCACAGGCTGCTCTCCCCGGAGAGCTTTCCCATCCGGGTCATGGCTCAGCCAACCACAGGGTTGCTCCGTCAAGGCATAGGGTGAGGATTGTGGCAGGAGCTAGAGGTCAGACAGAGATAAAGGCTACAGCATTACCCCGAGAAGTAAACCCCAAGGAGTGCAGTGTAGCACGAGATACATAAAGGAAAAATAATCCACTATAAATATCAGCTGACATCTTTACTGATTTGGTCACAGTGTTCTTCTCCTGCTAGTTAAAATTACCAGCATTACTGCTTTTAAAAGTAAAGTTTGACTATAACCTTTGGCCAACTGCAGGTTGCAAAGGAAGTCTTCCTTGATAAGTAAACTTATACCTCTTTTTTCAAATTCCTTCATCAATACCATAATTCATCTGTATGACTGAATTCATACAGCTCTTACGTCATCATGAGGTAAACAGAGTTCTCCAAGTACCCTCTTCAAGAATGCCTGATATCTTGTATACCTGTATAGTACCTCTTCTTTTCCTTAATGTCCCCGGATATTCATGCTTTTTAAATATCAGCTCTAAACTTTGTACTGAGGCTGTTATGTCATCCCTAGTATTGTAACTTCATCATTCTTTCCTGGAGGATCTTTTCCAGATTCTAAAGAACTGTATGTGAACTAATATATAACGAAGTTATAATCTCTCTCCTACTCTACCCCCTATATACCAATGCAAACGTAATCAGAAAATGCTTTTTTTGAACTCCATGTTTAATTCTGCGAGGGTAGTAGGGATACTTTGAATGTAAAAATGTGGTTTGTAATGATATCCTGTTAAGAGCGAGATAAAGACAAGAAGGAAAAAAAGTAATAAAATGAATACAAAATCCCCAATCCTAATGAGCAGTAAGGCAGACAGTAACAAGAGATGTGAACTCATAAGCCACTGACAGATGAACACTAAAGGAACCACATAAGCACAACCTTGAGAAGGTCCACACAGAACTTTGTAATTGATAAGAAAAAGAGAAATCAGGCTATCTGTGTTTATCAGCCTCATGGAAAAATGCAAACTTAAAATGGAATATTTGAAAGGCACTAGGAGACCATGCAGAAAGAGCAGTACATGGAAAAACCCAAGGTCAAGGTCAGCGACTGTGTAAGGGCCCTGTGATGTGAGCATGAAATTAGACATATTTAGGGTCCATTCCACTACTTAAGGAATTAGTGAGTGCTGTTATCAAAGGAGTGAGGATCTTGATAGTTTTGCCAGTAAACATGAGCCCTGATCAGCCAACAAGAAGAACTAAGCTTGTGCTGCCTGCACCGTTCATGTTTATGTAAGTGCTCTCTGTGTTTCTCTTTTCTGCCTCTCTTGACTCTGTGGGTACCCACGTGTGTATTGTGAGTCCCATTCATGCAGTACACACACAGCCTTGCAAGACTCAGCCTTGCAACCTGGAACAGCAGCACGCTTCATTAAACATGCCTGTGGAAGAAATCTCCTGAGTTGAAAGTGAAGGGATTTGGTTTCCCTTACCAGTCTGCAATCTTCCATTCTCAAGAATGAATTTTAATCAGAAAGTTATTGAATAAATTCAATGGGGTAAGCACACTCTTCCTGAAACTGAAAATTACTTATTTTATAATAGTCTTTACATAAAGTCTGGTATCAAGAATTTCCTCTTCTGGCCTTGGAAACAGTTAAGTAATAATATTTGGGAGAGCAAAGCACAAGGGGTGAAGCCTCACAGTGTATCCTCCTCATTAAAACCATCCACTCTGCCGCTAACAAATGCATTCAGGGCACAGGAGACAACTCAAACAGAAGTATTCTGTTTCAACAGAGTTTCTAAAATAGTTCTTTATTTTCTACTGAATTAAGAACAGCACAAGCAAAACTATGAGAGCACATAACTGCAAACTTCAGGCAGTACAAATTAGGACCATTGCACAAATATCTCCAGGTTCCACCCCCCAACATCAATATCACTGCAAGATTCTGCAAGGAGTCTCAAAAATGCAAAGTATATATTACATTTAAAATACAGACTTGTGGTACAACGCTTACAGTGCAGGATATTCTGAATGGCCCTTCCTGTCATCTGAAGTCTGAGTCATACCTCTACAAACACACTTGTTTAATGTCTCCCAGGAAGGTACAGAACTACTGCATCTTGTAGTATCAGGCCCATGAAGACAGTCTCAGCTTGTTTGCTACTAATACAACCCAAATAAAATAAAATTTAAACAAAACCACTTCTAGCCATCTTATCATATTGACTATCCAACATTCACAGTATATCTTGTGGGAAAGAGAGGTAAGAAATAAGGCTCCTATTCATTTTTCCTTCAGCACCAATGGGCATGTGTCTGAACTTGAGTTAGTATAGAGAAAGACATTACAGCTATTTCCTAAGCAGTAACAGCTGACTGTCAAGAATCCCAGACATAATGGATGACTACCATATGAAGTATTCCTCACCTCAAATCATAAAGCCTCCAACAAGAAATCTGACTGTGCATGCAATAACTGACTGGCAGCCCTAAACAATAAACAATAGTTTCAAAGGACTTCAATCAGAAGTCTTTTAAATTTTAATACTTCCTTCTTTTTTTACATACTACCATTCATTTCTTTTATTTAATTTCATAAAGAATAATAAGTAGGTATAATGTGAAAAACACTCTTGAAGTAAGGTAGGTTACAAGAAACTTGATACATAACGCTTTCCATAATTACAAAAAAACCCCGTGACATTGTTGTGGCCAGTCTTGTTCATTTTGCCTCACTTTTGAACAGAGGCATTCTCTTTTTATACTGTCTCCACAGATGAAATATTTTTTTGGATGCAAGTAAATATCTGATTAACGTCATTTATTCTCCTTGGCATTGTAACAATCAAGGTGTCTTAACAGACCAAGTGATGAAGTATTTTATCATTGAAACCTGATGTCAAACATACAGTGTCACTCAAAGTCTATGAATCTGCTAGTGAGTAACAGGTTGACTGCAAAGTCATAGAATCACTCTCTCCATCCTTGTTTATTAAGCTGTATTCTTGAAATCTGATAGCATTGCTTTCTGTAAACTTGACTATGATTTCACTTCTAGGACAGAAAACATGATTTCTTTGCACTTACTTTCAAATGCAACACGTTGCTAAAGAAGAGGTGAGATTTTTTTCTTGTTTGTCAAAGGAGTGTAACAGGACTGCAGGAGTAGACTTTCAAACTAAATGCGTTAAGTATGCTTTGACTTTAGCTGGAATACGTGCCAAAAGGCAACCTGAAGCCTTCACAAATTCCTTCCAAATTATTTTCTTCAAACACAAACCTTTACAAACAATAGGAGATTTATCACTAACTACTAGTAATCAGTGGAAAAATTCAAACTGGACAAAATCACCATTTGCAGAGCAGGGCAATAAAAAAATGCTTTTCCATGCTTTGAAAATTCGAAGCTTTAAGCATAAATCAGGCCTTTAACTATGTGGCAGAAAATATAGTCCTGGGATCTCACATTTGTCTGTTATCTGGAGAATTCCATATCCATCACACAAGGACTAAGGGAATGATCCCTGAACTCAAAGACATGCAGCTGTATTCCATATGACAGTTACACAGCAAGGTCAGAAAACTCTGCTTCGGTCCATAACAAATAATACAGAAGCAATTTTGAAAACTTATGGTCTGCAACTTAAAGGTTTTTAAATGCCAGAGAGAAGCCAGACTGCAGATAATGATGCTTTCAAGTTACAGCTAAAAATTATATGACATTATTTGAGTAATTCACTAAATAAATTCTGACAGCCCTTATAAAACCAATAAAAAAAGTCAGCATTTTTGCCTAGCTGAAATGTTATACTGAATGTTGAGCAAGTGGTAGTCTGAAGACATCTCAGAGACACTCTTTCAGCATTGTTAGACCACATATGCCAAACAATACTTTCTTTTTGTGAAACAAACACTTTCACTGAACATCATTTTTAAAAAAAAAGACACTCCCACTAAACTTTTACAGATTTTAAAGTTTTAAATAAAACTCCACTGTAGCCAACAACCAGTATTGAATAAGGCTTTGTGCTGTCCAGCTACTTACATCAAAACAGTCTTCCTATGTGCAATGTAGTCCTGAAAAAACCTGATGAATTTAAATGAACTTGTACTACACTTATTTTACAATGCATTTAAGTATTTTTCCACAGTGAGCAATGCACAGCACAGTATTTCCGCACTTCAGTAACTGAGGTAGAAATCAACTTACCCTATGTTTTTCCTTTACTTTCTTCCTGTATTCTTCTTTGTCAAATTTGTCTTCTTCACGCAGTATCTCTTTCGCTTTATCTAAGTTAATACCGGTGGCATCGTCCTCCTCATCTGCTTTCACCAAACTGGATTTTTGCACAGGTGGCCACTGCTGCACTAACTGAATGAGACGTGCCAACAAGAAAAATAATGGTTAAAATAATTGTTTTCCACATCACACTTTTGACGCCCTAAATATTCCAATACATTATTTTTCTAGACTAAATAAAAAGGGCATTTGCAAAAGAAACAGATTAACAAAACTTTTGGACAACAGAAACTCAGATACCTTATTTAACATCACATTCAGTCCAAAATTAGTATCTGAATATAGTGCCTGTCTCCACTATATCACGTTACTGTTTAAGGGATTCACTTTAAGTTCTTCCCCTAATTTTCTCTCTTTGCTGAATGGAACAAATAATTTCAAATCCTGCTAGTTGTTTTGGGAGAAAAAATGTATTTTCTTTCAAGAAACGATTCTCCAAAATACACCAACAGAAAAGAACAGGATTAAATCTAAACAGTACCTTTCATGTAAACAACCAATATTCCAACATATTAACCGAGACAAAAATGAAGTAAGTCTTTATCGCAGTACACAAAAAAACCAAGACTGCAGGTTCATGTTTTGCGGAAAGCAAGGAGAACAGGCATGGAGGGTTTTTTTGATTTTTGTATGAAAACTATATTGGAAATGTTTGATGATTCATGCTGATGAAATGTTTGATGGATGACATACTGAACACATCCAGTTTCCCTTAAATATTTGAAACTCTGAAGTTAAGACAAAGACTTTCATGGTTAGGCTTCGCGAACGAAGATTTGGGAAGGCACTGTCCACATTTGCTACAGGCACGCTGGTGGCTTATGAGGCCAATACGTGACAGACAAAGACTACACATTCAGCAAAATACCCCCATCTATCTTGTGACCTAATAGTTTATACCTTGAGCACACATTTTCAAGGGACAGTCCTTGCAAAATCATTCTTGCTTATGGATTGGTAGGGTAATAACTCTTTAAAAGAAACTATGTGGCAGAAAAATATAGAATGCCTTTCAGTACAAATGCAAAACCAAACACATTCAGGACTCCCTAATGCACACAGGTGCATTATTCACCAGGTACTGACAAACCCAACATACTGTTTCCACTTCCTTTCACAAAACTGAGTTTGTGTAGTTATATTTTCCAGAAAGATACATTTCTTAAAGCACTTTTATTTTATGAAAGAGAAGTATGTGGAATAGAACAGTAAAATTTCAAAGCACAGCTCAGGAAAAAAAAAAAAGCTAGAACACCATCCATAGATGCCAACCTTTTGTTTCCTTAAATAAGTCATCCCTTTTCTATTGTGCTGATTTTCAAACTATAATCTTTGTGATAATTTTTCTTCCTCCATCCCTACTCCTTTTTGCTTTGTTGCTTAGATACATAAAACATTTGCATATAAATTTTCAGATGAGACAACAGCTTCTGAATATCTAAAAATATCTGAAATTATAATTTCCAGTCAATGGGACAACCTCTAAAACCTTTTAAATTCTATCTAATGTCAGTAATTATCTATATGGCTACACTCCCTTCACCTGCAATATAAAATGTTTTATTTTATTTACTCACGAAAGCAAATTATATACTTGTGAAGATGACCTCTCTTTCAGGTTACGGCTTACTGAAATTATTCTAAAGTAGAATAAAAAATAAGAGACCTTATTTTTTATCTTAATGCTGGAAATGGAAAAACAACATACACAGCATCTGAAGCTGTGAAATCAAATGTTAGAAAAGTTTATGGAGCATGGATACTTGCTAGTGAGGTTATCGACACAGGGAAACCCTACAGGGAGTAGCATCCACAATAGTTCCTTTCAGTATAAAATCAATACATTTTTCCAGGGTCTATTAAAAGATCCAGTTAAATAACTGGCAAATTTCCAGGCACTGCTACATCAGCACTAGTAGGCCAATTTTGGTACTTCCTTAGCCTTCCTAAAAAAACTTTTAATCTAGAAATACTGAATGCTGGAAAAAAACCCCAGGGACTTCTTTTAATTCCAGTATATTAAATCAAGACCTGAGGGTGTTTTAGCAAATAGCTACAGGAAAATTGTTTTACATTTCTGTAAGGAAAAAAACAGCTCTCAGTTCCACCTGAAATTGAAGATAATAGGCAGAAAAGGGATACGGTTCTGCACCGCCACTTACAGCTCTCATACAAGTATCTGACACACACAAAGAGGAAAAGAGGTCAGTGTTCAACATTCCTCTTTTTCCCAAAGAAACTGAATTCTAAATGCAAGCTGAAAACTTCTGCAAAATTTAAGCCAATTATAAAAAACATATATTTTTGAAAAGCTTATCTTTTTATACATACAAAGTATATTTTGGCTTTCTAGAAACTACAAATTCAGTTCCCACCAAAATAGTTATTTTTAATTGATCTTACCTCTCCATCTTCAGTAAAGACTATTTTTGTGTTAACTTTAAACTTCTTCTTCAAAATTTTTTTGGCTTCTTGGGTTTTAGTTGTTTTCTTCTTCACCTTTGATTTTGATGCACTCTGTATAAAAGAAAATGAGATTTCTTACAGGTTTTTCCTAGTCACAGGATATATGCTTCGAACTTCCTTAAAAGTAATTAGATGTATTAAAATGTAATTCCTAAAACACATCAGTAAGATTAATATCCAGTAAAAATTAGCTTGCAGACCTTTCCATAAAAGTGTTTTAAGCAGGCCATATCATCAGAAACTCATTTACTCTGATAAAAATTCAGCATAACTTAAATCCTGACAGCACCAGGACACCTGACTCATTCAAATCTCACTAACCTTTTTGGGACAAGGACACTAGATTCACCAGCTTATGCTGCTAGCAAGCCTCATCAGACAAGAAATACCTTATAATTGACTTGAAGCCATTTGCTACAACAGATCAGACACCACTTTCATCTCACTCATCATCACGTTCTCCCCAGGCAGTGCAGTACACCAGCTCTAGTTATTTCTGTGTCAATGAAGGCCACAGGTGGCCATGCAAGAACATTCCTATTTCATAACTTTCGTCCCTTACAGACCCATCAGGTTGCAGAACATCAGTGCCAAGAGATGTTTGCCAAATTTAGCATTAAATAACATTTAAAAATCACAAAAGTTATAAGCAGCACAGAAGAAAGTTGTAGTGAAACAAAGTGGTCAAGACACCAGAGAAATTAATGAGGAATCCACATATGGTCAACACAGGTTTCACCAAGGCAACTATCTGGTGGTAACATCATGGAACTAAGAACGTGGAGATTCCCAACCCCCAGCTCTTCTTCGGAGAACTCTCCTTTCAAGAACAAAAGCCGTATGTGTTCAGGACACAATACACATTGAGGATGTTTTAAGCAATAACTGCCATTGCAGAAAGTTCTTTATAGCAAAAGGTAGTCAACGTGAATATGTGGAGACTCCCTAGGAGAAGACCCACAACTCATTCATCATCCCACAAAGGCTGCAATCTCTCCACTATTCAGGAAAAAGTGCCTGAAAAACAGTCACTAAGCTGTCTAAACTTCTAATAAATAACAGAAAGCAGTCAAAGCAACCAGAGAGAAAAAGGAAAAACTGAACTTGTTCTCACTTTCATTTTTTTATTTTGGTCATTTTAATCACTTTCATGTTCTATACCAAATCTACTATAAAAGAAAGCAAAAAAATTAACTCAGAAAGTCACTGTCACCATGGCCAGCACACTAATGCACTGAAATACGAACTATAAAAGAGAAAAATTACAGTCCTCCAAACAGGAAAAATGGCTTGTGACAGCTACTGTGCTGTGTGATCAAGCAATGACCATATCTATTATAGAAAATAGCAACTGCAGCAGCACTTTTGTCCTCAGTACAGTCAAAATTTTTGTTGCACCGTGCAGCTACTACTAGTTAGGTACATCTATAACAGCTCAGAAAGCGCCGCTACTCCTTAATGACTGTTGCGTGTCCTACAAACACAAATTGTTTGAGAATCTGCATAAGCTTAAAACCCTCACCTCAAAATATGGACTACTTAGTAGAACAACAGGAATTGTCCAAAGGAAGAATTTAAAGAGAGGTGTACTTCACGATGGTAGTACAATACTATTCACTACCACAGCATGTTCTTCCACCACTTGATTTTGGTTTTTTGTTTTTTTAACAATTTTTAATTTCTGCACTGCTGGTATTATTGGTACCAGTGTAACATGCTAATGTAAAAAAAATGACTTTAAGTTTCAAATTAATACATCCATATTTTGCAAAATTATATTTAACTGTGAATTTCAGCTGTTAATATTTCTTCTTTTAAAGAAGGTTTTCCTAGTTAAGGAGCTCAAATATCCAATGAGCTGTATTTGCATGCACACACAGGCAACATTTCCAGTTGTATCTTGTTTCCCCTCCCTCCTCTGAATTTGATGCTGCAAAGTTGCAGCATGAGAAAAAATGGGATAGGACAAAGAAGAGAAACAAGAGGCGGAGAAGAAACAAATGGGAAGCTAAACTCCTTCACTATACACCTAAAAAGCAGTGTGAGATCAGTATGTGAATTTGGCAGATTTATAATATGCAGTATTAAAGAAAGGTAAGGAATTAGAATTTCAAAAAACCTACAGAAAAGAGCACGAGTATAAAACATTACACACTCCCTAGATAATTAAACCGTGTTTTTTATTAGGACACTTTAATTGCTTTACTAAACTGAGCACACTTCAAAGACAACTTTCAAGGCTCCTTCATTTTCAGATACTGTCTCCTGACTGACTGCCACAGATGGGCGCATATATCTAAACGTTTTCATCACAGATGTAGGCACAACTTGTCCAGACTACATGGCTTCAGTGTTCAGCAGCAGAAGTGGTGCAGCCTAGAAGGGACCTTTGGTTTATTAGGGTAGTGGTTCCTGACATGGTTTCCCTGTTCCAAGAGGGAGGCTACACTGTCTAGGATAGGAGTTGGGCAGGTCAGACATGGAGTGTACAGAGTCCTGGGGCTACCACAGGGTCTCATAAATGCTGATTTGGTTCTCTCCTGGGGACTTCACTCACATTTTTCCAGCATCTCTATATAATCCTAACGTCTCTCTCTTCTGTCACCTCTCTCCCTCCATATGTCCTCCATTATCAATGGCACCCCTGTGACCCCCTCACCCAAACACCTAATGTCCTCACCCAAATTTCTAACACCACTGCCTGTCTTTGCTTTGACCCCACATTTGAACAGCTACATTGAAACATCAATTTCCCATCTATCAGGAGTCCGATTCATCCATTTTAAGAAGTGCAACAGCACTGGATATCAGACCTCGGGCTTCCCTAATCTTCAGTGTCAATCCCTGGTTCCCTGTGTTTTCAAGCCATTCTGCTTACTCGTTTCCCATTTTCATCTTTTGTAACAGGAGATACCTGACAACTGACAAGCAGCAGGTTGACATTCTCCACGGCTTTCTCTCTTTTCTTCACAATGAGCTCATCACAGCAGCAGGTATCACCAGCTGCTGGAGGCTGCCAAAAGATCCCCCCCATTTGTTTACCTCAAGTACTTCAAAGAATACAACTGCAGCAGGAGCAGTGACTCCTCTCTGCTCAGTAAACAGCTGGAATCTGGGGTCACAGGCTTTGCAGGCCCAAGTACTATGACATAAGCAGCTACAAGTCAATGGAGCATTTCTGCTGAGAGCCAGATCTTCCCCCTAATGCCAGAGAAAGCCACAGGCCTGGGCATTTTAAAGTGAGGTGAGACGGCACAGCAGCTATCCACATTGAGTGGCTCATTCCAAATCCTGCTCAACTACTATGTACCACAGTAAATCCATTTCTAAAGATGAGTTATTCCATCAAATAAGCCATCGATCCAAACAAAATAGCATGTATGATCTAGGCACAGGTTTTCATGTTGCTGTAAAAATATCAAAGGGATTCTGCATCTGAACTCCAGTTGGTAAAACCAGTTCAAGCACCAATTGGTGCACACACACTTCCCTGTCAGTTATCTACTGCTCACCAGTGCATACATTTTGCCCAATACAACAGGTCCATCTTTTCTTCTATACAGATGTGGTAGTAGTTAAACTGACCAAACAAGATGAGAGCAATAATCAAACTCTTTAAAATGATATGTAACAGTTAAGCATTGGAAGTTTAGAGTCACTAAAGTTTATAAAAATTGCATAAAACATAGGCTCAGCTACAGGGTTCGGGGATTTTCTACTGTTACTAATCAAAAGCCTATATTTCTTTTTCTTTTTGTACATGTCAGATGGCTTGCTGGATTATTTAATGAGTAACAATAAAAACTAGCTCTCAGAAGCAAAGAAAATTCAAACATTTTGATACAGAATCGGTAAGAATACAGCTAATATGCAAGTTCTTTTCTGTTCTTCTCAAGAAGAGGCAGGTTTTTGTTTTCTAGCTTAAAACAGTTGATATTCTTAAGCTGAATCAATGACAAAGGTTTTCTAAATGAAGATACTGACAAGTTTAAGATATAAGATTTACTATTTTTCAATTATAATATTTCTCTGAAAAGACGACACTAGAAACATGAATGTTGGTAAATTCTGCTATTCTAATATGGAATAATTTTCTTATTAATATAATTTTAAAGTCAGTAGATAGACTTGAATATGTAATCCTCGGTAACTCAGGATCAAAGCACTTAAGTCTTTCACCACAACTAAGACAAAACACATTTGATTTGACCTTTGGAGGTTACAAATCATCAGCGTAAAGTTACTTTGTTTCTGACTATACTTTGCTTTTTAATTTCAACTCAACACACCCTTGAAAGCAAGCACAGTATATTCACTACAAAAGTTGCCTGAAGACAGCACTATATTATTGTGGCAGGGTAAAATATCAGTATAAAAAAAGTTAGAATCAATTTTCCAGTCCTGTTAGCTAAAACAAGCATTAATGCATTTCTAGCAGTTTTGTGGGTTTGTTTTGTCCCTCCTGCTTATATCCTGCAATTCCTAGGAAGAATGGTGCCATACCTGGATGTATTTTCCAGTCTCTCCCAACGTTATTACATTACTTTACCAAGAATTCAACAGCAACTGCCTCTGAGAAACAAAAATCCATGTGGGACTCAATTTCACAAACTCGTTTTGTATTTCCTCAAGAAACTGCCCACAACAGAAGCAGGTATTACCACATTTGCACCACCACCAAGCACACTGATCCCCTGCCAAGCTACAGAGTTCAGACTCAGATGTCATTCCCCACAGAAGACATAGGCTCCCAGATTGAAGCTACCAAACCTTAGACAAGGAGAAGAGCTGTCTTCCTCTTCATGCCACAGAAAGCATAAAGACAGAGACGGTTTTCATCAGGTAGGCACCTTTCAGAATAAAGGTCGTAGGAACTTTCAGAATACTAAGTATCTTCCAACCATTAATCTTAAGCAGCCTACCCATAAAGCATTACCTCTCAACCCCATAGACTTCCCAAACTCAGACTACAACACTTTGATTACCTACCACGGAGATTTATTTAGAGGAGAGAGGAGTTCACTCTTCCTGACAAATATCTAACCAGAGAAGAAGCAGTGAGTTACAAACTTCATCCCTTACACATAATGATTAAAGACAAGGTTGAAAGCATCAGGAGAGGCAAAACAGCCAGACTTTGAAGTCCTGTCCATATTATTTCAAGCACCTACACAACTCTATAAACACCAACAAGCTTCCTCTTGATAATACAATTTGACTCCAGTAGCCATCTGTATTCCTGTTGAGTATAAAAGGAACAGAGAGGTGAAAATCCTAGGATGAGGCAAGACCACAAGGAGATGTATGGATGCTGCTTTTCTTTATGATCTGTGATAACCAGGTGGTCTCTATTTTAACTTCCAGTCTGCTTCTCTGCAATGGCAGCTATTTCTGTCCTTCCTCATTTCTGCTGACTGCTCGTGAGTCATGGGCTGCTTTGCATTGTCGTGAACATCAGAATAAGTCAAAGCCACGGAGCAGCAGCAGGGCAAAGCTGCTTTCACTAAAGAACTCTCCTGAGCTTTCAGAGGAAAACAAGCTTCTTTTCTTAGCATGTGGTGTTGTTTTACTTTTCACATAATACAAGCGGGGCTAATTTTACTTCAGTGAAGTATTTTAAGTTTTTACTTTTTAATTAAATGTTAAGAATTAGGAAGCTTAAATTCATAGACGCTATCCCATCAACTTGCATAGCATCAGTATACCTCACTGAGGACAGCTTTTACCATGATAGTTGTGACGATACAGAAATAGGCAGGGTGGTACTCAAAAGACAAAACCAATACTCCCTATATGTTGTTCTGTTTGTTTCTCTATGAACTTCTAAAGCACATTAGTCAATTATCAAGATAACATGATCTTCAATTTTTCAAGTGGTGGTTTAAACTAAAAGGGTGTATTGATGGGGGGGATGCTCTTGTTGTTTTGGTGTGTTTTTTTCTTCAGGGTGTGGGCATTTGTGTTAACTTGATTTTTTTCAACTAGTAATGTGCAAGATTTCAAGCAAGATACTGAAAATCCATGAAGTTGAAATTATTGGTTGGTAATTCTTTACATAATATTACAGTTTGAACAGGGAAATTCTAGACAGCTAAATTACTTACTAAATCTATTATTTCCTTTCTAAACCTATGGAAATAACGTTGATTTTAAAGGAGACCATTTTCTAGGGTAGAACAACCCAGAGAGAGAACTGAATATGGCTTCACAATAGTAACAGTTGTGAAGAGAAGGAAAAAGAATAGCATAGATATGAATCCTTTCAAAATCACAGCAACAGGAAAAAGAAAGTAAATAATAAAACCTTCTAATAACCACTATTCAATATTGCTGATCATATGTTGTGATTTAACCCCAGCCAGCAACCCCAGCTGCTCGCGTACTCCCTCCATGTCAGGATGGGGGAGAGAATCAAGAAGCATAAAAGTGAGAAAATTTGTGGACTGAGATAAAGACAGTTTAATAACTAAAGCAAAAGCCCCACATGCAAGAAAAGCAAACCAAGGAATTAATTCACCACCTCCCGTGGGAAGGTAGGTATTCAGCCTTCTCCAGGAAAGTCAGACTCCACCACGTGTAACAGTGACATGCGGAGGCAAACGCCATCACTTTGAACATCTCAACCCCTTCCTTTTCCTTCCCCCATCTTTATATGCTGAGCATGACACTTTACGGTCTGGAATGTACCTTGGGTCAGCTAGGGTCAGCTGTCCTGGTTGTGTCCCCTCCCAACACCTTGTGCACCCCTAGTCTCCTCACTGGTGGAGTGGGGTGAGAGGCAGAAAAGGCCTTGGCTCTGTGTAAGCCCTGCTCAGCAGGGACTCCCTGTGTTATCAACAGTTTCCAGCACAAATCGGAAATATAGCCCCATACTCAGTACTATGAAGAACATTAAATCCACCCCAGCCAAAACCAGCATTCCATGTTTTGGACAAAGATCACAAGACCAGCAGTTCATCACACTATCATTCCAGTTTAAATTGCCTTTCAGATCAAAGAAAGAGCCATGGATACAAGAAACTATAGCCAAGACAGACTTGCACTATGGCAACAATATGCTTAGATGATGGTTCTGATTACTATTAGAACAGATTACATCTGAATCTGAGTTTCATTAGAGTTTTGTGTTTGGGTGCAAGACTTTGGTTAGAGGAAATGTCTTAAACATTACACTATTATTTTCCATAAAACAGATTAAATTAAGCATGAAAGTTGAAAAGAACTAAATTTAAGATTAAAATTTCAGTATTTAACACAAAATGCAGAAGGTAGGATTAAAAAAATTTGCCAAATTGCTAAAACAGCAGGAATTTTCTGCAATATATTTACATTATGAGCTTGTATTTTAAAACACGTATTTATTCAGATCATTTTTACTTGTATATAGAGTATGATAGCAGATTAAAAAAAGGAAAGAGTCACCAGTAGATGCGTCCCTGTTCAGTATTTATCTCTAACCACAGACAAGACCCAAGTTTACATACAGAAACCTTCATTAAACAGTTCTTCAGTGATAAATGTTACTCCCATTTCTAACTGATGTCACACAGCAGTACTTCTCTAGAATACATCTAAAACACTGAAAACAACTAAAATAATTTTCTACTTAATTATTATGCTTTTTCTACGAATGAATGCATGTTCCATGTGATACCTGACTGTTCGTTTCAGTAGCTGGTACCAAGACTTAAAAACAGAAGTTTTGGCAAAGGGTAAAAGGAGATAGATGAAGCTTCTCTAGCAAGTCAGTAAAAAAACAAACAAACAAACAAAAAGGCAAATATTAAGAAAAATATGTTGATATAGCAACATTTTACTGTAGATTACTGAACTTATTCTGTCAATTACAACTTAAAAACCATAACTGTTTAAACAATGGTACAGACATCAGCATTTTCAACACAAACTATCTTTTCATTGGACATTAGGGATTCCATCAGTAGCTCTGCACTTCCAACTATGAATTTAGGTGAGAGAAAGAATTTCTTTCATTCCACACACCCCCATACCTCCCCACTCATTTTAAGATGTTTATTTCTGCTTTAACTATTTCCTCTTGTTTCTTTACAGGCACTTTAGAAATGCTTGGGTACCATTCCTACTCCTGAAATACTATTCTTGTATCCTCACAACAGCATTTAATAGCCACAAATTTAAACCCAATCCTGAAAATATTTTTTTTAAATGTGTTTTTATTCATACATCCATGAGAAAACTTTCATGCTTTCATTTTCTTTACCAAATAATAGAATGTTAATGTTTTATCCTGATATAAAATCCCAGAACACGAGAAGGAACCATGAATGACAGCACTGCACAATCAATTTTTCATGCCTTTTTACTTCCCTATCTTTCCCTCTCGCTCTTTTTTCTTTTTTTTTTTTTTAATTTTTATATTATATATTTCCTACTCCTCCACAAAACAGGAAGATTTTAAATAATTCTCTGGTGAAGGGCTGAGCTCCCCTAGCCCACAAAACAAACATTTGATTCACAGACTATAAATTACCTAATTGTACAGACAACTCTATCTGTATATACCAACAAATGGTTTTTGTCATTCATCTGCAGAACCACTGCAACTCATTTTCCAAATCTTTAAGTATAGGAAATAAGACCAACAAACAAACAAACAAGACTAAACAAACCACACCAAAAACCTCAAACCCTACATTTATTATTATAAGATCTAATATGAAGAAACCAACTATTTAAAAAATTTGTGAGTTATAATAATTCGACAATATCTCACTGTGAAAGATACCTAATGCACTGGAATACAGAACTTTTCAGTACAGCTATTGCATTAGCCTGAAAATCTTCATTATCTGTGAGCATAAGCAGCAACAACACCTCTTTCTAAAGCATTAGGCCTTTAGCAACTCAAGACCATGACTTCTCATGCAGTTTATTTAAATGAAAGGTGCAGTAGAGAACAGTGAAATATTCTAGGGTAATTTCTAGGATAAAAGTAAAATTAAGTTATAATCAAGTATGCCTGACTAAATGAAAATAAAAACATTCCAGAGTACTGTAATTCAAAACCAAACAGATTAACATAGCTTTTGTTTATTCTTGGGGCCAGGGTTGGTAGAAAAACATTTTCCAAAAGAAACACAAGTCAATATATCCTAAAAACTCACACTGCCTCAGACTGTAAATATAAAAGTAGACAATGATGATTAATAGCACTAGTAACTGCAGAGACAGATCAAGACATGAGATGCTTTCATTCTACTCCTGCCTGCCATTACAAGGTATGTACCATTACAACACAATCTTCCTTTGATAAAATCCAACAGAAATGCACAGTAACCAACAAATTCCCCAGCATTTCTACAGCCAAGAGAATTAGATTAACTGCTTGTTGTTATCCTAAGTTGAGGATTATATCTTAGCAAATGAACAAGTGTTCTTCATACAACATCAATTAACAAGCAAACACCATGATTTTGTTGACGGCTATTTATCCCCCCTATTCCAGAGTTTCCATTTTTGTGAGAACAAAAAGGCTACTATGAAGATGCTATTTCCAGCAAAAAACTTGGCAAATTAGAAGATCACGAACACGTCTTTGATATTACTTAAAACATAGCCACCTTTTGTTTGTTACTTCCAAAAAAAAATCCAAAATCAAACCAAACCCAAACCCCGTAACACATCAAGGTGTGGTTGAAGAGCTAGGAAAACTTGCACCTGCTTTGCACCTTTTCTTCTATTATGGATCTCCAACAATGACAATGTTGAGATCTTTTCTTTCTTTTTAACAGGTGAAAGATTTTCCTTATTTATCCCCCACTAATATTTCACATGAAACAAGGCCCACGCTCACAATGGGAGTGAGGGGACACAGGTAGGAAGTGGAGGGGAAGGAAGGGCTGCCCTTCCCTTCCCTTAAAGATGAAAGGAACTCTTAAGTCCTTCAGGTGTGCTGAGAACATGCTGTGTTCTGGACCTTATAATTTTTCAGTTTCCAGAACCACCAGAATTGCTCCTCTGCTCACAGGCTGCACTTAATATCTTACTGTCAGACAGTTAAACTGAAATATTCAGAGAAACGTTAATCACTGGGTTATACAGTCAATGATGAGCTGACATTTAATGAACTGATTAATTCGGCCTTTTTTAGTCAAATAAAGATCACTGTGTTTAATGTGACTGTATTTTCTAAGAGTTAGGACACAGTTATTCTAAGGGAAAAAAAAGAATTTTCTGCATAATTATTAAGGCAGTCAAAGTTTAAATGAATGTCATAACATTGTTAAAATTATGGCTTAAAAATACTCTGCAGAAGAATCTTAGATCAAAAGGTGAGATGACAAGACCAAATTTCCATGCTGTTTTTCTTTAAGGTTGAATATATTTTACCATGTGTGAGCAGTGTGACCTTCCCTTTCTCCTTCAAAAGCCAGAGGCCAGGCCCCAGAAACACAACAGCAGCCAAGGCTGATGCATCTCAAAACATTTTGTTCTCTATATTCTCCTGATCTGCCATCAGAAAGTAACAAAACCATTACTTTGCAAAGAGAAATATATCTGAACTCTCTCTCCCCCTCCTTTTGCATAAGCTAAAATCACAACCTATGCCCATTTAATTACCACCCCACATCACTATTCTCCACAGGCTGTGACCAGAAATAGCAAAAACTGCAGATGATTTTTGTTCATTTGAGCAGTATACATTTTTCAGCAGTAGATTAGTGTGATAGCCATCACTGTCTTTAAGAGAGTTTTATCTCCTCTTCAGATTAACACAGATGGCACATTCTTCTCTCTTCCCCCTTCAGAGGCCTCTGAAAGTGAAGCTCCTCTTCATGCACAGGAGCCAACACAAATGAAGCTATTCATCTGCCTCTGCCTGGGCACAACACCACTTCAGAGAGAAATAGGAGGTAACACTAGTTGGCAGTCTGAGAGGCTTTATCTTCGAGATGAGGCTCACTTGAATTTAGCTCCCATACTAAACTAGCTCCCACCTGCACCAGGGTCTTCTCCACCATCCCACACATCCAAAAAACAGGAGACCCAGTTGGGGTAAAGGCAGTAGCACCATATATGTGAGTAAAACACACCCCGGAACAGGAGGAAGAAAGGGGAGGTCAACTGAGGGAGTTGCTCATGGCTGGCAAGAGACCCAAGAACACCATAGTCAGTTTCTCCCAAACAAATGTCCATCGAGGATAATCTGGATAGACAGGAGTTCTTCACAACTAAAGGCTGATGCAGAAGCCACAATAATATCAACCATAAAAAATATTTCATGCCTATTTTTCTTCTTCTTTAAAAGAAGTTGAATATTTTGATTGCTTTCTCCATGTATTCAATACAGACTAAAAGCTGCTGCTTTGAGGATTTAGAACTCGCAGAAAGCTTGCACTAAGACTAGACAGGTAAAGGTAACTCAGCTTCCAGTCAACAGGACATGAGCTCTAAGTGTCAGACCATTCGCAAGAAAAAGTTCAACAACTGGTGATGGAAGATACTTCGCCATCCAAAGAGATGTCTCTAGTCTTCCCACTGGGAGCTCAGTGAATTGTAGGGAAACCTGTCATAGGACACACCACTTACACAGGTCAATAGCTGGACCAATCCATTTTAAGTAATACAAACTAAACAACACATTCCCATTCCTGAAGTGTTTTTATGAGCACTGACAAATAAGCTGCACGTTGCTCATCCTCCTAATTCACAGGACACAGTCTCCCGAGAAATTTCCCTACATTAAGAAATCCTCTGTTGACAGACACCTCTTGGCTGGACTTCACTTCTCTACCACCAAAGAATTATTCCATTTGAGCCGTGTCTAAGCTCCTGAGCACACACACAAATTGCTACATTGTCTTAAATGAACAAGAAAGCTGGACCCACCAGGCACACCAAAAAAACCAGCCTGAAGCTGGTAATACAGTGTGGACACAGCAACTTATGCTAGCACAACTGGGCCACTGCAATACAATCACCCCAATCTGCCCCCATGCTCATTCTCACTCCAGCAAGATGGAAAAACACACCTTGCTCAGCTGCAGCAACCTCTCACACACTACTTCAAGTAAACTGGTATAGAGAAGAATCAAGAGTTTAAAAAGTAAATTGAAATGGATGAGAGAAAGGAAGAAAAAAATAGGTTTAGGGCTATGAATCTGTCATCGCTACTTAAAAAAAGGGGTGTTTGCTGACAGGTCTCCATTAAAAATAAATCTAGATAGGTAGCTTAAGAAATAAGGGAAACACTCATCTCTTTCAAAAAACAATAGTTTCTGAAGTGGTTTCAAAGAATGTTCAGTTAAGAATAATGTCTCTGAAAGTCAAGATTTCTAAGATGGTGAGAAATATTTCCCATTTAGACTGAGAGTGTTTTCACATTGTGCCATTGATCACAGCTGGAAGACACCCAAATACCACTTCTCTTACCCAAAAAGTGCACGATTCCAAAACGCCAAGGCAGTTGGAGTTTTAACAGCATAGCTAAAGTTAGGAAAAGCAAGAAAATCAAGGACAAGAGCAGATCGACTGCCAATGTGGAAACTGGATTTTAAACACGTGCATCCACATCGACACATCTTATTCTATACTGAACAAAAACGTCTTCTTAAAAACTTTTCAGCAGCAAAAAAGATTCTACATAACAAACTCTCCTGAGTAGGAAGACACCCATGTTCTCTGCATTGCTAGTGACCTTTTTCTATTCAAAACAGTAATCCAATATGGAACCAAATAAAGGAATAAAAGTAATTTAGATCCCTCTTCTCCAGAGTAAGTATTTTGTCAGGTTCCGTAACTGTAATAATGCAATAGGATATGGTTGTTGCAAACAGACTGGTTTGTAAAAACAGGCAAATTTACCTTCTGCAAAAGCCACACAATTTAAGACCAAAAAGTGTATTACTTTGAGATCATGCTTACAGCATTCATGCATAGATTTATTTCCAAGATGATGAAAGTTCATATATAATTGGAAGAAAACTCATTGAAGTAATTTTTCCTACTGGATCTACAGAAACTGAGGTTATCCCACAGTATTGCTGCACAGGTATTGCTTTCATTTTTCCCAGAAGAGAGAAGATATTATGACTTACTCATACTCTTGTAGAGGAAAAAAGTCTGAAATGCTTTCATAAGCATTTTTTACAGTGCTTCCATGCTTGAACAATACAGCTTTTTATGGTGCAATAACTTTTTATCATGCATTCAATAGATTTTATTCCTGTAGCCATTTACAGAAATGTGGGTAAGATTCTTTTTATCTCTCATTTTCAACTGCTCTGAGGAAAAATATAAAAAAGGCATATCCAAATTTAGGCTAACGCAGACAGGCAGAGTTTAAGAGATCTTATGGATAAAATGTCTTCCATTCAGTATAGCGTGGAACTCTCTTTTACACTTTGTCTAATATGAAACTTTCCTCAAAACTAAGGATATTTGACTGATTTGTTTATAAATGAAAAAAGCTGCTCAGGGTATTCAGTAGCCAACAATCAGGAGAAGACAAGAAGCATGATAAGAAGTTCACACTACATTGAACCAGCCACCTTTTTCCAAGGACATAACCATAATACTTTTTCTATCCCTTTAGCAGTTGGCAGAAGATAACTTCCATAATTTATTATCTTATTTATCTACTTTGCTGCTTAGAACATCAGTAGGTTCCAGTATTTAGTACAGCTATGGGAAAACTAATGAGTCAGCTATGGTCCATCAGTGCAAAGAGATCGATATTTTAGCTAGGATGAAACTGGAATGTTCAGTAATCAAAACTACAGATTACACAGAGCCAGTCCAACAGCAAGTATTTTTTCTTAATAAATTTTATAGCTACATTTAATACAAGCTTACGAAAAACAGATTATTAACATTAGAATCCGTCTGCTCACTTATTTACACTGCTTTAATAAAGTTTGTCTTTTGATAAGTTCCACTCTCACTGCTTAAAATAAAATATATGCAATGAAAAAGTAATTTTAAAAAAAAAAATCACCCAGTAGACCAAATTTAAAAAAAGAAAGGGAAGTAGTTCTCTTCCTCTAGGGAAAAAAAAAAATTAAAGTGGCAGCAGGTATTTCCCATTAAAAAAATCTTGACTTCAAATATTCAAATTGAAAATACAAGCACAGTTCCCACAGCACAAAAAAATTGCTTTTCCATGAACATTTGCTTAGTCAGATTTTACTTGTTCATAGTTTTATGGATTGCTCACTTGCAAGGACTGTGGTTCAGATAGACTCAATTTTTTTATCTTTTTGAAATTTGGGGCTATTAAGTCCTTCACTTGCAAAACTGTAACATTTGGTTTTTCAAAGGAGCCACCATAAGTTTGTTTGTGTGATTTACAAAAGTCATCATAAGGATGTCAAAATTCTGGAAAGTTAGCATGCTTCTCAACTGCTTGGATGGTTTGAGAAATAATTTTAAAGGAAATCAGATATGAGACTCCTTTTGTACCTTCCAAAAGTCTTATCTGGAAAACTACTACATTTCTAGAAAGATAGGAAATCGAGGGAAATAATATGAATGTGAAAGTGATATTTTTCTTTCAAAAGGTGAACTTGAAAAAAAAAAAACCTTCTTAGAATTTTAAGATACCCAACACAAAACAATTTTCATCATAACTACATTACAGCTTCAGGGCACACTGCACCTCCAGCCACAAAGAATTCCTACTGACGTAACCCAAGACAAAACCATAGTGGTGAGCAGCTTACTGACCCACAGGTACCCACACGACAGCTGTGAATTCTGCCATCTGGATTATTACAAAGTCATATCAGTCCAAAACACTACCATGAGATTTCAGATCAGATCCCATAAAAAACTGCAATCATGTCACTTCCACATCCAAAGGGACAATGACTCACCAATTATTTTTGCTAAAGTTTTTCTGTAGCAGAGGTTTAACGACTACACAACAAACTGCTTCGTTAGTGGTTTGGCCCATTCACTCTAAATAACTCAGCAGGCAGTCACTGTTCCATGTTTTCAACTGCAAAGGACCCATTTTTACTTAGAAGATACAGGCACAACTTGTAACACAGTACAAATATCAACTGTGCACTGGGTAAATAAATCATACAGATTTATTTTTTCCTTCCAAACATTCTATGGAGCAAGTAGCAGGAATTCTGCAGAGAGCAGGACTGTATTTTATAGTCAGCGCTTTTCTTACCTGAAGTGCAGAATATGAGAAACTGTCAAACAAAGCAGGCACGAAGCAAACAGGAAGAGCAGTGAAGTACACAAGGAAGCAAAGGAAAACTATTCTCTCCTTACTACCTTTGCAAATAAAGAGGTGATTTTGAGCAGGGGGTAAAATATCAGGGGCTTTGAATCAACTCCTGAAATCACAGAATACTAGAATACTAGAATAGTTTGGGTTGGAAGGGACCTTAAAAGGTCACCTGCAATGAGCAGGGACACTTTCCACTACATCAGGTTGCTCAGAGCCCCATCCAACCTGACCTTGAAAGCTTCCAAGAATGGTTCATATACCACCTCTCTGAGTAACCCATCTCAGTGTTTTACCACATTCACTGTAACCCTCTTCTTTATATCTAATCTAAAGCATTACCTCTCTTCTCCACTACAAGAGTAAGTTTGGATGACTGGTCTACTCAAGAGAAATTTGAGATGATCCTTGTCTTACCCACCCTTCAAGATGTGTTCTTTCAATTTTTGAACTCCCCCAAAATGCACCAGGCTCCTCTCTATTCCCTAGAAACTACATGCCCTCTGCTAGTGCATCCCCATCACAAAAAGGTGTTGTGGTACTGTACCACAATACCAGTTGTATTTCAAATGGCACAACTTTCCAGCATCAGTCTTTCCACACAGGTATCTAAAATCCTTGCTATTTTTCCACCTTTCAGACTCTCCCCACACTAAGCTTGCCCTCATAAGGAAATGTACCTCATTAATGTACTTCCATTCAATTCTTGATGAGAAACTTTGTTTCAGCTTAAAGTTTCCCACATAAAACATTCATATGATATTTCAACTTAAGAAATCTTCGAAGACAGAAGTTAGACTAAGCTGCAAGAAACCAACATCAGTATTTATTATCTACCCTATCTAACTTTCTACATTACAGGTGCAGATGACAGATAAGCTAGCAGGGAGTGGATGTATTTATAGACGTAACATTATGAATTATTTATCCAGTGTGGTCTCTGCTCTGCAACCACCAGATTATCCAGGACAGGACACTAGTCAGAAGCCCCAGCAGCGCTCCAGACATGGTAAAACTTTCACATTCAACACTGTTTAAGCCTCTCAGATGTGAATCCTACTACTACAAGGTCCAAAAAAGTTAAGGAAATCACTAGGTAAAAAAGCTTCACCAGCCTTCCCAAATTACATGTTAACAGTAGTTCCTTCACCCATCTTTCTCTTTAAAATGCATTTTCAGTACCCTGCTATATATCCAGCTGCATTAGTCACCACAGTTCAGCTTGACCCTAAATATAATATGAAACTGGTCAGCATGTTTCCAAATCTGAGGGGAAAAGATTTTTTAGGAAACAGTGATATAACAGTCCCATTATTTAACTTTCCTGGACTCTCTGCAGCTGGGGAATTAAACGTTTTCCTTATGTGAATTGAGTTCAGTTGGCCTATCAGAACTCAAAGGATGATTTGGGCAAAGAAAACCAAACACAGGACAAATTTAAAACAAATTCACATGAATACTCCAATTGAGGTAAAACTTGGGAATGCCACATATAAGACAGAAGTGGTCTCATTTATGCCCTTAGTACTTTTGCTCTGTATGAAATACTGTCAGCTTAGCAGTCAGAGTGAAAAAAACCCTAAAAACTATCAGTCTAAACAGTAATGCAGCAAGAATAGACTTCATTGAAAGACTGGAACAAATACTACTGGATGATGATTATTATCATTATTAAAGATCAACACTGACTGATATCTCCATACAAACTGTAATTCCAGTGAAGTCCCAGGCACTCACAAATATGGGTGCTGAACACAGATGAGAGCTGAGGAACAATTCTCTGTCACCATAATAAACTTTACCAACCAACACCGCTCAGGTATTTAATTATATACGGACATGCACTCCTACATCCTTAAGGAAGAGTGAGAAAATAGTACAATACAATAGAAAATGATATTACAAAACTTCTCTCTGTACCTGGACAGATGGTAAACAGCAACTGCAGCTTATTACAACACTCATAATTGTCTCCATCACCTTTTGTTTCCCCATCTGTCTTTTGTGTCCACCTGTTTTCTCACTTTAAACTGGCAGATCTGCTACAACATATATGTAGTATGTTAAGTGCAATGTAGTATGTTAAGTGCAGCCTTTACATAGAGATTTTATAATCTATGCTAAACAAAATATAAATCACATTTAATCAGGACTGTGCATAGACTATTTTAAAATGTGCGTTATTAACATCCACAAATCATGTTATGTTTTCTTGATTTAGTTATTCAAGAGATTTTTAGTGCTCCCTTGCCTTCAAATGCAAGACTTTCACATCACATTGAGGAAGAAGAACCACTTATATAAAGAATTCAAGATGGACACTCTATCCTTTTCATTATCTTGCCTCTCCACTTCCTCCAACGCTACTTAGTCTTCAGTTTGCCTCACAGATTAGTGTTGGTCCACAGAACAAAACTCAGGAACCAGTAACTTAAATGTATTTCGGAGTTGAAATGCTTCACTAGGTTCTACTGGACTCAGCCCAAAGTATGTGCGGACAGAAGATTCCCATTGCTCATACGACACTAAAATCTCCATTGCTACAGTGAAATATGAGGTGTTTATTTTTATCCTGTTGCTTCCTCGTTGTCATTGTTGCAATTACAGTAAGTGCTCATCGCCTACAATTTCTCTGGTGTTACTTGGTAGCAGCTGCAGTCTGCAAAGAAAATACTCATTTACTGTGCCACTGGGCAAGCACCGCTGTGAAGCAGCACATCTCCTTTGTGTCCCAACCTTCTATACAGTTCACAAGTCCTCATTAGTTGTGTCCTGGGTGCTGTGCTATGTAAGAAAACAGAACATCATATGCACAACCTTTATTTCCAGATCAGACACCACCTTATTGCTAGACATTACCAAATCACTCTGCTAAAATATCACTCTACATTAGTGAAACACATGGCTAAGACAGATGAAAGCAAGCCATAGATCTCATAGAAAACATTGTATCAGTTGTTTTAATAAGCAGTTAAAAAGGAAACTGCATGTGTTAAGCCTTTATATCAGTCTGTTTTTTCAAATGCAAACTGCTAACCTCTAACAGAGCCAAGCTCCATGCTTAAAAATCCATTACTGTCCTTGCCTGTGAATCATTTAATGAAGGTTGTGATAGTGGAGCTATTACTCTAATATCTTAGATTCCTTTCAAATTATATCTGTAAAGTAACTTTTATTCCAGCAGTAAATTTAATATTCTATTATTCCACTTCTCTACAAATATTTGTTAAAGAAATAAATACTTCAGAAATGCCAAAGCTTAAAAACTGTAGCGTTTTGTTTCTTTCGGAGCCTCCAGCAATGTATTTCCTAAATAAATAGAAATTTTAATAAAGCTTTTCATTGACCCAAAATGTTTCTGAAAAATAATATATTCATGAAGGCAGAGATGCAAATTTCAGCAAATGGGGGTTACATAACACAGTAAATAAAAAGCTCAGCAGACAAATAGTAAGCTCTGAGAATAAAAAGCATCTAAAAAAAAAAACCAACAAAAAGCATGAATCCAAACAGGCATCTTCTGAAATTCCTTTTCATTCTCTAAATATCAATTTACCCCAAAACATTTCATGCATTTGCTTGTTTACTACTTCTATATATACTATAGTGTATTGTTTCTTAGAATCATGACTTTTTTAAAATTCTTTTAAACAAGAGTTTACCCCAGTGAAACTGGGAAAAAGTACAAACTGAAAGGAGAGATGAAAAACAAAAAGGAAATAAAAAAGATTTAATAATAAGGTCCAATCATAAAGGGAACAAAATTAACATGTAGCACCACAGAGCAGTAGAGCTGTATTTTGAATCACAGCATTAGCTCAGAAAAGACCAAATCAACTTCCATAGGCAGGAAATGCGGCAAGAAGAGGGGGAAAAAGAAGACAAAACCCACCTTTTTTCAAAAGCAACACAGTAGTACAGAGCTAAACTGTAAAGAAGTCTTTATTGAAAGACTTCCCTGTTTTATACACAGGAAGGTTATGAAAAAAATGCTAGGTGGAGGCAAACAAATGAGTAAACAAATGAGCAAACAAATGCAAGAGGCATGCAAAAGGTTAAAGGCACGCAAAAGGTTAAAGGCACATCAGTTGAGACAGGAATACATGTAGTATAAGGAGACATACCAGCAGAGATAAATAGAAAGCTAAAAATTTCTACATTCATTTGCAACACAGAGATTCATGATCTCTTAAAAGCAGATTTCAATGTTTGTGTGTACAGCCAATGACAAAGATGTTTGCTTGTTTATAGCAACTACAATGATCACTTTCTTGTGGATTTATTTGGACAGTCTGAGAAAAGCTCCCAATTTTGGACCATTTTAATATAACTACCATTGTCACTCAGATGTAATACAAAAATAATTAACAAAAGAAGGTAAAAAAAATAAAAGGGGATCATTTAGTATGATTTTTAACAAAACATAGTGTGCCATTATCAAACTATCGAAAAAATCCCCCCACCCAATTTTCAGGAGAGCAAAGTAAAATTCAAGGACAGAAAACTGGAGTATGACACTGAATAAACTTTTCAATAAGTAAGTAATAAACAGCCCAAAATTCCTACAGAGTTTGTGATTAAGTATATTAAGCTATTTGGTACCTATGTGAAATAAAGGTACTCCTTTATTATGAAAACTAACAGATTGTAACTTTCCTATTGAATGTTTTCGCATGGTTTGGGGTTTTTTATTGCCATCCTTGGCCACTAATGGTCAATAATGTCTGATCTGAAACACACAGGAAGAAATGTCATTTTCTGTCCCCCAGGTGCTACAGAAAGCTGATAGGAAAAGCAAAGCATACTCCTGTTGTAACATGCTAAAGAGATAAGACCCAAGTAAAACCAGAAGTAAAAAACTATCAGTCTGTATTTTAGGAAAGCAGGTTTTTTTTGGGAACTGCAAATACTACCCACTCAGAGTAGCAGCAGACGAGATTCAATTTTAGTCTGAGGTCCCTGAAGATGGCATTTCATTTTCTCCAGGAACGTGTCCTTATGGACCTATACTTCCCAGATGTGGAGTATTAGTGCCATAAGCTCTGGCATCTACTGCCTTGGATGCTCTGAGCATGAAAAATTAAAGTCCTGAAAGGGCAGGCTGAGAAAGTAAGCAACTGGAGACCAGCTGGAGGACAGATCACCTTCATTAGAAAAGACTGTTTACCAACAAATGCAAAATTCTTAAGAATATATATCTAAGCAAAATCAAACCTGTAGGATATAGTTTCCTGAATAAACAACCATTAGAAGGCAACTTACTGGGAACTCTACAAGGAACTGAAACAGGGACCCAAGTGAGAAAAAGTCATCATACAAGTTGGCTAATGGGACTAAAATCAAACTGATTCCTAGGACTGCACATAAACAACAGTAGTGGAGTTGTTATGTAGGAAGAATAAAAGATTACAGAATATCTGAATGTGCTTTCAGAACAATACAGCATAGTAACAAATGGAGCTCAAGGAAAATAGAGCAACTACCACCAGGTGACTCAGTGGGATGGAAATGATCTGGAACAACACTTGGTGTAAACAGTAACAAAGGACATAAAAATATAAAAGAGGACAAGATTCAGCAGGGGTTGACCAAGGATGCCAGGTCAAACCTATTTTTGAAGTCATCAAAGAAATCGTTTTAAGAACAGAAGTGCAGAAAAACCTGTTGTTCAATAAAGCTTTCGATACAGTGCCACATGGAAATTCACTACTTCAGTTGAAGAAGAGGCACTAGTGTAATTTGGCTCCCAGTCATCTAGGTGTACTGAACATAGCATGGAGCTGCTACTGCAAGCTTAAGAGCAGGACTGCTGAGGAGGTTACACATCTCTTAAGCACAGCCTAAAAAGGCCTGTAGGCGGCACAAGCAACCGATAGGATAAGTAGCCTATGAATGAACCTCCCGAAATAACACCAGCAGCTGCCACTGTGCAATTTGAGACTCCCTAAGCATAACGGAAGAGAGAAAAGTAAAAGCCAAAAATCGTCCATGGTAATCTGAGCATTTGGAGGGAGGAGGAACTGCTGACAAACTGAAGTCCTACCAGCTTCTTTGTAGCAGAAAAGAGCAAAAAAAGTGAAAATTGTACAAGGTGAGAAGAGGAACTGCAAACACACCTAAAGAAGCTAAACCTGCCCCACTGGTTGCCACCCATCTCCAGGCCCTCAGTTGCTCTCAGGATTACCTGCCTCCACCTACGATTATTTGCCTCCAGTCCTGCTCAGGGAACTCTTACCAAGAGGCTCAGTCCAGCCCAGCTCTTCCTGGCACAGCCACACATCCCTCCTGCAGCTGCTTCCCTAAGAGGAGTCAGAGTCTGCATCCCACTGGCTTGCTTCTCAGCAGCCCACTACCCACATTTATCATTCTGGCAACTGAAATATCAGTCTTGTCACTTCAGAATTCAAATCACTTGCCTTTGCACAAAGACTAGGTTATAATTATATTTGATGAGGAAAAATACCAAGGAGGAAGCGACAGCCTGGAAAGACCTGGAAAAAACAAAAAGGGATGAAAAACCGCAGGATAAGAAGGCAGATCCCCTTGTACGTTGATGAAGTGTTAATTTATGTAAGAGTGAAGGCCATTTTTCACAAAATCGGAAGGCTGTTAACAGAAACTTCCAAGAATTTCAGCTATGATTTATACCACTTCACACATTCCCAAGAAATTTTGAAACAAGGGTGAATAAGGGAGGTTAGAAAAATCTGTCAACAACAAACTTGCTAAGAAGAATCACAGTGATACTGAACAACTAGATAATAGAATGATGTACTGAGTTACAGAAAACACAAAATAATGCAGAAAAATGATTATACAGCACTATCCACACACTCTTGAATTTTACACTACCTATATCACCCACTTACAGACCTCAAATTACCGTGCATAATTTTTCAAACATGAGCGAATCACTTAAGTGCAATAAAAAAGGAAATAAATCAAGAACAAAACAGTAAACTAAACAATATCTTTATTCATGATACACTGATTCTGATAGCTATATCTGCTCTGATCATCTTGCCTCAGGGACACGGACACTTTACAAGAGATACAGAACAAAGCAAGACAGATAATCAGGAGTATGGAGCAACTTCAGTACAGAGTAACCATAAACAAATCGCACATGTTAAACATACCACAGGGAGGAGGGTGTGTAATATAATAAACCCTCTAAAAAACTATTCTTCACATGACATAGAATCAAACAATATGCCCCTAAAATATCAAGAGTAAATCAGTTATTTAAGTTACTTAGATTTTAAAATGAAGCCTGCAGAGGAACAGGTAGATATAAATTAAATATCAAATAAAAATCAGTAAGTTGTAAAGCACAAGACATTTTTAATCATTAGAGAAATAAAAGTATGGCTTCCCAAACAATAGTTCAGGCAAGAAGCCTAAGCCTGTCCCAAGATGAAACTATGAGAAAAAGAGGGGAGAGAGAGGAAGGAGAGAAAAAAAAAACCAGAAAAAGAAAAAAAGAGATAATGTTGATTCTACATGCAATTACAGAAACCTGAATCCTGAGATCCAAGTCCATTCCAAGACTGTATTCCTAAGAAAAGTTTCCATGATAAAACTCTTAGATTTCAACAGTTCATAACAAATATGCTGCAAATCCTTGAACTTCAACCAAATACAGGAAGGATTTAAAAGGAGAGATGAAGGAAAAAAACTTTGAAGGACTGTATAGTGACAAATATCCTGGTTGCATAGAAGATTCAATGTGACTTTGCAGAGTAGAAATAATAGTTACATTCAGGAAGAGAGATAAGGATAAGGAGACTTGACAAACCCAATATTGTTTCAACACAGATCTGATACTAGAATCTTCTTGCCTTCTAGCTTTATTCTAGAAACATACCTTTTTGTACAATAAATTTAATTTGTAGAACTATTCAATTCAAACTACACTATTTTCTAAACTGCATCAGATAGCTAATAACATTTAAAATTTTCTGTCACTGTCCAGAACTAGAGACTTAATTTCTCCCTTGCCTCCAGTGATGTACCTATATTTCAAGGACTAGATACATGACATCATCTGCTCTATCTCCCCTGTAAAACCTGTGGCAGATTTTAGTGCTAAAGGAGACCTTAAGGAAGTCTCTGAATTCTTATTACTGCAATTCCTGTGCCATCTGGAGGTATTGGCTGCAGAAACTTGCCCTGTTTTTTTCCCTATTGCCAGCACTGACAAACATTCCTGAGTAAAAGATCAAATGCTTGACCTGACTTGATAGTTTTACTTGATCCTAACAAATCCTCAAGTAAAATACTGAAATTCAACTGCTTAGTTCCAGAATCCCATTACTTGTCAACTTTGCAGATGATCCCCATTTGGCTGATACCACCAGGCAGTGTCATCTTCAGTCTTGGACAGTCACTCATGCAGCAGGAGAAGTAACATGGTTTCATATTGCTATGGATGCCTAAATTCCATGAAATACACTGGTATGGACTGTTCAAGGTTAACTGTACTTTGTAAGCCCCACTTCTGGATGCACTGTGTGGCGCTGAGCATACTGTGAAACCATTTTTCATTTTGATCCCAGTCTTTTGTTTTAAGAGCTTTGAAGAAAAGAATTTCAACTGAATATCTAACAGGAGCTTTGGGTATTCAAATTTTACATTTGAAGATTCATAAGTAAATTAGAGCAAACAATTATAAATTCTTGTCTCCTTTAAAGTAAAGTCACATTACAGTAACATCTTAATATCAAAAATGAGACCCGCATTACTAACTGCATAAACATGCGGTGAAAAGACACTGACCTTGTAAGAGAGAACAGTACATTTAGAAGACACTATATCCCACTGTTTGAAGTAATCTCATAAGGCAAGGCATAATTAGAGTAGTGTCATGGTTTGAGATAGCCCCAAAATCCAATTCCCTAGCTCCATCCCCCCTCCCACATCTCAACCCAATGTGAGATGGGTTTTTCCAGACAAAACACACCAGACTCAAAGTGGGGGAAAGGGAATATATTACAATGACTGTACAAATAAATATCCTAATACATTATACACACGATCACAACTATCTCTACCATGACATATGTATTTACAATGGATCAGATCTCTTCTCCCCTCCAAATAAAAGTCCAGGAGGGAAGGAAGGACAGATCCCTTCCAGTCCTAAAAGCAGGAGTCTCTTCTAAGGCAGCAGGTCCTCTTCATCTCATGCATGCAGCAGGTGTGGCTGGTTTTCTGCCAGCACTCACGAGGGAAGTATCTAAGTCCCTCTCGGCCCCTTGACGCAGGCAAAAGGGGTCTTACTCCGTGGACTACGTCACCCCAGACAAAGGTCGTTCCACCACGGTCATATCACGAGACGCAGGGGGGTCTTCGTGACAGTCTGGTATCTCCAGGAGATTCAAGCTCCTTGCAGGGCCTCTGTGCCCTGTCTCAGGCTGTGAGCTTCTTTGTAGCTTGCAGCAAGGGAGGGCCCCCAAGGCCAACCTCCCACACTGTCCTGGCTCAGCTCTCAGGACGACTGAGCTTCTCAGCTCCTCTCTGCAGTGCATGTTGCACTTCAAGGCTCTTTCAAGTAAGAGTCCATCATCTTCCTCCTTTCCAGGAGTTTGGGGGGTCTGGTACAGTTCTTACCCCCAGAACTCCGTAGCTCTGCTGCTAGCTTCTGCTGCTTCCTCCAGTTCAGTTCTTATCTGTCCTGGCTCTTAGCCATAACCTCTGGACGCTGCCACCGCTTCTGCTCTGTCTCTGCTCACTCAAGATGGAAAACATCTCCCAGCTCACAGCTACAGACACATAGTCCAGCTTAACACTGTTCCAAGTCTCTGTAGTCCCCAACTGGGGCTGGGGGGGAGCAGAGGCCCCCGAGGGGCTCAGAGCCCCTTCCTCATGGCTCTACAACATGGCTACTTCTTCTAACAACCAAAACTACAACTCTTCTCTTCCAGTTGCTTGTGATATGTTTACATTTCTGCAGGAGCGCTCATTGGACAGAACTTCAAAACTTCCAGGGGTTTCCACCCCTGGGGGTTACCACTTTTCTTAGCCTCTGGGGGAAAACAAGGTTCAAACCACTACAAGTAAGTCATGAAGAGATTCCCCCAAAAGCCTGTTTAAGCACAATGCACTCCTTGTTTGCAGGGAAAGGAAGAGAACCTCGCCCTGAAGAATGCAGCATCAAGCTGAAGAAGACAACAGTCACAGCCCATTTGAGTGCAAGACATTACCAAGTATATGCTGTTAATCATTAATACTGGGACATCCCTCCATCCTGGATGCCTTCCTTAATCACTATCAGGACTCTACTGGGTCATAGGAAACCAACCGTAACAAACTATTGACATACAGACTGTTCACCATAAGTATGTGCATACACATTTTTAGGTATGCATATACACACACTCATCTAATTTATACTCTACTAAGAATGAAAGTAAATTGATACGGTAGATCACAGGCTTTTGTGCTGAATAAACATCAGTGTTAATCAGTAATAAGCAGAAAGGAAAGTTACTCAACAAAAAATATGTGCTATAAAGGTATCATTTAAACTAAGCCACAAAACAGACCATCAGCATTACAGAGTGTATCTGATCATTCCTATCTATCATGTTTTGGTGGGCACACCAGAGTAATCTCAGAGCACACAAAATGGATTCCTATTGGATGAAACAAGACTTTCAGATGCCCTAGGAGTGCACCTTACACGATCTGACTGCCTATGGGCAGTCGGTCGACCGTAATAGACAGGATCAGCCCAATGCCAAACCCCACACCTGTGTAGTGTAGACATGGTGTTTTCCCTACAGATCCACTCTTATTGCATTACACTACTTCCCTCTGCAGTCACAGCCACAGATTATTCCGTTCTTTCACTCTATCAGGAAGAAAGGAGAAAACAGATTTCACAGATTTTAAGTGTCTTGCCAGTTCATATGTCCCCACTTGTCCCCTCACAGTGCCAGCTTGGTATACAGTATTTTGCAGAACACAGCCTGCCTACGTGCTGTCACATATGGGAGAAAGTGTTAACATAGTGATCTATATTTTAGTGGAAACAATCATTTAAGGGCTGGAGACCACTGACAGCATCACGCAGTATTTGCTAGCCAAATTCATGCACACATCAAAAAAAGCCTTGCAACCTGCTGACAAAGATTATTCTTCCAACTGCAACATTAGTTCCCATGAAACTAATCCATAATCACTTGGCTCATCACAAAATTCACCCTTATGTACATGAATTAGGTCTGATGAAGTATCCAACAGTAGACACTAAATAAAACAGGATCTGAGGATTTTGAAGAAACAAAGGCAATACACTAGAGATGGAATTTATTCATACATGAATGAGACACATCTGTGTTACCAGGGTGCCCTGCCAGAACGGTTGATAGTGATATATCTGGAATTAAGCAAACTATGTTAGGACATGTCCTTATTAGATCTCAATTAAGCAGAATCCTGACATGGTAGATAATTCCCAAGAAAACAAAGCAATCCTGGAATAGGTAGAAAGTGAGTATGAATGCTTAAAAATGTTCTTAAGGACCGGAATCTTAAAGCTGTCATTTTTCCTAATGCGAAGAGAGAAGAGCATTCCAGATTACTAAAACTCTTGGTGTGTTTTCTATGGGCAGAGTGTGCTTTGTCAGACTTCTACTCTCCCACTTATATTTTGTCTATATAAAACATTTCATATAGTCAGAAAAAAATAATTCAATTGCATATTTTGAAGCTTAATCTGATTATACATGAGCATCCTGTAATGGTAAGCAGTCAAGCAAGCACTGGCCTTTAGAAGCTACTTATATAATCAATATCTCTCTATCCTATACAATAAGCATACTTCAAGTCATATATTCATGAAACACATGACAGTACTTTACAACCTTGCTATGCCCCTATCAGTAAAAATGCTTGTCCCTATTTCAAACAGAAGGCACTAGTTCAGACCTCTCAGCAGACTTCTTTCCCAACAAACAAGGCCAAGAAAAATATACAACAACTGATGCTTCTTGCACAAGGGATACCCAAGAAGCCAGAGCACTTGCTCAGAGGGCTGAGTTAGTTCCCCACCAGCTTCCGCAGTGCAGTGGGGTCACATCACATTCTCTCTCCCCTGTCGCACACCATCTCAAGGGACTTGGCTTGCACACGTGATGGGGGGACCTATGAAGCCCACAGCAGGTCCCTTGCAGAAGACACACAAACTTTAACTGCAGAGAAATTTGTGATGGAAATCAGCCAGGTTGTCTCATTCCACATGCAGGACATGGGCAACTTTGACACCTCAATACTGAAGCCAATGCTCACTTACCTTTTTAAACTGAGAGGACAATCATCAAATGATCAATGTAAGGATTCAGAATAAGAATGGCAGGTTTTCTCATGTTACTTCTAAGAAAGCAAGACACAAACTATGCAGCCAACCTGTAAACTCAATAAAACACTTGAGCTACACATCAGGTCTTGACCAACAAAAAGATCCCTTAGCTTTTATAATGTGTATATATATATTTATTTCACTACAAATCATCTCCTCTTGACAAAATTAAGAGTAAGAACAAGATAAAGAACCTATTTTTCTATTAAACTCATTAAAAGCTCCAGGATGAAGAGGGAAAACCAAGAACCTATACCAGAAGATCCACAGTTTTTCTTTCATCTTATAATCTTCTTAAATATCAATAACTTCTATTAAAATCAATTTTCTCATAATGGAATCACGTTTTCTAATTAAGAAAACATCACACCTAGTTTTCAGGTTTTTCTTGTACAGTTAAAACTTCCGTTTAATTTAATATCAGTTACATTTTCAAAATTTATGAGTGGAAAAGGTCCCAAATTAAACATGTATTACGTCATGCAGGCAGCAACCTGCTTGCAATGACACAGGTTTAGGGGATGCAAACTAGTACTTGCTTTCGTTTACACAAAAGGTTATTCTGCTGCTTTTTAAATAGATAGAGCTACAGTCTAATTCATGTCCCTAGGTTCATCACTGGGGATAGGAAAAAGTTTAAAAATGAGAATAGTGTTTTAAGACTAGTTCTTGGCCTACAATGAACTTGAGGGTCAGTGAATTTCTCTAAGCATCCACCCTGGTTCTATCATTTAATTTCTATTAAAATAAAGGCATTGTTTAAATGCTCTGAAAATACAATCAAACCTGTGTGGTTCTATGTAGTAGCTCTAAGTGCCCCTTTAAAGCACTGAAGTACCACTTGAAAAACTCCTCAGAACAAGTACAGCAGCACTTATAAAGCAAAATTTGCCTTCAAAGGTAAGCACAGTATAAGGCTCTTGACTTGGTTCTTAGTTTGTTGACTCAACACAGGGACAGCTAAGTCTTCTACTGAATCAGCACACCATGACTGAGGAAAATTTGTTCTAATTGTTCTATGGAACAAACAAAATTGTGGCAGAGTAAGTTACAGTGTTTAAGACCAACAAAAGGAAGATTCACCACATGTCATCTGTCCCATGTTTTAATGACACATCATTCCTTCAAGTAAATGAGTCAGCAAAATTAACTTCACAGATTTGATCATGAGTACTTCAGGTTTTCCCAAAGACCCTTCTACAGTCATGTGTGTCACTAGCAAGTGTATGTGCTGTAAAGAACATGCAAATCATTCCATCTTGGTGCTGAAATACATACAATCTCAGGAAATCCAAAGAAAATCCCTTTCGTTTTAAACTCATTTGCACACAAATATTTCAAAGTATTATATTCAAAAAGAATAAAGCATGTACAGGGATGAAGACTCTCTTTTTAAAAGTGATAAGTTACCTTAAAGATCCTTTTACTTAACCATCTTAACAACAATTTTGAAATTTAACTATTCCTGTAATTACTTAACCTCTTCGAAAGAAAAGAAATAAGTTCTTTTGCTGTTTTCATAATAAAAAGCATTAAAAAAATAAAACATTTTCTACTTTAGAGGTAGTCCAGTAATTTTGAAGGTTTTTGCAAGATTTTTTTTTTCCTTTTTAAATATACTCACCACCATCCCTAATCTCCTGAAGACAGCACAGTTTCAAGCCATATAAGAAAAATGACAACCTGAAGAAGCAAAACTCTGGTCCTTTTTACGTAACTTTTAAGTCTACAATCTCAATTCAATCATTTGCATCTGCATCTAAACAAATATACACAGTTGTCTGCACTGGTTTCAATTTCTACTTGAAGTTGGACACAAAGTAAAGAAAAAAAAGAGCAACTCAGGAATCCCAAAATCCCTCCCAGAATTCTTCTGAAATCAGCAGTAATATTTGCTTTTTGCCTGCATCACTGCAATAGAGGAGATGAAGGATTAACCAACTCTAGAGCAAGCCCATGTGTCAGGCTTACTCACTTTTTCTTATCAGACTCCTAATGACTGGGGACAGCGGTGTCTCAGCTTAGGACAATTTGAGGTTGGCTGTGTTGCCCGTCATGTTCATGCCACATTAATGTATAAAGCTGTTCAGTCATCAGCTCTAGAATTTTTGCAGAGTACAACCATAAGGTTTTTGTCTTATCAAAGTGTACTGCTTCAGCCTGAAGTGCCACACCAGAAATCAGGACCTGACTGTTGAACATGTGAGGCATCCAGCAGTGGTGGCTGTGCTGCAAGGTGAAGTCACTGCGCTGAATAGCTGACGCCTGGGAGCCCTGACTATGCTTTGGGATGCTCCTGATACTCCTTAGTGTACATACCTGTCCATCAGGTGTATTACCAATCTGCCACATAACCATATCAAAATAGAATCAGGAAGGACCGCAAAACACCATCTGAACCAACTTCTCACAGGAAAGGGAGTTGACATGAGATTATCTAGCATGCTGTCCAGACATCTCTTGAAAACATTCAGCAGAGGGGAACATTGCTCCAGTGATTGATTGTTCGCCAAATTGACTGTTCTCAAAATACTCACTTTTAAAAATATTTTACCTTGATACTGTGCAAGTCTGAGAATTCCAATAGAAATCAAGCAAGTGCTTAAATGAATGACAGCCTTTATCCTAACAATCCTGACATTTAAGACACAGAACAGTAGGCAAACCTTAGCTAGCCTGGCACACTGGCAGAGCCTAGAGCTCCTCCTGCTGCAAGAACTTCCATGCTGAAACCAAGACAGTCCCAAAGACAAACTACAATCCTCTTGACTGCACTGCAATACTCAATCGAAGCTGCCAATTTCATTGGCACAGAACTAAAAACTGCTGCAACAATAACCTGACATTAATTCTGGGCATAAAAGCACCACATTTTCAAATCAGAAAGTATTCAACAAATATACATTGTACTTGTTAAAATATTTCTGTGACCTCTATGCAAATATTTCACAATGTGTGAAAATACAAGAGATAATTATAGTTTGAATCATTACCACAAAGCCAATACCTACTAATACCCGTTCCATAGCATCTTTTGACAAAGCTTTCATTAATTTAAGTTTCAACAAATGGCCAAAAGTCTAAGAAGTTATGCACACTTGCAGGTTGAATAAGCATGCAAAATATATCATGGATTATATCAATAAAACTATTCTCAAATGCCAAGTCCTAATTTTCCATTTGTCATTTTAACTACAGAGCATTAACAAAATAATAATTTCAAACACTAGGAACACAAGCCAATGTTGACTTTGAATAATATTTTTACTATTCTGCAAATTAAAATCTGCTTTTTAAGCTATGACAAATATTTTTTTTTAGAATAATGAAGGGATTTAATACAGTACAAATCTTTTCTCTTTGTGTCTCTGGACCTCATTTTTCTACACCAGTCAACATTTTTAAAAACTACAGAAAACCCTTTCACACATTTGTGGTAAAAGACAACAAAGACCAAACATTTGCTTCTGACACATCCTAGACAAGTGTTAAAGCTGTACTTGGAGCATATATCAGCATCACCATGATCCAGGTCACACTAATTTTCCATCTCAGAATAAAAAAGGAGGATTTTTACATAGGTATTTCATAACTGTGCTTATTTTTATTTTTGGGAGACACAGTCACGCACAAGCTCTGGCCTACCTCACCACTGTGTCACCCTCTTGAACAGTAAGGTAACACAATGTGAGGCCTTGTATAGGGGACACCTAAATAAGAAACCAAAAACAATGCTATAAAGATTTAAAGGAAAGTTTACTTTTGCCTTTTCATAGACCTTTACCAAGTTAAGTTACTCTACGACTCCCTTTTTAAATAGACAGAATAGAGAAGCTTTCTATTTTACAAGGATGATATACTGAACTTGTTCAATCTGTCACTCAAAGAAACACCATAAAGCACAAAAGCATTTCTTCTCCATACAAATTTGAGTTGTTCATGTTTGTTGTGAAACAGACTTTAAACAAGCAAGCATAACTAACATATGTTCAATTTCACTGTGATTATTTTGGGCTTGTTTTATGCAGAAAAACAAGTATCTGTATACACTCAAGTTAAAACAGATATTCACATGTAATTTATACTGTGCTCATTAATCTCTTTTCATCTGTACTGAAATATTTGAAATGACCTTACTCTTCAAACAACAGTACTGGTATAGTTTGTTTTTCCATTCACTCCACCAGTATATGAGACTGGGTACTCACTGCTCACAGGAGGACTCATACCTTCTGCATTTTCCTGACACTCCTGTGTCATAGCCACAAGCCACTCTACCTTATCCTTTCACTGGAACACTTTCCAATATCTAATTTGTAAATGGATCAACTGTCAGCACTGAAAATGGCATTGGACAATATTGATATTCCCCTTGAGAATACCACTTAATAGGTTTATGCAAATTATGTACCTTTTATTTACTGCCCTAACCAAATCTAAAGGGAACAGGTTGTCAGTAACAGCTCCGTTCTCCAGTCACATGCTCAGCTCACTCATTAGGGTGGTTGAGCACAGCACTTAGATTGTCATTCAAGAAATAATAAAGGATCTCTTGGGACATATTGCCAAGGCAAGTATACTCATGGAGTCTTCATAAAGTACAAAATTACAAACTCAATTATTTGCTAAAAATCTGGACAAGCAAAGTGCTTTAAAACTTCAGGGTTATTTGAAGTACATCTTCACATTCAAGTGAATGCAAGGAAATGCACCAATGGGTACTGCAAGCTGGCTGCTGTCATGGCCACTGAAAAGCATTTCTGAGAGGAGAATCATCACACATTGGTTATACAAATGTATTTTATATATTACCTTTAAACTTTCCTGTTTCAGATGCAAGTATCAACTCTATTTCAAAAGCATGGGGCACAGAGAATGAGATTAAGATGCAAGTCCATGCAAAAAGAATAAACACTTTCTGAGTTCTATTTTTGGGGGAGCTGATGCTGTTTAGAGTGAGGAGCTTTCAGATTTCCAAACTACCCCACATATGAGCATATCTTGCTTGAGTACTAGGGATGCCAGCAAAAGTCAACGCACATAACAGCAGTCTGTCAGCCTCACCACTTAAGCATACGTGCAAGGTCAGATTTGTTTTCCAATTCATGAATATTCTAGTTGCCAAGATCAAGATATTATTTTCATTTGCCAAGTAAGCTGCAATACTACAGCCTGTGTCACTGAGTTGATTTATAGAACCACAGACCCATAAAATCATTCAGGTTGGAAAAGAAAGACCTTTAAGATCATTAAATCCAACCATTAACCCAGTACTTCTAGCTTCACTAAACCATGTCCCTCAGTGCCACATCTACATGTCTTTTAAACACCTCCAAGGATAGTGACTCCACCACTTCCCTGGGCAGCCTACTTCAGTGTTTGACAACCCCTTCTGGGAAGAAATTTTTCCTAATATCCAATCTAAAACTCCCCTGGTGCAACTTTAGCTTGTCTCCTCTTGTCTCATCACTTGTTACCTGGGAGAAGAGACCAACTCTCACCTGGTTACAACCTCCTTTCAGGCAGTTATAGAAGAACAGTAGAGAATGATAAGGTCCCCCCTGAGGCTCCTTTCCTCCAGGCTAAACAACCCCAGCTCCCTCAGCTGCTCCTCATCAGACTCACACTAGACCCTTCCCCAGCTTCACTGCCCTTCTCTGGACATGCTCCAGCACCTCAATGTCTTTCTTGCACTGAGGGGCCCAAAACTGAACACAGGATTTGAGCTGCGGCCTCACCAGTGCCAAGTACAGGGGGGATGGTCACTGTCTTGGTCCTGCTGGCCACACTATTGCTGATACAGGCCAGGATGCCATTGGCCTTCTGTACTACTGTACATTTTACATATTTAATTCCAGACTTCTAGTATTTAATTTCTAGTCATAATACTATTCTGCAAGTCAAGCATAAGGTTTTCATTGAATCACAGAATGACTTGGGTTGGAAGGGACCTTAAAGATCATCTAGCTCCAATCCCCTTGCCATGGGCAGGGACATGTTGCACTAGACCAGGTTGCTCAGAGCCCCATATAACCGGGTCTTAAATACTTCCAGGATGGGGCATCCACACCTTCTCTGGATAACCTGTTCCAGTGCTTCATCAACCTTACAGTAAAAATTCTTTTTCCTAATATCTAATCTAAACCCACTTTCTTTTAGTTTTAATCCATTCCCCCTTGTCCTATAACTACATGCTCTTATAAATAGTCCCTCTCCATCTTTCCTGTAGGCTCCCTTCAGGTACTGGAAGGCCAGAATTAGGCAACTAAGAAGTCTTCTCTTTTCCAGGTTGAACAACTCTAGCTCTTCCTTGTAGGAGAGGTGCTCCATCCTTCTAATCATCTGTGAATGCACTTAGAGGAATAACCATTTAAGCATCACCATGTATATTAAGTGCTTTGCAAAAGGGCCAGAAGAATTTGCTAACCTGCCTCAGGCCATGCAGAAAGGTCTCTGACAATTCCTAAAGGAAACATTCCTTCTGAAGCAGTTACCTTTTTTCACCTCTGAGTCTACCCAAAAGGTTTCATCCACCTTAACCTGCCTTCAAGAGACTGAAAAAAAAATATCCCTCTTTTATATCTTCAAGAACTGAATAGTTCATCTCCCAAAAAAATCACACTTATTCAACGCAGCATTTTGATGCACTCAGTTTGGAAAAGCCTGTGTGGAGAATACAGGATACTGCTGCTGTCTCAGTGTTTCTGTGCTGAGCAACTATTACAAAAAATAATATTTTACGCACCTTCCCTTCCCTCCCGCCCCAGACAGCATCAAAAAATTGTCTCTGCGGTTGTCTACCACTCATCACTCTGCCTATACTAACCAGCTGTCAAATCCAGGTCTGGGACAGCGGGCACATTACTCACTACACAGTTGGGATTGGCAGTACTTCTCAATAAAGCTCAAGAGGGAGTTCTTGGGTAGAGATTTTTGTTGTTGTTGTTTGTTTGTTTGAAGATTCTTTCAACTAAAGTTTTAAGCGCTTTCATCAACAACCCATATATCAGAATAACCTAATTAGCCTAGGTCCAATATTTGGAAGTGCTCTCTGTTGTGTATGCAGCTAGCCACTGAAGCTTTCCAACACAAGCACAGCCCATTTAGATCTTTCAATTCATTTATTCATTAACAGTTTGGGGGGTTGCCAACTCAATATTAAAAGTGACAGATGTTCACAAAATAATGTCTAACAACTGCAGCAGCTTTCTGATAAAACAGAAAGTAGGTTTCACTGGCTTAACTGCCATTAGCATATTCAACACAAAGTAAGAATACAATAAAAAGGTGAAGTATTAACAATCAACACATTTTAAATTAGCTCATGTCCCAGAAGAACTAAAGAATTCTAATTGCCACAGAAATTCCCACTTCTGTTTGCATTTCAGTGTGGTTTTACCTTTCCTCCTTAAGTTTATTATTTCTATATACTTTTTCAATATTACGACTATATATGCCTTTTGGTTGAGCCATACCTTCTCTGAAATTTGCCTAGAACAAAACAAAACCAAAAAGCTCAAATCCCTTCCCTCCCTGTGAGTAATTAGAGCCAATGCTAAATAAAAGTTAGGCGACTTTTGCTGCTCCTGGATCACAGTGGGCATCTTCATAAGTTCCAGCTACTAACCATAGCCACATACACAGAAGGAAATCATGTTCATTGCATAAACAAAAGGGATTACTCGGTTTTCCTCAAATCTAGCTACTCATTACCATATACAGCCATAACATAAATCCTATCCTCCACCATCTCAATCTACACCTGAAGGTAAGCACCACTGCTTACATTACAATAATCCTTGAAGGGGGGTTCAGAAACACCTATCACTGTTCCCTGGAATTAATATGAAATCTTTGCATCCAGCCTTATTTAAATATAAAAATGAGTTCAATATGGTATCAACTCATTCTCTTTCCTGAAAATCAGATGACCAGCATTTCAGATTAAATACAAGACTGGTAGCAAATTTATCTTTCTGTACAAAGAAAACTGACTAGTTAGTAATTCTCTCCTTCAAGTCAGCTAACTCCTGTACTTGTGACAGAGTCAGCACTAACAAAAAGAAAAACAACACAAAGGAAGTAAGAGAGAAGGGAACACAACATGAGGTACACCTCTTGTAAAAAATAAGTTTATCCTATAACCATTATATGAAATATCTTCAATAACAAAACTGCCTGAGAGAGGGGTATACCCTGCTTCCCTGTGGCCTTTGCCAATTGTCTTCCAAAACAGGGTATCTTCCAGGCAATCACAAAACATGGAAAAATTCCTGTTAAAGAGTCAGTACTCCTAGCTGAGACTGTAAGAAATACCATAAAAATTAAAATCTTCATCAGCAGACTCTTGCCACTTACATCAGCAAAATTAACCCCATATAAAATGTTCTGAGTTCAGGGATTCAACAGTAAAATTTCTTAGGAAAGATGTTAAAGGCAGAAATATTTGGGTAGCATCTGTTTCATATATATAGACACATACACATGAATTACACATATATGAAACTAAACTTATATAAATTTTTATTTTATAGAATATAATGTACTTTTATACATTATATACATATACACTTTGTATATATGAAACATATGAGGATTAAATATTTTATGTACATAAAATACGTATCTTTTTTTAAAGAAAAGTTTAAGACAACCCCAGTCTGTCACACAAATTAATCATACACTGAATCCTGAGTGGTTGGTAGCTTAGCAAATCAGTAAATTTACTCAAGTGAAAAGAAAACAGGGTCAATTCCAATTCACCTCTGATCTGCTTGCTGACCTTATCCTTATGACAACTATAAAATTCAACTATATTATCCTTGAGATCCTATTAAAATAGGAGAAGAATGCAATTTCATCAGACAGAGTTTGACATTCATATGCCCCAGGTACCACTGCACAAACACTGACTTTCTATTTTGTACCAAGTCCTTTTAGGCAGTAGCTATATATTCCAGCAGGACACTATGAAGGACAGATGGAAAAGGCAGATGATAGACAGTCCTAAACTGTTCATTGATAGATTTCAGCCCCTCTTCTGAACTTAAGAGAACAGCAGAAGTCTGTTTCAAGACAGTGAAACTCAGCTATAATTCACTGATGTAGGCAAGATAGAACGTCCGCTTTCAGAGAACTCCAAAGATAACAGCTAGAGCTTTTCCTTTTTAAGATATACAAGAAAAATAAAAAAGGAAAGGTAAGTTTAAAAAGCCTGAATGCACTGCTCAAATTCACATTGTAGTTTATCATGAGACCTAAACTTTCACCTTCAACGGTTCTCCATCATTTTGCAAATGCAAAAACCCAGCTCACAAACATCAGACATTGAAGTACACAGAACTGCTCAATGAATTTTAAGTAACTTATGTGTAAACAAAAGAAGATGATTTTTACATAGCATTAAAATTGAGCTCATAGCATTTGCTCAGAGTAAACAAACCAAACTGAGGAAAACAAATAAGTAACAGGTACATAGTTTGATATAACCTGGTTTTCTCCCATCATCTTTAATTTCCTTAACTGCTATATAATCTCTCATGACCGAAGAACCTGAGTCACCCTATATTAATGTCATCATGCTCAAACACAGTTATACTTGTGAAAAACTTCATGTCACCCATAGATAAACAACTGGCTTGTTATTATGTTGAGCCACCTCATTAAACATTCCCAAGGTAAACCCTGATCACTGACATCTGTAAAGACAGTAATGAGCTTCGAGAGCCTAGTACCTCTTTGCAAATATATTTATGGCTTTAACCAGCATATGGTACTTTTCCTGTGAATCACAAATGCCGACATTTCAAGTAGGATGAAATTCTACAGGAATTGATGAAAAGTGCCAAAGAGAATTAAGAATATGAAGTTTGGGTTCACTCCTGAAACAAATTTAGTAGTTGGGGTATTTCAAAATTAAATACTCACTATTTCACTGACTTTGTGGCAACAGTATTAGCCTAGTGTTCTGGTTTTGACAAGGGTAGCATTAATTTTACCCCTTGTAGCTAGTATGGGGTTATTTTTTTGGATTTGTGCCAGAAACAGTCTTGATAACACAGGGATGTTTTTGCTACTGCTAAGAAGGGCTTACCCCGATCCAAGGCCTTTTCTGCCTCTCACCTCACCCTACCAGCCAGTGGGCTGCGTGTGTACAAGGTGTTGGGGAAGGGACACAGCCAAGACAGCTGACCCCAAAGGACCCAAGGGACATTCCAGACCATATGGCATCATGCTCAGTATATAAAGCTGAGGGGAGAAGAAGGAAGGCGGGGATGTTTGGAGTGATGGTGTTAATCTTCCCAACTCACTGTTATGCGTTATGGAAAACTCAGCTTTCCCAGGGATGGTTGAACACCTGCCTGTCCATGGGAAGCGGTTAATGAATTCCTTGGTTTGCTTTGCTTGCGTGTGCAGCTTTTGCTTTACCTATTAAACTGTCTTCAACTCAAATCAGGAGTTCTTCCATTTTTATTCTTCTGATTCTCTCCCCTGTCCCACTGGGGTGGAGTGAGCAAGCAGGTATATGGTGCTCAGTTACCAGTTGGGGTTAAACCATGAAAATCAACAACCCAGAATTAAAATCAACAATCCAGAATTAAAAGTTTGAATACTTAATATAAACATTAACCTCCTGAATATGTACAGAACTGCCATATTAATCTATCTTTAATCCTTATTTGATAAAAATGTCAATTTGAGCTTTCCTGCAGCAAAAATGAGAACAAATTTAGTTTAAAATATGTCTTTTAGTAGCACTGCATTGTTCAGATGAATAACTGAGAAGAGCAGCTAATAATTCTTTAGTTGTAAAATCTTTAGACACAGATACATGCATAAAAATTGCTCTAGCTAATTATTTCACCTACCTTCCCCCTTACCTTCAGACTTGAGAGACAGAATGCAGCAGTAGAAACACCTATTCCTCCAGTTCAAATGCTAAACTCCCTGCCATTAATGCCCCTTTACCTAACTGGGTGAGTACCTTCAGAGTTACCAATTAACCCATAAGGAATCATGCAGTGAAGTCACTCCTTTGGGAGAGGAGGAATGCTGAAGCATTGTGGTCCTGAAAAAGCTAAAGCAGCAGAAAGAGGTGAGACACAAGGAAGTACAGACATCTACTGTCAGGGTAGCTCAACTCCTTTCATGGCAGAGGTCAAGTGCCAGTTTGGGCCCTTACACGCCTGGCCCTGAGGAAGCAGCTGTGATTTGCTGGACAATGTTCCCCACCCTGCCTGCAGGAGCTCTCACTGCAGCAGCCGCCTGTAGCCATAACAGCACAGCCCAACAGCCCATCCGCTCACTGGGACACAGCCACAGCCTCCCTCATCCAGGAAAAGACAAAGAAACTGGAAAAAAACTATTTCCTGCCTGTCACCTGACTCACCCCAGCAAAACTCAAGCACCTTGAAGAGCTTTCTCCCTCAGTCCCTTCTCCCTAACTATGACAGGACAGCACCTTCTTACAGATTCTTCGTATCTCACTGACGTATCAGTTGCTCTACCAACTCGGTAGCAGCCAACATCTCACACCAGCAGAGAACGTACCCTTTTCTAGATTCCCTCCTAAGGTCCAGACAGGAGAAAAATCATGATGTAAAATGAGATCTGCTCCAATTTACTCCACATCTTTTTTTCAGGAAAATATCTAAAGAACTGTCTGGCTCTGAAGATATTACAGTCCAGAAGTTCCAGTACTACAAATCAGAAATGCCTGTACCAACACATAGGCAAGAAATTCGTCTAGCTAAAGACCCACAGAAGCATGACAAGCAAGATCAGTTTTCAACTATATCAGTTACCACCTACCCCAACACTAGCACAGTGTGGATGCCTGGACAGCTCTACCAATTTTCAGAGACCACAGCATTTACGTTACATTCAGGTGGGTATGTAACAACAGCATCATTTGAAATTCTTTTTAACTATTATTCCAGTAACTAAAGAAAAAATTGAAAATAACATGTCAACAGCTATGTTTCAATAAGATGCTCACACTTGATAAAAGACTCAATCTAAAATTACATTTCAATTCTCCAATGTTTTTCCACTGGAAGAATTTAATGTTTCTCATAACACTATTTACTGTTTAGTCTCTTTTCGACTTACCCAATAAATATTCCATTATAACTGTCTTTGTTTTAATCACTAGCAGCTGTTCTACGTTACATCATGAAATGTTCTAGAAGACTCTTATTGCTCATAAGTGCTTAAAAAGTGTCTAAAGGAAAAATAAAATATGAATGTTATTTTTCCAAGCATAAAAGAAGATTAGCAGTAACCAAGAAATTTCAAGATTGATTATCTTCAATGACTCAATGAAAAATTCATCTGTACTAAAAAGAATAAAATACTTTTTGAAAATGTAGAGAAGTTAAAGTAATTTGTGTATTAAATTTCCCATGTAAAAAGGACTGTGAAAGTAGAGCCACAAGAACAAAACTGGCTTTTGAAAACATAGCATCTCCTTGGCTTACAGTACATGCTGATCTTGCAACCAGTGAGAGAAAGATTACCTGCAGATGTGGTATAAAGAACTTTTCTCTTTCTTTTAAGGTTTGCCTTATAAAGATAATTTTAACACTTGAACCAGCAAGGTGCAGAAATTTGACTCAAGTTCACTCAGTCAAAATATACAACCTTCAACGCCCACACCATCCTTTCCATACCTAAGGAACTATGGGATGCCTTCCAAATTACTTCCAACTCTTGCTAACATTCAGTTACAAACTGTCCATAAGCTAGAAGCTGCCTTAATTTGCATTTGCACATTGCATTTTCAATTTATATCATGTCATTCACTTCCTCCGTAACAGTATCACATTTTCTTCTCACATTCTTCTGAGTGCTAAAATAAGTCCCTCTGGCAGGTCAAAGGAATATCTCCTAGAGTATCTTTATTCTCCACTGCTGTCCTCTTATTATGCCCCCGTTGTCTTTATTCTTCAATCTCATTCCCATCTCTTCAATACAACATGAACAAATTAGCAAATTTGCAGATGACACCAAGCTGCAGGGGAGTGTCAATCAGCTGGAAGGCAGGAGGGCGCTGCAGAGGGACCTGGACAGGTTGGAGAGTTGGGTTGATTCCAACAGGATGAGGTTCAACAAGGCCAAGTGTTGGGTTCTCCACTTTGGTCACAACAACCCTGTGCGGTGCTACAGGCTGGGGACAGAGTGGCTGGAGAGCAGGCAGGTAGAAAGGGACCTGGGAGTTTGGATTGACAGGAAGCTGAACATGAGCCAGCAGTGTGCCCAGGTGGCCAAGAAGGCCAATGGCAGCCTGGCCTGGATCAGGAACACTGAGGCCAGCAGGACCAGGGAAGTGATTCTTCCCCTGGACTCAGCATTGGTGAGGCCACACCTGGAGTACTGTGTCCAGTTCTGGGCCCCTCAGTTCAGGAAGGATATTGAGGTGCTGGAGCAGGTCCAGAGAAGAGCAACAAGGCTGGTGAAGGGACTCGAGCACAAGTCCTGTCAGGAGAGGCTGAGGGAGCTGCGGTTCTTTAGCCTGGAGAAGAAGAGGCTCAGGGGAGACCTCATCACTCTCTACAACTCCCTGAAAGGAGGTTGCAGCCAGGTGGGCGTTGGTCTCTTCTCCCAGGCAACCAGCAGTAGGACAAGAGGGCATGGTCTTAAGCTGTGCCAGGGGAGGTTTAGGTTGGATATTAGGAAGAATTTGTTTACAGAGAGGGTAATCAGGCATTGGAATGGGCTGCCCAGGGAAGTGGTGGATTCTCCGCCCCTGGAGATTTTTAAGATGAGATTGGATGTGGCACTTAGTGCCATGGTCTAGTAACCATGGCAGTAGTGGATCAAGGGTTGGACTTGATGATCTCAGAGGTCCTTTCCAACCCAGTAGATTCTATGATTCTATGATGATTTTATGAAATGAGCTAAATCACTGGAAAAAGTAATTGGTAGTGGTGGATTTTGAATCTCTTCATCTCTCCAGATCCAGAAAGGATGCCTTTTGAAATATGTAATTATGTAAAATTCAGTTTTTGCAGTCAATACAGGAGTGATAGAGTAAAATAACTGGGTTATAATGTCCAAGGAAGTCAGACCAGATGACCACTTCCCTTTACATCTATAAAATGCAAATACTGTAGCCCTAAAGAGCTGTAGGAAAGGAAAGCACATATTAGTTGAGTAGTCAATAATCAAAAATGTAGTAGTGAGCAACACACTAACACATATTCAAAAATAAATGCAAAAGAAGTGGTATAATTTTTCATGAAACATGATGTTAAGATAGACAGGAACTTGCAGACAGTATCCTGTGGGTTCCCCAAGGATGTGGTTCTAAAGATGCCTCATGGATTTGTCACACCCATACAAAACTACCACGTATCAGCTCTAGTATCTCACCGTATTCTCCTTTCTCCCTTCAATCCTCTCTTTACACCAGACCAAATAGCTTCTGTCACAGCTACTTACAAAGCTTTACTTTACAATGTGCCCCCTTCTTCGAACACTGCTTCTAAACTGATCTAAGAGCTATATGTACTAGAAACTCCCATTTAAAATTTGCATCCCAAAGCTGGAGATACGATGAATATTTCTTTTCAGTCACTGATCAAAATATACTTTTGTATTAACAATCACTGACCTACCAGATTTTTCTCATTGATAATAATGATCAGTAGCAGAAATCAATGCTTTCTTGCTACCACATCATTCTGGCATATAGCATACACATAAATATATTCCAGATGGTATACTTATTTTTAAGAAGTTTCATCTTTTTGTGACCACCATAAAAATGAATCAACAAACAAGAAGTTATTTATACTTCTCAGACAACATTGTTTGGTAAACTATTGGTACAATAGCTAGAGAAAGTAACAAACTACTATAACCCACAGCTGTTAAATAAAAAATAAAAACACCTAGTATTTTATCTGAGACTGTAACACTGTTCCACAAATGCCAAGTAAAACACCATGAAAGCAAAGACACACAATTTTAAATTTATTCTGCAAATATAATTTCCATCTACAATTCAAGTGAATCTCAAATTTCAACCTGAAGGGAGAACCTCAATAAACAGGACATAAGAAAACACAGTGAAAACCTGTCTTGCAAATACAGTACCCATCCATGAGCCAGGACACAAATTTTCACAAAACTCTTTCGAAGTTGCCCTCTTCCCATGCTCAATATAACACCAACTAGACATCACAGGAAATAATAGCAACAGTTCACAGAGACTTATTCTTTAGTAGAGATTATCTAATTCTAGGTCAGCATGCTATTCTCAAAATACACAAGCAAACTGAGGATTTACTCATCTCTGCAAACCCACATCAGTGAGTTCCAGTGGTTGTAATACAATAGAATCCAGCGGAACATGTGCCAACTGCATTACAAGCCTGTGAACAGTGATAGCTGAAGTACATTTGGATAGGTGTATCTCAATGTAAACAAGCCTCAGATGGAAAGGCTTAAGGCAGCTGTTAATTTGCATCTTAGTATTATCAGCTTGCTCTTCTATTGCCTTCCATTTAAAAAAAAAAAAAAAAAAAACAAAAACCAAAAAAAAAAAACCACCACAACTTGGGACTAACATTGGGATTTGTGACCTCACCAAAGGGACTTCATGCTCTGCATTAATGAGATCTAAAGTAGCCAAACGCAAGAATATTACCTATAAGTAAGAACCAACAGAACTCGGACTAGAACTGTATGTATATACAGGGGAAGAGTGGTCACTGAAAAATAGTATTTCCCCAAAACTAAGAGGGATATGCACTACAAAAGATTTATGAAGACAGAAATACATGCTGTCGTTTTATGCTCTGCAAGACCTGGTCTCTCTGTGAACCTGGTGGAAAGCTGTCACTGCAGAGATGGTGTTTTGCCACTCTACCACTGACTCAGAGACAACGCAAACAAAACATCAACTAATATTAATTTTGCTCAATGTGGAGATAATGGAAACAAGAAAGGTACTTTCAGCAACTCCAGTTTAAAATGAACAGTGTCAGTACTAACTATTATTTCAGACAGATATTGGTTTGTGTTCCCTTCCCAGAATACTCATAGCAAAGTCTGCATTGCACAAGTACCTCAGACACACTCCTCTTCCACTCTGCTCGCAGATAAAACTAATTTTAAAAACCACATTGGCTTTTCTTCTCCAGCTGCCTACCTATGCAGTCTCTCTGCAAGAAGCACAGTCACTATTACCACAGAAAAATAACATGAAAGACAGTTTTAAAGAATGCTTTGTGGTCTTGATCACACAGGGGACAAATCTGAGAAAAAATATACTGTCATTTAGCTCCTCAAAAAGTTACCTGTGTCATTTTGTTTTCCCACTCAAGGACACCCATCTGTATGCTTTCCTGAGTGATTTACTAATGCACCCCATTTTCTTCAGGCATGTTTGCCAGACATCTCACTTCTCAAGCACAACCGTGTTGCTTCACAGAGATCCACACAGAACATATGGGCCATAAGGAGCAGGTAAAGCAGTGTATCTTGATCCGACGAGCATCAGCTAGCTGAACACTTCTTGCAAGAGGAACAAACACACACGTAGCTCAGGCAAAGGAGAGAAACCACCCCACACTGAAATAAGTGGAAAGCTACCACAGAAACAGCATGGTAAAGGATAAGAACACCTCGAAGACTTCCCAGCCAGGCTGGCCCAAAGACATTTATTCTTCATTTATTTTTTACTGAAATAAAGTCAGAGGCTGTAGTCTTAGTTGTTTTAATTTCCTTTCACTCATTCAAAGCAAAGCTTCTTTCAGAGATTTTTATCCCTAGAAGCAACAGCTGTTGCTTTCTCCAAGATGGAGAGCAGAGAGACCAGCCTGCAGAAGGTAAGAGACTCCATCCCAGTTGGCCCTGACAATACTATGATTCTTCATAGCTGGGGACAAACCAAAGTCTCATGGAAACAAGGAGCATCAGCTCCATGCAACCAAGGAGACTTCCTGTGATCACTGGCCTAGCTCCTGGTCAGTCAGCAGGTTGATATTCAGAAACACCATACTAAACACATTTTTCCTTTTTAAAATAGTCACTAAATTACAATCTGTAGCTTGTTAGTAATACTGTAATGAATTACCCAGGGACTCACTTTGGCTAATAGCTGATGAATCATTACCAAACCCACAAATTTTATCTCCATAATTATCAAACTATTTCAGCCAAAAATTACACAGCTCTGACACAAATTTAGAAATCTGCCCCAAAATATTGTTTAAAATATGCAGAGGTAGTTTGTTAGGCAATGCTTATGGTAGCAGATGTCTGTATCAGAGAAGACATTCACTATACAGCAAAGAATAATTCTCATAATTTTAACTATATACTGTGCTGACAGGTAATTGAAAGACTCCAGATACGTATTTGCTAGTTGGTCTGCATTATTACTATTTCAGGAAGCAGCACTTCCTTTAAAAATTAGTGTTGTGTAATTTCTAGTAGCATTTCACAATTTTAGCACTCAACTTCTAGAAAACCACTTATCCAAAACTACGTCATAGTTATACATACTTCCAATGCCTTCGCCCAGCAAGCACTGAGGAAACTGTGGCATTTTAGAATTTACAAATCCTATGGATTCAGAGACTATTGATTACAACTAGGCAGATTTAATTTGGTTCATTCACCCTCATCTATGAAACTCTTGCAATATATTAAATAAGGTTATAAATCAGTGATAAAGAACAATTAAAACCGAGGGTGTTAGTTCAGGCTTGAGTAACCTACTGGAAGTATTTAATGAATAGGATTTTAGTGAATCATTTTAAATAATACAGCACTCTAATATTTCTTGAGATGCAAGACCACAGATCCCTCTCAGTCATTTCAGGTCTGTTTAATTGCAAGACAAAGCACACACATCACCACAACCTAAATTTACACCAGACACTGAAACCTGAGCATGCTCACAGCACTCTGCACAGCATGAACCATCAATCCCCTAGAAAGATCTCCACTAATGAACAGGTTCAAAACTTTTAGACTGTTTAAAATAAATTTCAAAGTACTTCAGTGAAGTTAGCCACAGAAACACTACAAAATAGCTTCCTCTCATTAGGACAGCAAATGATGTGGTAGGTCAGCAGATTCAGCAGAGTGAAGACAACCTGCGAGGTGCTTCAGGTAGCACGTGGAATTAAGGATTTTTTTTAACCCACAGCTTCACTAACTAAAAAAGAAAGTATTGACTTTTATTTAACTTAAAAATAAATAACTTCTCTATTTTCTCTGCCAGAATGCCAGCTTTGCAACATGTCTCCAAGGAAAAATGGAGACGTTGCTCTCTTTAGAGCTAGCAGGCTGCTCGGAGCAGCTTTCTTCTCTTGGACAGAAAACACTGCTACAGCAGGAACAAAGAAGGCTACCCCTAAGGGAAACACTGTTACCAGAGCCAGCCAGCTTGCTCCCTTGCTGCTTCTTCCCTCCTTTGGGTATTTTCTATGCTGCTGTCCCCTAGGAGATTATGTCCTCACTTTGGTGCATATTAAATCATGTTTCCTTGATCCATTTACTGGGCAAAGTCCACATAACAAAGAGCTATCACCCTCTGCTTCTTGGTATAGACTCACTAATCATCTCTAGTTAGGGAGATTTACCTTTGTTTCTTCTTTCCTCCTTTTATAAACATGTACGTATCCAAGTCATAATATGTCAGTTTATAGTGTTTATGTGTTTGAGAACTGTAAGAAAATTTCACTGTATGTAATATTATTGAACTGCAGGGCAAGCCAAGTAGCTGAGACAGAATCATGGCACATAAAATAATTTCCCACTATAGTATTCAAACAGCAGGCTCTTCAAGAGTCCAGATTAACTCTAAGGAATCTGGGAGTGCTACTTAAAGCAGTCCCCTGTATGCTTTTGCTTGTTACAGTGTTCCAAGCAGTCAGCAAACACACCTGAAAAGTTTTAGGGGTCCATAAAACAAGGAATGGGGGCACAGAGAGGAAGTCAGAGCAATCTTAAGAACTTAGCAATTTAGTATTTTTTCAGGCTGAAACAGAGATTCAAGAGCAGAAGACAAGTCTGACAGTATGCGATATGTTTGACAAGTTGACTCAAAGTATGAACGAAACCAAGAAAAAATATTATAGGCTTAATCTTAGTTCTCAAAATAAATAATGCTTAAAATTTAACAAGTATAGCCCTTGAATTGCCTAATGCAACAACTAATTTCGTGCAATTAGCATTGGAAACAAAGTTTGTAACCAGGGAGTACTTACAGCCTTTGCAACATCAATACTGCTAAAAAGTGTTAAATGCACTTTAAAAGAATAATTTCCATAATGTTAACACAACAGCTAAATACTGCCTATCTGCTAGTGGCTCTATGGATATAGCTGACCTTCTTTTTATGCATAAGAGCATTATACTTCTAAATAAGTCCCATGAGTTATATCACCAGCTAAAAATCCTGACATATCTAAGTAAAATTCATAAATTGAGCAGCCAGTGAGTACCTCTTAAAAAATGAGCTCAGAAGCTCATAACAAAATTGCAACATCTGCCAAGGTCTTTCACCTTATCCAAGGCTTCTCCTTTTATACAACAATGCAGAGAACAAACTTTTCTTTTTTATCTGTTGTCACAAAACGATGGAGACAGAGTACGCACGTGGCCAATGGCCGCAATAAGAAAGGGAAACAGTGGAATTGAGCCAAAAGTCACACTGTTAGAAGGATTAACACTGGATGTGTCCCACTTCACATTATGATCTACCTTTCACTGTTAGGTTGGGTACCATGTACCCAACAACAACAACAACAACAAAATGTTCTATGAAAATCCCACAAATCCCCTTCCACTCCATCATCAGTTTAAATAAACCCTGCTCCTTCTGACTAGTTCCTTTCCCTTGTTACAAAGATGGATGAGCCAACTCCACCTTGTAATCAAAGGTCCGGGCACTACAACACCACACAGAATACTCGGAGCCAGCCTAACACCTCTTCCTGCTCCTTCTTCCATTGGAGGGACTAGGGTAGACACAAGGATGAGAAACCAATGGCGTCTTTAACAACAGCTACTCAAAAATTAAAACTGAACATAATGTTTCCATTTACAAAACATATCCTGAAGCTCAGTGATCACAGCAAGCGGGACTATTTCGCTGCCAAAAGAAGCGTAACACAAAAATAGTGAAATTGCAAAATCAATCACACATATTAAAAGTATAAAGGCAAACTGAATTCAAACTTTGGGGGTAAACTCAAAATCCTCCCTTTAGATGACCACATACCAATGTTTGCACAGGACTCCTACCTTACTTAACACACAGAATAAATTTTTCAAAAAACCCCTCTAACCAATGTAGCAGAATATACACTGTATGTTCATACTTAAAAACTTCTATCCAGAAAATATACAAATGGGGAAAAAATATAAAAAGTGTTGCACATTACCAATTTGGTTTCAAGATCCACAAAATAAGGTGTTGAGAAATACAAGTGAAATAAAAAATGCAAAATGTCTGAGTTTTTCTATGTAATTTCTACTATGTGCATTTGTATAACAAAACATTAAAAGTTAATATAGATAGAAACCTATATTCTCTTATTCTTACTAAAAACAGAATCCTTACATTTAAAGCATTCCACAATCTATGAACAATTTTCACAGTAACTACTCTAATAAACCCCACAATACTGTATGCATTGATCAAGACTCTTTCCCACAGTTATGCAGAGCATGCTCTGCATTTCTACTTTCTAAAAATTAGATATTTCACTACCATAAGCATTTCTGCAGGAGATGATTTAAATATAATTTAAGTTCTTAATGACACAGATCTTGAAACTTTTCATTTTTTTGGTCAGAGTTGCTTAGAAGAGTAACTAAATATTTCATTATTATGCCCCCAAGTACAGGATACTTCAGGTGATACAAGGTCTTCCACACTTGCACACCAAGTACAAACCACTAACACTCACTGCAGTTTATAAACACTGAATCACAAAAAATAATGTCTGACTTGCCTGAAATAAACTAACCTATAAATGTTTAATGCTGGAAAACTGTTAAAAGGTTATCCGTGAGGCTAAAAATTACTTTCTAAATCACTTGTATTTTTCATAAAATTTCTTTTGTTTATTCTTTTACCTCAAAGTTTCACCTTTTACCATTTCCTGAACAAAACTTTGCAATATACAAAAACAGCATGAAATTGTCTGTATATTTCAGCATGCAAAATTGTAGAAGCAATAAGAAAGCTGTGGGAACACCATTCTTTAAATAAGGCAGAAATATTTTACTTCACTTTGTTTTTAAAATAGCTATTTCTTTTCTACATGAAACTGAAATTTATTAATAAATATAAGCTACTGCCTGGCAGTGATTCTGCCTGGGCAGAACCACTCTGGCCTAGAATAACAGGAACAGAAAGTTCATTCCAGGACCATCCCTGTTTCCATAGTTCTCAGACAAGATGGCAACCTGCAGCAGTCTCCTCACAGTAGAGAAGAGAGCGCAGGCAGTGGTCGGATTACTGTGCAACTGCTCATCTTTCACGAAGATAGCTGATAAAACTAGTTCATACACTTTACTACACACTAAAGGAAACATGCTGGTTATAAATGCAGCTAGTGGGCTGATTAGCATTAAGGTCATGAGAAGTGCCCTGTGTTGTTAAGTAATAGCATACAAAAAAAAAAAGATTTAAAATACCAGTTGGAAAAATAAATACTTTGCTTAACAGGAGGTTCCCCTTGCATGCATATAAGTTCAGAAAAACATCTTGCTGAACCAGATGACTATTTCATTCGCATCTTTTTACTACAGAAATATAGCTGTGAGATAGCAAAGGATACACCAAAAGAAAAAAATCACAATATGCAAATACCAAATGTGCTCTACAGAAATAATAATTAAAAAAAAACCCACACAAAATCACCCTTACTCAGATTAAATGAAAGCAACATTTCTCAGAACACCAAGGACAGAAATATCCAAACTATAAAGCTACTCTCCAGGGAAATGAAAGATTTACACGAATACTTTTAACAAGCCTTTATAACCATGCTTTGCACTCTCTCTGATACTGGCTCAATTCTGAATTGCAAAAGTCCTTTTGAAAGTAAAAATGTTTGAAAGTTACGTTTTTTTAAAGATCATTTTGTTACGATTTCTACTGAGAAGTGGCTCATTATGTATTGCAATTCTGTTCCCAGTGCTATAAACTGCAGTTCAGCATTGAAATTACGACTGAAAGTGGCAGCTATTTAGAGAGGTACAAGCGAATTAGTAAGTGATAAGAATTAAAACTGTCAAAATTTCCCAGGTATTCAACTCCTATTATTCATAAATTAAAGCAAGTACAAGGATATTCAGTATAGCAAATAAAACTACTTTATGCTAACTAACTGCATAAAATGATAAAAGCTTAAGTCACACCACTTATTTTTTTGGGAGTATTTATGACCCCTGATACACATACACAACACATCTGACTTCGAGTATTCTACTAAGGGTAGAATTTTCTCTTTCTCCTCCTTCCTTGGAGCATGCCCTATATAAAATCATTATGATCCATGAGCCTTACTGTCAAGTGCACTTACCGGTGCTGGATTATCTTTACTTTCAACACCAAAAACATCCCGTTGTTTCACTGTTAGCAAATCAAGACCTTTAGTATCATCATCATCGTCGTCATCATCATCTTCAAAGAACTGCACGGAGTCTGAGTTTGGTACCCTGCTTGGTACAGGACCTTCTTTTTCTGCCTCTTCCTCCTCAGATAGTTCTTTCAACTCATCCTCAGACTCGCCACTCTCCTCAGCACCTTCACTGGAAGAACATTCCTCTATTTCTTTCCTTCTCTCATTTTCCTTTGTTTTGTTAACAGATGTTTTTCCACTGAAATTAGTTCCACGTTTCTCCACTCTTTCCTCATTTATTGAGGAGAGGGTATTTTCATTTTGCTCTGTCTCATCTGAGTGATCTGTCCCATTGGCTGCCTCATTTGCACATAGCTGTTTCCGAACTCTTTGAAGAAACCTCACACGAGGTGCCATTGCAAGACCAAGTGACCTAAAGCATGAAATTAAACAATAAATTAATTTAAAAGGTAGATACACAAAATTTTACTAAATTAGAATACGTCATTGATGGCTCAAGTAATTAAATTTCAATCACGATAATTCATTTTGATCAACACATTTACAAAAATCCAGCTTCAAAAATACAAGTGAATATTGGAAGAGGAAGGAATATGAAGTAACTGAGAACTATCAAGAAGAGTTAAAAACCTCCCAGGAAGAAAAGCAAACTAAGAAGCTGCAAAGTTGTAGATATGACCCAATTATCTATGATTCACAGTAAAATGTAGTGGAAGAAACACCAGTGTAATTTGGTATTGAAGATACATGGATACCATACCAAGGACTGAGCTAGCATTGACCTGTCAGCGTGCTTCACTGTTGGTAGTGCACTCAGAACATTATCCCCACCATCTCAAAGTGACTGAGAGATTATAAGAACAAACACAGTATGGATAAAAGACTAATGGCAGAAAAAGTTGAGGGAGAGACATTTTTCCCTTAAAGGTAATTTCACCTGCTTGCACCACTCTACTGCAAGGTCTTACCTTCATGATATATGTAACTAGTAGTGCCAACAAAACTATTCTTTTATCCAGTTGGTTATGACAATTCAAAGTTAAACAAATACTCATTAGATGAAGGGACAAAAATTGGGCAAAAAACAGAAATCCTGTCTATCAACCCTACTGGAGAGCACTGCATGGGAACAGATTCCCTGTCTCCAACAGCTCCTTTGACTTCTTCTTCAACTTTGTAATTGTCCACTATTATTACACCTGACTCTGTCAAATCTAAATTGAGAAAAAGCAATATTTAAAGTCTCTTTCAGAATTCATGAGCTGCCATATTAGGTGAATAAAAAAATGTGAGGGGACACTGGTACTGTACAAGGAACACACAGAGACCACAGCGACATTTAAAAACACACGATACAGAACAGATAGCATTAGTATTACCTGGGGCTTGTACATACATTTAACAAAGGAATAAAGGATTTAACCAGCTACACTGGCTACATATATACACATGCACACACACATATAAAACACTAGCCCCTTTCAATTCAGAATATGCATAGCTATACACCACCTCTCCTCACAATGTTGCTTGCTGCTATCAAGTAGACAGCATTATTTCTTCTTTCCACCACACAGCTCTGAATAAAGAAACCTGAGTTATAGCATAGGAGAAAAATCAAATCTATACTCCCTGGCAGAAGAGTCATTATAACCAGTCCATGAAGCATAAAAAAGGTACTGCAGAGCAGCAAGAGTGGATTGTAGGCCCTGGAGAGTCTTGAACTGTTAACGATGGCCAATGGGACAGAGTAGTCAAACAGAGGGGCACTCTGCTTAAGTAACAAACAAAAAAAACCCCAAATGCAACCACGGTTGTGGTTAAACAGTGCACTTTTGGTACCAGCCACAGGTTAAAACACTGAAAAGTGGGCATGCACACGAAAAGCAACCCACACTGTTAGGATAAGGAACAAGTCTTTCAACAAATAAAGTTTATTTTTAATGTAAAAATTTTGGTGTAGTATTTCTGATAACTCAGCACTCTTATTCCACATGCAATTAACAGCAGTAACAAAGAAAACAGAGTTTTATGAAAAAAATCAAAGGAAATTTTTATGCAATGTATTTTGCACATTTACTGACAGTGCACTGCTAAGAGCTTTGGGAACTGAAACTGGAGAAACAATCTTCAATTTGTTTTAGTGTTTGACAGCAAACACTACCTACCTTTGCAATGAAAGGATGTGTTAAAAGTTTGGCCTATTGACTAAGTGTAATGGAAATAACCAAACAAAGCAGATGTAATGCTTCACTGCAGCAGCTAGAGGCCGTTCAAACATGGAATTGGGCCTTAACATCAGGCACAGTAAAACACACATCAAGAGATTGTTGCATTCAATCTCTTCAGCAAGGGAATCAAAGTTGCAAGAGACAAATCCTTTGCAAGAGAAACGTTTTTTTGCTCTTCCAGATTTTGCAATCAGTGTTCGCTTCTCTTTCTCCTGAAGACAGGCACAATGTACACAGAGTTGAAAACTCCAATTCTCTCAGAGCTTTTCTTCTATGCTTCCAGAGCTGCATCAAAGATCAGGGTTTGACAAGGTGAAAAAACTATTCTCTCCACAGCAAAAGTTACAAAACAGACAGGAAGAGCAGCACATGATGTGGACGAGACTTCACCACAGGTTTTTTTTTCATTCAGCCATGAAATTCCATTTGCCACAGTGCTGTACTGCACTGACATCTTACTTAATAACTAAATAAAATTAATTATCAGTTAGCGTTGGCAAATTTTTCTACGCTGCTTAGCAACCCTACCAAAAAAGACCAGTGCAATCAGAATTCAAATTACTTCTGAACCAAAAGAATACAGACCTCAGACATAAGGGAGACAGAAGGCGTTAAGGTCAATTTTATTTGGTACGAAAGTAATAGTAGATAAGCTCAGACAAAGTGCATGCAATAATCCCCAAATAATTTTAATTACATAGCTTCCCAAAGAAATGTCAGCATTTTCACTCATTACTGCCTCTTTTTCACAGTATCTTCCAAGTGGAGAACAACCTGGGACAAACACATTCTACTGTTGCTAAAAGCCTCCTCAGAAGCTTTTTGTAAGATTTGATTGTTTCTTTAGAAATTATTTCTTAATCATTTGCCAAATCTATAGCTCATTCATACTAAAAAAACTCAATACATGAACCAGTTTTTCTTTTCATAAACTAGAAAGGGCAATATTAGTTTACAATGATTCATTACACGCCACTCAGACCACAATACTACTCTAACTGAAGTTACAGGTATTTTTTGATTTTAGCACTAGCGTTTCACACACTCATCTGGAATAAGAAGGGTGCACGGTTTTCTGATAAATATAGACAAAAAGCGGGTAGGTTGTTTAGTGAGATTTCATAAATTCTAACACACTAAAAACATACTAACACAACAATGTAGCCCTCAGATTATGGTAGCCTTTAAATGGTAACACAAATTCAGCTGACAAACCAAGTGACAATCCTGTTTCATATTGTGGAATGACTTCTTGAGAGCAAGCTCTTCCAGAAAGACATTTTAAATCAGCTTCTAAAAGCAATACTGAAACCAATGGATTATTTTGCTACTATAAATCACATTTCTAATCAAGTGAAACTGAGGTGGCCAGACATCAGCATTCTCTAAAGTTAATTAGGGAATGAATAGATGTAACTAAACAAATGGCATACAGTGCTCAAGTACCTCTGTTAAGTACTCAAGTAAGTAAGTAAGTTCACAGGGATTTCAGGAAATATGTTAAAAGAGTAAAATTGCAAAGAAATAACCCTGTATGGCTTTAAAGAGAATACTACTTTTGTTTCTATTGAATAAGGAGGATCAAACATTAATAAACTTTTTTTAAATTAATTTAAATAAATAGTGTAACATACTTAAAATACTGCCTTTTCTATGGTTTGTTAATTGTGCTTATCAAAGACCTTGAGTGTGTTTACATTAACATAAGTTCACTATGTCTCTATTTGGATAAGAGAAAAGCTGGCCATCTCTCTTAACTCCTTAAAGATTGAATCTTAAGACACTCAAAGCAAAATCTGTCCTTGCACAAAACAAATTAAACCAGAAATGTAAGACCAGTCCAACCTTTAAAGATTTAAGTGTCACAAATGTTCATAACCTGCACCTAGAAGATTGCTAGTCCTTTTTGAAATATGAGCCAGTTGTAAAGAATCTGAGGTCACTTATGTTGAACTGCTGCACAACAGTTTTAGACAAGTTAGTGATTCACCCTAATATTAACCTACTACATTTACTAAATATAAGACATATTCCATTAGTGAACTTCTTCAGAATTATTTGAACACATAAAAACACAGCCCAGTGATTACTTTTACTGTAGAATAGGTTCAGACAAAGATTTAAAATAGCTTGAAAAAGGTTAAATACTCCCAGAAGCTATTTCAACAGAAGAAGTATGTATTACTTGCCTTGCAATATATGCTACATCTATGTTTAACATTTAAAATGTTTTCAGAAGACAGGATGAGCAACCATTCGAAAACAGGAGAAATCACATCAATTGAAGTGACACAAATGTGAACTAACAGGCTTTCCAGATGGTCTGATTAATAAACAAAATGAACAGAGAAATTGCCTTTGCTGTGCTATTTACTTACCAGTCAGCTTTATTCCTCTACATTAAGGAGCTCTAATGCCTATTCAAGAGCTTATGGGTCAGGCCCAAAAAGAAGGTGAACAAAGAGGATGTTATGGTTTTAATCTAATCACTCAAAAGACCAAGATGTAGTCTTCCTTACAGAAGCAAAAGGAATCTCAACACTGCAGTTGCAAGCTCTGGTGTTTTTGGTACCTGAGCCACCCTGACACCTACTCAAAGGACAAAACAGCACAGCACAAGTAACAAGGCTTTCTGGAGTGCATTAAAAAAATCCTTTCTTCAAGTAGCTGGCTTGGTCAACTCTGAGAGGCACTCTACTGGAACTGTTTCTTATGCATATGCAAATACATTTACTTCTAAGGTGAGTGAAGCTTAATAGCAAGCTTGGCTGCAGATTGAGAAAAGGTAGCTCAAGATCATAGAAGAAATTAGGAAGATGACTAAGAGAATAATGACCCTGGACTTTGAAAGAGAAGACTGAAGCTTGTTCAGAGAGCTGTATGGCAGAAGCTTACAGAAGTAGTTACAGAAGCTCAGGAAGGGACAGCTAGATCTCCAGGTGGTTGAGAGGGAGTTGAGTGAGAAGTGCCCAAACTCTACCAATGACTGCAGGGAATGCTGCGGTCCGTATGAGTAATACTATATGAGGTTGAGATTAACTAGGTAACAGCACAAGAAGTAAAGATGGATCGTGTGTTCTGATATCACCCATTTCAGTGCAGCTTTGTAACACTGATCTGCAAGCAACACTTGCAAAACTATCTGGGTACCAAGTTGGGTATATCAGGCATTTTTCCCAGTAACTTGACTTCAACCTGCTTTATTTATTCTCTGTGTACCAATACAGGGATAAACAGAGAAAAATATCCTCCTGGAAGACATGATTAAATTCACAGAGGAAATTACCTTCCTTGGCAACCCCTTAGAGCTGTGACTAACCCGTCCATCCAGCACACTGTTAAGATTTGCCCATGGAGAATGGTGTGTATATATGTTAGCACTTAATAAAATAAGTGCCTGAGAAGTAAAATATTTCAGAACACTGCCTCCTCTTTACCTTGTCTCCTATCCAGGAGGCCAGACTAAGTAATTACTCCTCTTCGCCTTGTTGTTTGTTTACATTTTCTTATGTTTTCAAAGGTGTGCTTTGAAGTAAAAAAGACAAATTTCTCTTTTATGAGTTTTTAGAGTTTTTCCTTCACCAAACTTAAAGGCTGCTTATGTTAACACAAGGCCTGTGCAAGTCTTCCTGCAGCAAATTATTCTTTATAGCAATTTCTAATGAGAGGATACTGGAGAGAATAATAATGTAGCATAGCTTAAAGGTGCTTGATCACTAGTACACATGTCTGTATATGTCTATATGCACATACAGACATGCACACACATTTTGTTTTTTATACAAATTGGTTTTTATATATATATATATATATATGTAAAACATATAAAAGTGAAAAAGATTACTGCTTTTCTGCAGATTTTATCAACAGAGCTTAAGAGAATCTTAGTGCACAGAGAAGCCAGGCAAGAGAGCAATGGGGAAAGCTGAAAACAGCCTGAAATGCAAACCTGACAGGGGCATTAAGTAGCCTATTTTCTCTGCAGGATTTTTAGTGGAGTAACACCTATCAAGCTAGCAGTAAATCTAGACAGAAAGGATGAAATACTTTTTGGAAAATCCACAAGGAACAAAAAAGGAACAAAGTATTACCATTCCAGGTTTTGCCATAAGTTTGTTTTGCAGAATGTAAAACAAGATTGCTTCGAAACGCAGAATTCAAACATACCAGACTTTGAGGGACTTTCATATAAATTAAGCTGACTGATCTATGTATCAGTGGATGTGCACTGAATTGAAAGCCAGGGAACTGCAGGGTGTATTTAGGCTGACTAACAGTCTGGAGAGAAGGGAAGAAAAGTGCCAAGAAACTAAAACAGAATCTCAGAATTACCTCCCAGATTTATCTTCAGACCTTTTGATTACACTTCCATATATTTCATAACCTTGACTAAACCTCTCCTACTCTCTCCAAACAGCTAACTGTTTTCCTGCATTTTAATATAGGAATGACTTATTAGTAGCTTTGCAAAGCTGGGACTAGAAATCATTTTGATGAAGGACCAAATCCTGGCACAGAGACCCCAGCAGAACAGAACTGTAGACTACTCTGTCTACATCAGTCTCAGATACTAGATGCCATGCCATGCTGAAATCCAAAAGGATGCGCTGAGATTCTGAAAATTCAGCATTACTACCATCTGCCAGATGGTTTCTTCCACTGGTTAAATTTGTGTGGTCATCCCCTTTAGCCCTAATCTTCTACCACTATCCCTTACATTCAGCACAGTAAGACCTACAGGAAGATTTTAAAGATGCTGACAAACGACACAGGAGAAGAAGGGGCAGGCAATGCATAGTGAAATCTTTCAAGTTTATGCTAGTTCTTTTTCAAAATTTCTCAGTCTGTAAAGTTAAAAAGCATCTTTTGTAATAGGCTTATGTATCTTAAAAAACATAATCATGTTAATGGCAGCACAGCACAGGAAGACCAGGTGTTCCTCAGTCTAGCAATTTGTCACATTTTAGTTCATTATGCCATGTACTGACAAGTTTGAAAATTTTAGCCTTCTCTGTATGAAATTCCACAGACATCAGATTAATTTACCATGTACCTTTGAACACCTTACTACTCCCTTATGACTATCCTATGTCCCATGAGATTTCAAAAACTTTGCATCTTAAAACAATTTCAGGTGGCTGTCATCTGGAAAGTCAACCTGTCAAGACTCATTTCCCTCCCATGCAAAATGTGGAATGTACAAAAATAGACATAGCGAAATAGATGCTATTCAGTCTAGTGCAGATGTTTAATCTTTACTAAACACACTGAATCTTCTGAAAAGTAATTTATGGCCAATGAGCAATGTCTCAATCACAACCAAAATGAGACTGCAATATATCTTCGGATACCCCAACTTCTTTTTAAATAATACACTCTACAGGTTGGCATTTAGCCATGAGGCTGAAGGGCAAATCTCAGGGGAAAAAACCAAAACATGGTTCTCTATTCTTGTACTTCAAAAGTACTCCTCTCTCATTTTCACCCCTCCCTCCTGTGAGTGGTTGAAGGGGAGAATTGGAAGCACAAAAGGTAAAGATCACAGGTTGAGGTAAAACCAATTGACTGGAAACAGCAATGAGACAAGAAAACGAACAGAGACAGCAACAACATTAATAACAGAAGTGTACAAAAGAGAGAGTAACTGACATGCAGAAATGCTCACTAGGGAGCCAGCAATAAGTTATTAAACTGGACAGCTCCCCCCACACACACCCAGAATGAATCCCTTCTCCATGCAACAGAGTCCCTTCACCCCACCCCCAGCAACGACCTGAGGTGGTACTGGAAAACCTCCCTGTCCTGGCCATGTCCTCTCCAAGCTACTAAAAAAAATTAACCCTGTCCTGGTCAGAAACAGGACCATTATTGCTCTCCATAGCAATATACTGTTTTTACACATAAAATCTATTTAGAATGTCCTTTGAAAGGATGGCATAAATGTGAAACAAAATATATCACAAGACTGTCCAATTCTGTGTGCTAACACAGTCAAAACAGGTATTTAAAGCTATGATATACTGCAAACCTTTTCACCATACACTTTTCATATTCCAAGTTGGCCATACTTACAGGGCATATTCTGCTAGAGGCAATTTGAAAACATCAAATACTTCCTTGTTCTTCATTAAATAAACTGAACGCAAGTAGGATACAAAACACTGAAAGAAAAATAAAATAATTCAACAAAAAAAGAAACCATTCAATTACCAACACAAGAAACAAACATTATACTGTTGCTCTAAACACAAAATGGAATTTCACTGTTAGGTGGTCTAACATCAATTTCAGACCAAAATTCTTTTACACAATACTCATCAGCCAAAATTTATCACTACTCCAGAAGTGATGCAACTTGAAATACTCAAATTTCATTATATGCAGATTAAGTGGTTGAATTTCCCAGAAGTATGTCATGTTATCTATCCTTAGAAATAAAATACAACAAATTAGTCAGAAGGAAATATCACTGATTCAATTTTATTTTTTCTCCCAGTTCTTCTGGGAGAAAGAATAGACTGTGTTGCTATCAATCTGAAGTGTCCTGACTTCATCTTAGAAAGAAAGAAACTGATTCAACTCAACATAACTGCCTTTCACTGTGGTCTAAGATGATTCATATTACCTTGCATTTACCATCAGTTCATCACATGCACACAGTCAATTAATGCAACTCAGCTCACCAACATAAATTCACTATACAACATCTACTAAGACCAGTCCAAGGTTGAAGTTTCAATTAATCCCAGACTTTCACCAAGAAAACTGGAAGCACTGCATACCAGAATAACTTAGTCTTGTATTGCATTTCCCCATCCTTCCCAAAAAGAAAGATTCTTATTCTTCTCATGTTTCTTTTACACAGTCCATTTCTACCTATCAGCAGTAGCATAAATTCTGGAATATTTTAAGTATCAGAAAAGGTTCTTGGATTTCTCTTGTTCATAACCTAATTTCTAACACGTGCCAAAACTCCTACCATGATGCTTAAACCATCAAACACTCATAATAACAACAGGTTAAGCTCAGAAGGTTGTATTAACTCATAATATAATCACACCCTTGTTCTGCTATGTACAGGTACCTGTTAGAGAAAATTAATGTATTAATAATTTATGCAAAATTAAAAAAAAAAATCTATTTCTTGTTCATCTCAGATAGAGGAGAAAAGACCCAACAGTCAGGAGCATTGATTTCTTATGGGGACTCTCTAAATGGTTCTAAGAGAAAAAAATACTTCCTAAGGTGAAAATATGAGTCAGTAAATTAAGCAATTTAATAAATTCATTATTTTCTCCTCAGTAAACTGAAATAAAAACTACTAATTTTAAGATATGTAGAGCTGAGATGTACTTTTCAAGCTGCCCAATACTGCAATAGAGAACTAAATTTTCATTTGTTTTTTTTTCCATGTGCTAAGTTTTCTCGGTAAACTTTCCTTCCTGACTATGTCTTTCAATTAATTTTAGCTATGGAAAGTGTGAGCTCAATCCATTACACTGCTACCAAGACTGAAGTGTGGAATAAAGCACTTCTTTGCTCACATTAAATTATTGATCATTTTTACAAAGATAACTAGAATGTTTAGAAAAAGGTTTCCAATTTGACAGATCTCATTTATCTTTTGTTGTCTAGCAAGTGACAAAAATCAATGAAAGCCTCTTTTTTCTCTGCAGTGACAGATGGAAAAGAGCAGATTAAACAAGAAGTATCCTCCCTGTGAATCTGAGATTTGCAGATCTGAAGACCTACATGAGTCACTACTTGCCACTACTTTCATGAGGGTTGAAATCTCATCGTCTGTTGGATAACTCATAAAGCCATCCACTTACTTTACTAGTATATATTTGGTATACATGGTCTAGAAATTAACCAATGATAAAGGGCAGAAAGAACACAACTTTTGCACATGTATCAAGTTCTATAACTGAGAATGAACTACCAAACAAATGCATAGAGGAGTTGTCCTACTTTAGAAGAAGAGAAATTATTTTCTTTGATTTTTTTTTGTTTGATTTCAGTACGTTCACTTCAATCTCTGCCTAAAATACTGTCATCTCACTTGGATTTTATTCAGTTCTCTTAAGACTTGGTCAGTCTGTGCATACACACTGGAGCTGAAGGAGAACAAGTTCAGTCAGTCTGAACCAGTTTCCTGTTCTTTTATCAATTCCTGTTGTCCCCTGTTATATTTTCTCTTTTGATATCACTTTCAAGGTTTTTTTTAAATAACTGAACATTGCAAAAATATTACATGCATTAACTTACACTGTTATGGAAAATGCTACAGTTGGGCATCAGAAACGTATTACAGTTTCATTAGAATAGGAGCTACAGGTCCCCAAAACCACCAGAGATTATTGTATAAGTACCAGAAATATGTAAGCAAAAAGTACAACGCTCTATGAATTTACCACATTTAAATTTTGATTTATTGATCTATTTCTTGGATAAGTATTAAAATGTACACAATTTAACTGATGAGCTATTTTGACAAAATTCAGAAGTAACAAGGTGTGACTGGAATCTCAGGCTATAACACCGTGCATGTCCCTCTGGGTGTGATGAAGAATTTAATGGACAGATATCTCTTCAGTGCCACAATAAAACTCAAACTAGCAAGAAAAACAGATTCTCTTTTTAAACTGTTTTTCAAAACTGACTGAACTGATATATTAAATACTAAAATTACAAGAAATGCCAAAAGGCAGCATCAGTCCATCAGAATAACTGCAAAGGTTTCAAAAAAAGCCCTAATATGATTCATGCTGTCTTCCCTAGCAAGAGTAGAGGAACCATGTCCTACCACATGAAACATGAAGTTTGTTGAAGCAATTAGTAATCAAGAATTTTGTTTTTTCCTCTTTTTTTAAAAAAAAAAAAGTAAAAGCATCTTGAAGTAAATCAGTAAGCTTAGAGGACACATCGACTTAGACCTGACGACCTCCACACAGTAGACTACATCCTATCTGAAATTCTGTGCATAGCTGTGCTGTTTCACTGCTATCAGATCCATTCCAGTAGGACATTTATTTCTTACATTACAAATGTCAAGAATTTGGCAGCTTGCAATAGACAGGTTAGACATGACCCACATCTCTGAGAAATCCAGCATTCTAGATAAGGATCCAAGGCCAGGATTTCATTTGCATTAATTTTATTGGGGTTTTCACATTCATATGTCAGACTAATGGGGCACATTTGCATAGTATGTCTGAACATTCATACTTAAACTTTATTAAGGAGGGACATTTACGTGATAAACCACTTGTCCATATTTCAAGCTTTAAAAAAAAAAAAACAATGTATATACAGTTTCTCTGCAAGAATGACACTACTCTGCTATCCATAAATTAAAACCTCAACAAAAATTACTTGAAAGGGTAATTATACGGCAATTAAAATTTTTTAAATTAATTTAAGTTTTTATCTGTAATACTAACAGTCTGTGTTTGATTTTATTCTTGTGCTATTTTGAAACTTTATCATTATTTGCTTTTGCTCAATTCAGAATGATCTCTGTCTTTTAAGAGATCTTAAAAAAGTCAAAGCCAGAAACAGAGGTTTGTCACTGTTTTCATTCCAAGTAAGATGATGCTAGCTTCCTCCTACTCTCATCCTCCCCCATGCAGCTGCTCTGTCACTTCCGATACAAACTGGTGTAACTGCAACTTCCCGTGGCAGTTGAACATAATCATGATAAGTCACCAGTATGCAGGTTTATGCAGTGCTCAGATGAGGCTTACACCGACATTCCACATTGCTACACGTAATTCTTTGTGCACTACAAAAACCTGGGATATCTAAACACCAAAAACAGTTTTTAAAAGCAGTCCCTTGAACATTGAACATTTTATTCACAGAGCTCCCAACTGAATTCCTCAGGCACTTTAAAATTCCTTGTTTAGGAAAGTAAGAATGACACTCCTCTGTCACACTAAGTGTCCCTACTGCAGGTGTCCAAGCTAGGTCACATCACACAGGCTACCTCTGCAGTGCAAAGAAACCATCATTCATCCATTCCAAAGGGTTTTTAAGGCATCTATGTCAGGAGGCATCATAGAAGTGCTTATTCCTCTCTACCAGCTATAAATGAATGCTCAGGCAGACTAACCTACAGAGGACATCTAAAGCTAGGCGAAATGAATCTCTAGAGTTTTAAATATTTCGACTTGACTCATCTGACATCCCAGTTCAACAGAAAAGTTAAAACACTTACTTTCTCTGTAAGCATTCAAGATCCACTTTTCATTTTACCCTACCACTCAGCTTTACCAGAATACCTTCAGGTGTCATCAGTCCCCACACTAGCTGATACAAATAAAAAAGTTATTAACACTAATCGCGAATCTCTGCAATCTTGTTCTCAGGCTTTGGTATTTCTGGATTTCTCATCACTAGGCCTTTGGTAGTGCTCTTTCAATTTGACCCACATACATAAAAAAAAATGTCATGAAAGGTTTTCCTATTATTCTTCCAATCATGTTTCCCCAAATCTCAATTTGAACTTCTGGTTTTGTATCGTTTGGAAGAGACTTGGTACAACTACAGAATTCAGAGGGTCAACATATACACATTTCAAAAAAAGAAACCAATAAACCAACCAAGCTCAGAAAACCAACATGTTGCAGTGCTTCAATAAAACAAGTAGTAAGCTCTTTCCCAAAATGTTCGTGGCTTAAAAATGTTATAAAACCAGGGATAGATCAGTAAACACGTTTAGCAAGAGGCAGCACAATGTCCAGAAATGTTTCACAGGCCACCTTCTGGGGAAAATGTCTTTTACAACCAACTCATTCTAGTCCAGAAGCCTACTTAGCCATTTGAAGTTTTCCTACCTTTCCGAAACCTGATAAAAATCTTGGTGACATTTACATACTGTCCATGGAGTCTCCCAACATTAATTAGCAGAGTAAAGAAATCCCATTCACAGTCCCATTCACACACTTCTCCATCTTACCTGGAAGAGCTATTCTAAGTTATTTTGCTTCTCATTTAAATCCTAAATAAAGTTAAAATGCTTTATTCAATGCATTGGATTTTACCACTGAGAAAGAACAAATTGTCATACATATTCAGTAAAAACTGACCAAGAAGGTGGGAGTGTGAGGACTATATGGATTTGTGCTTTTAACTTTGGAGTCAAGTAATGAGATCTCCTACTTTTCAGTAACCTTTTATCATTATTATTATTTTGAAATGTTCTATACCAGCTCCCTGAGAGAAGTCCTCTCGGAGTAGTTTAAGTCGAGAGGAGCCTCTGGAGAGTATCTAGTCCAAACCCCTGCTCAAACCAAGGTTACCTACAGGAGGCTGCTCAAGAAGGAATCCAGCTTTTAATATCCAGCATTTGGAGGCTGTGCAGTCTCGCTGTGCAACCTGTTCTAGTGTTCGACCAATCTCACAACAAATGGTTTTCCCCTGGGTTTAAATAGAGGTTTTTGTAAACAAATTTGTGCCTATTGCAAGTTTGTGCACAGCAAAAGGTCATGTGCCTCTTCACATGTTACCATCATGAGCCCACACTGATTCCATCTCAACTCACACAATCTATACAGGCATACTTTCCACCAACTCCTAACACATGATTATTGTTTCTACTGACATTGTGTTATAAAGCTTAACAATCAGAATAACGCAGCAGTTCCAAACACTGCTTCTAGGGCATATATGAGCTGGTCAGTTATTCAAACGGTTCAATTCAACTAGCTTGCTCCAAGAACTAGAGTGCAGTAGATGACTTACCCTTTGAGCTTTGTCTTTTAACTCCTGATCTTGAGCTAAGAAAGCTTGCATCCTCTTTTGGATGTCTGTAAGTTTTTCAGGATTAATTCTAATTTTTTTTAAAAAAAAGAAAGAATAAAAAGTTAGCTTTAATTATTAGAACATGTCAAAATAAGCACCTATCAAGTTCTCAGGAGTATCTTCATATTTTTTGCATTGCTTTAAAATGCATGTAGTTATTACCACTGAAACAACAGAGAATGGAACCATATTAAACATGAAGCATACACTCATCAAACAGATAATACAGAAAAGACAAACGGCAGCTCAGACTTTTTATTCAGACACAGTTTTCACCGAAGGTGGTGAATCTTCTTCCAAAGCAAAGCAGAAATCAGCAGAAAAGAACTTGCTGATTTTATAAAAACACTGAAAAAATACAGAAGCAGCATAATGAATTATAGTACTACTTTAAACCTAGATCAAAATCTTCATAAGGAAATTGTCAGCATTTTTAAAAGCTTAAGTAAGATTTACTGTGCTGGGAATACTTAAATTTAAGTATTCTTAGAAAGAACAGCCAGGTGAGCAATAATAAAGAACATTGAGATTAAACAGACTTAAGAGTTTCTCAAGATTTTAATCAAGTAAATAAAGAACAGTGACTGTACTACACTACAGAAAATGCCATTAAACCTAGTAAAAAGATATGCAGGTCTTCTCCCAGATTCTAGATTTTTACACTTATTCCAGTGATACCTTCATTATTGCAGGTTTATTTGCCCAGATCTTTTCTCATCTACTTCTGGTTTTGATCTGCTAGTGCCATGCAAGTGTATCATATGACCTACCAAACATGGTAGGAGGTTACCCCTCTATCTCTACCTCAAATACAGGTCAAAGATGCACAACTACCACATTTCTTAATCTGACTCTGGCTGCTGTGTGCCATGTCATGCCATGCTGTACACCAAAGCATAGCCTCTGCTGAAAGAGGTCACAGGGAAAAAAAAAAAAAAACAACCCAAACCAAAATCATACCTCTTCACACAGTAGTAGGTTGGTCTTAAAAATATGACTGATGAAAATAACATGCAAGGAACATTTTATAGTCTTTTTATAACATGATTATGATTGTCTATTATTCTTACTAAATATGAAAAGCATAGATATCAACTTGATTCCCTCATGATTTTAATTTCTTAACTCTGTTCAGATACATCCAAGGGAAAGTGCAGTGTACACAAGTTCTATTTAGCTACAGTTTTAAAGAAAGATCAAAAAACTGAGTTCCAGTTTCCAGACAGTCCGTAATTGCCTCTAAAAATGTAAAGACATAAGAAAAGGCATGAAAAATTATTGAGTGGGGGACAAACTGACCAACAAATCTTTGAAAAATTATGATACAAAAAGTAAAGAAAAGATAACATTAATAACAAAAAAAAAAAAAATTATTGTGAACACCAGTAGTAAGACAGTCCAGAGAGGTGTTGGATTGCTGCTAAGTTATGGGAAAGTTGTTAAGATATGAACTCAAGGTCCTTAAATTAGCTAGTGCCTTTTTTCCCTTGTCTTCACTCAAAGTGGCAGCTGCAATCAGACAGCTAACAACAACTATAGCACAGTCCAAGCTCACACCAGAATCACAAATCACAGGATAACAGGTACTCAGAGAAATCAGCTCGGTCAAAAGAAATTTGCTCCACAGGAACTACAGAAAGTAAAAGGACTTGGACTCATAGTCGTATGTATTCTTAAGAATTCATCGGAGACAGATTAAAAAAAGTCCTATGAGACAGGTCAGGTAAATACAGTGCTCATATTCAAAGAGGGGGAAAAAAAGAAAAGAAGTTAAACGATCACCTTTTCCTTGATACCAAAAAAACCCCAATTTGTTATGATAACCCCCAGGGAAGCAGTTCTTGTCTCACTGCCCAACAAAATTGGATGTGACAAAGTAACCTCCAGGTATTATCAAAAATAATTTCAGTTTACAGCTTGCACGTAAACCTTCGAAATTACAGATTCCTTAAAAAAGGCACATAGTGTTTAACACTTTCAGAGTATCTTTTTGCCATATTTGAATGCTCTAAAATACAGTATTTATTACTGCATATTCTTAATTTTCTCTCTTTTTGAATAACAAAAAAGTTACATATTGTTAAAAGCAGTAACTGTAAATTGGCAGCTCATGCTGACTAGAAAGGATTGGTGTACTAACAACCTCTACAGGGAGCTTAGATTTAAAACTGAAAATTAAGAAAAGAGCCTAACCCCTAGTCTTTGGAACAGGTATTAGGGAAAATAAAGTTCTTCCTATTTCTCTTTTCAAATTATGCAATTGTTTTAAAAGCTCTCTCCAAATGAAACAAAGAAACACTCAGACTTGTTTGCAAACCAAAAAATATAAAACAAGGAAAGTAACACAGTTCTTGTGACCACTACACCAGACAAGAGCTTAACAAGAACAGCAAAACAAACACTTCAATTAACAAGGATGTTTTAGAAACAAGCTTTTCAGAAAAAAGCTTTTAGAGTGAATTTCAGAAACTTGAAGAGCTAAACTCTGTTGGCAGTAAGCAATGTTCATTATCTTCTAACTCCCAAATCAGAATTCTTGAGAATCTATAATTAAATGAATGAGCACAAACAACATCAGAAGACTTCAACAGAAGACCTGGACTGTGATCCAAGGGTTGATGCAACTTCTTCAACAATTTATAAACTGACAAAACACATCAGGGTTCTATTAACTGCAAAACTGGTTAGAAGTGAATGACCTGAAAAAATCTGTAGTTAAAAACTTTAGAATTAAACTGGTTTGCAATCCACAAGCAATTGCACGTATATTCTTTAAGGATTTCAGTTAGCCTCTTCCAAGTATGATGCTACACCTTTTAAATCTTAACCACAGTAGGCAGACAATTCCATGTAAAAGCATTTCCCTTCATTATGATGTTACAAGTACTGTTAAGGTTTGTTTTGCAGATTGAAAAACTGTATCTTGGAGGAGGTTGTTAAAATAGATTATCAATCAAAAGCCCTGACTTTCCTAATAATTATGTTCCAATTAAGAATGTTGTTTAAATGTATTTATTATACATATGCCCTTGTGGCTTGGTACAAGAATGAATTTTTGGGGTGGTGTTAAAAAAAAGCAGAGTGTTTTCCACTGAATTCACATCAGATTAGCAAGAATATGTTAAGAGATGCAGCCACAAATGTCTCTCCAGAGAGACATCTAACTTGAATTATAAATAGAATACGCATTTAAAAGAGGGGGAAATTAAATATTTGCCCTATTAAAATTGGATTATTATCCTGGTACAAAAATACCTATTTCTATTTACATGGATATATACAGGCTAAAGAGGCTTTTTTAGCTTTTCCTATGATAAGCTATTCAAACAATTAACAGCATTACTCGAGAAGTTAAAAGTTTAGCTGACAAAGAAAAGGGAAATATTTATACTAGGCAAAAGATCAGACATTTATTTACTGAATAAAAAAATAAGATAAATTATTTGAATAACTATCATTTTAACAAGGAAAAAGATGAAGTTTGGAAAAAGAGACAATTTGCTCCAGTGGTTATGCAACAGATCCTTTTAAAGCACTATGATGCTTAAGGGAAAAGAAAATATCAGACTTCAGTTTCTTTACTGATATTTTCCACATTCAGTCGGTGGGGTTTGGTTTGGTTTTGTTGTTGCTGTATGGTAGGGATTTTTTTAAACACCAATGTAAACGAAAGCTTTAAGAACACTTAGACTTTTGGTAGTTGTTTAACTGCATTCTAGTCCTTATTTTGCTGTTTTAGCAAAAGTTGTCTTATTTTTGAAGTTTGTGCATGTTCTACATGGATTCAATACATGCGTTTGACCAGAAAAGGTGCGTTTTCTTCACTGGCTGCTGTGTGCTCAGTTTGTTACACATAAACAGTATTCACAAGTGCAGTTTAGAAGTGCCTCTGAAATGGCACATCCTATACATCAAAAATGCTTTAAAAAAATAAGACTAAACCTTAAATCTGGGAAGCGCTATATGCATTGTTTCTATTCTCTGCAGAAATGTTAACTCGCTAATTTTTAGCAGATCTGAAGATTTAAGAAATGAGGTTTAATAACCACCTAAAGTTTCACCCTAATTTGAATTCTTCTCAAATAGAATTGTTCTACAGACACTTTCTTAATTATCTTCTTTACTTAGATATCCGTATCTTCACATTAAAACCACAGCTTTTCGAAGTAAAACAGTCCTAGTTTTGCTCATACCCATTTGTACAGAAACTTACCTTTCTACCTCATCATCCTTCTCTGATTTCTTCTATCTCTACTCTATGATTTTTGGTATGGTGTGACCTGAACTAGGTAAGTATTCAAAATGGAGTCAGGCTCACACCCCATTTTCTGGCTTGTTTTCAACTCTTCTCCATGTTTTCTTCACATTATCTTTTCTCTTTCAATTTAACATTAGACTGACAGGCTCAAAGAACAATGAACTCCTTCAAACCTTACAGCTGCTAAATAAGAAACTACCACTGATTCTTTTAGTGGTTGTCTTTTTTTCTAAAATTTTTAGTTAGAGATTTTGTCTTTCATACATGTCCATTTCTCTACATTTAATATAAAATGGAAATATGTTTTTTTATTTTTACATGGTATCGTTATATGTTTCTGCAACTCCTTCAAAGTCAGTTCTATTTGTATAGAGAGCATAGATCATTACAGTTTTCCACTGGAATGCTCTCTCTAGCATGTAAGATGACCATTTAGCCACGTATTTTATTTCCTGTCCTTCGACCAGCTGATTTAGAAAGGTCGTGACAAATTGGAGAAATAGTCTAGAATTAAACAAAAGACAGAGATACAAAAATGATAGCAAGTATAAAAAACACTGAGGTACAGATTAAAGACATAATTGTTTAATCTGGAAAAGAAGAGAGAGAGCGCATGATAATGTTCAATTACATAAAAAGTAGCTGCAAAGAGTAAGAGAATTCATCATTTTCCATATATTCCTGGCACAGGACAAAAGAAATACTTCACTTAATATACTTACAAAGTTTATCAGACACCAGAAGAAAAAGTATTAGTGGTAGAAACTGTTGAGTATAGACAAGACCTCTTTGGGAAATTGTGAATATATTAACTGGCATCTGATAAGAACGATTTGTGCCGCTCATCCTGCCTTTGGGAACGGTAATGGAACAGGAAACCTCTCAAGGTCTTTTCCTCCTACAACACTACCAAAACTAACAGATTTCCCTGGTTTGTCCAGCTCCAGGCAATTCAAGCACTTTATCAAAATTGTCATAGACTCATCACACATTATTCTTGTAGAAAGAAGGCTGAATAACAGACAGGTCATTAGTTACTTACTTGATTTCACTGATAGGTACTTTCCTCTGTGCCAGTTGTTCCACCATGCCTTTTTCTTCTGAGGGCAGCAATACTAACAAAGCTTCACCGCCTTCTTTGTATCTGATCAGAACGGGGGGGGAAGAAAAAAGAGAACTCAAGCAAACATGCAAAAGTTACATTTTTCTTGCTGTTTTCAATAACCAGTGAGAATTTACATTTGCTTTCTTACAAGCAGTCCAAAGAACAGACAAAAATCCTCACTTAACAAAAGGAAAAGAAGATGCAAATCAGTTAAGGGACTTGCCACTATCTTCACTTGAGCTGATTTCAAAACTACTTCTAGAGTCCTAAACATCTGGGGTTACGACATGGATTCAGATCACTGATCTTTTCTTCCCTCAATTTGAAATATTAGTGGCAACCAAATGGCACTTGATCAAAGCTTACAGCACTAGAAGATCCAGCTACTTGCATCCACCCTTTACTAATAGGCAAGGCTTAACATTGATAAAAACTGATTCTCCTTTTCATATACTGCAAGTCAAAGAAGGGAAAAGAACAACTCCTCCTCGCATGTTCAATAAAAGTTACTCCTCTAACAGGTCACAGAGGTATCACTGAAAGAAAAGCATACAAACAGGAGCTCTTTCATTTACAGAAGCAGTTTCCAGGTGCAAAAGAAAAGATACAATCAGACTGATCAGATAAGAACAAGAACATATCTAGAATTCATTCTTCAGTGCACTTAACAGCTGTATCAAATGTAAATGAGCTGGTAATTACTCAAGATACATGGTTGGCAGAGACATAAAAATTCTGCTACTTTATTCTCAAAGCATCTTCTTGTTCACTTTCTTCTTGTGTAAGAAAATTTCAGTTCCTTCTTTTGGCACATTTAGCGACTTAAGGACGCTCATGTAGAAAAAAATACCCGATAGCATTAAGTAAACAAAGAACACAACAGTTATAAGTTCTACTGAAGAAGCAGTAATGATGAGCTTGCACGCATTATCAACGTCTATATCTACTGTAACACAGACACTGTTTCTTCATTTATATTTACATATTTATGTTCCTTCATTTATTATAAGAGTACAGATTGATAGGACAACATTACACAAAGTCCTTCATTAAGAAAAAAAAATCCAACTAAATTTCAGAAATATGCCAGAATTGGACAGAATCTGACGGATGAGAGCAATATGTAGGACAAAGTAAAACAACATTGGTAAGTTACCACGTAGAGCAGCTTTAAACTCCCTTTTCTAAAGAGGCCTGAGAGCACAGAAGGATGTTCTCAGGCGCACCAAACAAGAATCATACCATTAACTGACAAAAATCATTTCAGGTGGAATATAGGGAGCTTGCATTTCTCCAAGCATAAACAGTTGGCAAAAAGAATACTGCAGAACTGTTTGAAAACTATAAACACTATCTGTCACAGCACAGTAAGCAATGCAAGCAGCAACAAAATCTGCAGTTAAAACAGTCTGACAGCTTTTATTACAGCTTTCTGCTTTCATTTGATGAATTTGAAAAATCACAACAAAATGCTCCTGGATGCCTGGGATTTTTTTCCCCCCAGTGTTCTTTCTGTACATGATGGGTTTGGAAACTGACTTTTAAAGATAATTTACTAATGTTTAGTAGATGTTTTCATCACGGAATTTTAACCCTTACATTCTAGATTTTGAAATATTACAAGGAAATAAAACTGATACCAGAGGAGAGTCTCTGTCACATACCAACATCATGTAAATTTGCTGGTTATACATGGATTGGTAACAGTACTTAGGTACCATACAAAAACTGTACTGACTTGATCCATTTCATCAGTAGACCTAAAATGTTCCTAATGCAGAAATATCGGCGCGTAAAATCTTTCTAAAAAAAGGGTTCTAAAACAACACAAAGGCTTGGTTTAAGGAAATTCATTATCTTTTCCAACAGCACAAGAGGATGTAAGTCACTGCTGACCAAATAACCCATGAATGTTTAAGTCCTTTATACAATAATATGTTGGTTGGTTGGGAATGACTTGCTTACACAGACCAAGTACACCTTTTAAGAAAGCTCTATATATTTCAACCCAACCAAATTTCACATGATATATCCACAAGGTGGGTGCCTGTCAGACACAGCCACTACCAGAACAAGCAATGAAATCCTGGAAAACCACTGAACCTTAGACGACTTTCCATTTCATTGTAAAAACTGATGATCATAATACTAAAGAGAGCTAATTATTCATCTAAAGAATCTTAGCTCTCAAAGCACTGTTAGAAAGAAGGATGAAAATATTCTCTTTTATCTACCAGACAGGAACACAGAGATAATACTGCTGCCAATACCAGTCTCATTGCTTTAGAGTACAGAATAACACACAGTTCTGCTCTTCTCAAAGCAGATGATATGAAAGGAAAGGATTCCAACAAAAGCTTTGTGAATGATCTGATATCTGGAAAGAATGTTTGTTTACTCTCTCAACAATCTTCACCTTTTGTCAAGAAGAAAAGTCTTGACTGTACTATATAAACCTCTACAAAGGATGATTTGTTCAGATTCCTTGAGGTTAGTCAAACACATGAAGAGATTTGTGTAGTTTTGTTGCTTGTGGCATTTCTTATCCTAGAGTTTCTGACTTGGCATATTCTTAAATTGTTTTGTTATCATATCTCTTTGATTTAGTGTGGAACACACTGTGAAGGGCCAGTGTCATACAAATCACAGAAGAAATATTCATCAAGGATCAGAGTGCACAGATATCCTCTCTACAAGCCACAGACCCGAACTCTGGAATGATACATACAGGAGATATCATTCTACATTTGCTTTGCTTTTATAGCTTTCTTGCAGTATCCACAAGGGCACTCTGAAAACAGGATGCAAGATCACATAAACCTTCATTCTGAATCTTAAAAGGTGGTCTTGTGTTATTAGTGCTAAACTCATTATATGCTAAGTCAGTTGTCTTTTCAGAAAGTACAAATCCTAAAGGCACATCTCATAGATAATTTGCAAAAAGAAAAAAAGCATTATATCTGGTATCTATGGACAACTATTTTGATGTTTACATTAAAACTTGCAAAGCCTTTACACAGACAAAATATTAAGGTAGCTAAGTAAAGAAACAATCACATGAAAACAGACAAAAACATGACAGAGGTTTTCAAACACCTACTAAGAAAGAAAAAAAAAAACCAAACCAACATAGAAAAATTTCTCAGAGCTATGCCTTCAGAAATTCCAAGGGACTGAAAGACATCTGGTAACTATTGATCCTTAGATATTTTGGAAACATTCTCTTTTAAATGCCAATAGTTTAATGTATTTGAAGGAATAGTCTTTGCCCATTTTTATCCTGTGTGATTTAAAACAGTTTAATAATAACGCTGTTCTTCAGAGCTAAAAATGAAAACTAATACATTACAGAACTAGTAAAGCTAAAAGTAAAACAAACTTAAGTACCATCTGGGAAGGTTTGTATCTGTTCATTATCCCCAGTGGACATTTAGATAAGGAAAGCAAAATGCAGCCTATAAAAAAGTAGTTGTAGTTCGGCAGAGTATTATCTTATTTCTCAAAAAAGAAAAGAACAACCTCATAATGTGCTAATCAGAAAATTATGGTGTTAAAGATAATCTTGAAAAGGGAGGCTGTGGTGGAAAATTTAAGTTTTCGAAAATGCTCTCTCAGTGTCTTTCATACTCAAAGCTTCTATTTTGGCAAGCTTAGGAAAGCACAAGCTACTAAAAACTGGCATAAACAATGACAAAAACTTAGATCTGCTAAAATTTCTTTTCATCACAATGTCTAAAACATAGAAGAAAAGAACATTCCTCAATATCCTACAGGAATAAAATTCTCCACTAAAGCAAACAAAAGAACATTTCTGTAATTATTTTCAGCAGAGAGATAAAACCTTTAAACCTTTATAGATAATAAAGCAGCGAAAAATTAATCTCAGCTACTGTAATTCTTCAGCAGGACTACTCCTGCAGATGAGTAGACATTAGAAGAAGTTCCCTCCGTTCTTGCCAACTGCATCCTTCAAGCTAAAATTATCACCATTATGTCAAAAACCAAACATCTGTCCTAAAATGCTAATTCACTCCAGTGATTTATTATTCACTAAGTATGCACTTCGACTCTGTTGAAGAAAAGCAAACCTCAAAGTTATCAAACTTTCTTGGACTGTTTAGTAATTGATAATATTACTTATCTTGTCATCTCCTCAAGGTGACCAAGAAACTAGAGCAGGGACTCATCTTCGCATTGTGATTTTAACAGTCTCTAGGATACATGACACAATTCATTCCAGTTCTATGGAAAATGGCATCTTACTTGAATAAAGTCTTTGGGGGGAAAAAAATTCACATACTTCTAGTTCATATCTGTCTTATTTTCTAGCATCTTCTGGCTTCAGTACTCACGAAAAAGGCAAGTAGCTTTTCTGTAACTCAATCTTTACTTACAAGCGAGGAAGCTCAGCACTATAAAGTAAAGGGTAGGAATGTTATATTTACACTGACTGCAGATGAGAAAAAGAAAGATGCTTACAATCAAGGGCAAGCACCAAGGGCAGGACAAGAAGGAAGTGGGATAAACTATTTAGGACAATGTACTACTGGCTAATTAGAAGTAGAGAAAAACAGTTTAAAAATGTTAAGAACACCATTTCCATAGCAAAGAAACAAAGTGTTCCCAAACAGTTTTGTTTCATATCAAAAAAATCAAATAAAGCGCTAAAATCAAGAGGACAGTTTACTCACCATGACAGAATCTATCTTAAACTTCTGCTAAAAACCAGTGAGCCAACAGCTGGTATCAAGCATGAAGAAGTATCATGGCAACAATCCAGCGAAGACACGACGAGAAAAAAATGGTTTTCATACAAGCCAAACAGACACTCAACTGTTGCCTAATCTAACCTATCTTAATCCACCCTTGATCAGATCCAGTCAACAGCTGCATATACCCCTGCAACACTATTAAAGCAAACAATATTACCATTATCTCAAAGGAAATAGATAAAATAGATAAATAATAGATAAAAACATACTGTGGTTATTAATCAATTTCCCCTTGCCATGCAGCTACAGTTGAGCTTGTTCTAGCTACGTTCAGAGTAATTCTACATCCTTGTCATGACCATTGTAACATACAGATCAGTCAAATGCACCACATTTTAACTGCCAGTGACATACAAGTTGCAGTGACACCAGAATAAAATAGGAATGGGAACCAACTGATTGATGGTCATTAGGCACCAGTGTTCTGCTCTAAGGCAGACATACAGCAAGAAAAAAGGCATGGAGGGGGAACCGTAAGGATAACCTGCAGGGGTATACAGACCTTACAGGAAATGTTATACACATTGTCTTGAACAGATGTATTACAACATGTTTCCCTAACATCTGTATTTCACAAGACATAAATTGATGCCAAATTTCAAGAGAGTTAAAGGCAGTATTTCTGCCTTGTTTGGCAAGAAAAAATAGTCTATTTTAAAAACTGGCAAAGGAGAAAAGTGAGATGATGAGATAATCATAAAATTTGGGGGAGGAGGGTTGCAAAGATAAAGGTACTTACATAACAGTTTCCTGAATTGGAATACTTCCCATTACAAGAAACACAATATAAATGAAGTGATAATGTTTCTGAAGATATTTACCACACACAAGCATGCAGGAAACCGTAAGTATAAAATTTTTTATACTTTGAAGGTCACACATCTACCACCATACTCCAAAAAAAAAGGTATTTTGGGGGGTTTTTTAATCTGTCACTTAAATGGGACTTTACTAAATTGACTCGATTAAAGATCTAATTTTAGCCTAACTGGGCCAGTATGGATAGCATCAATATATGCTGTCATCTCACCTGTCAAAAGACACAGAAGGAAGTAAGGTATCCCTGCAAAACTTGTAAGCTCAAATCAAAGCTCATTCCCAAAAAGTCTTGCATTCCAAGTCAAGGAGCTACCTTCAGATACTTCAGCATTGCAGAAACTCTCCACAGCAGACCCCTTCAGAGAAAGGAAATTGGGCACCAAGGAAGCCAGATCAACTTCTCAACTGTCTCTTTTTCACCCAAATCAAAACTGCAGATTTACCAAAGCAAGCAAGAGACTGCTATCCTTAAAACATTAAGGTCAGTAAGTTAAGCATTTGGAATAGCATGAAAACCAACGTGCACTGTAATACAGTCTAATTATGTATTTTCTCTCCTCTTCTAATGGACTCTTTGTTCATCATACATGGTTGCCAAGCAATTAATACCAAACTATTTAGTAGTTATGTCAACTGTAAAGCCAAGTTATTCACCATAAAACACAATCATTTGTTCACTACACACCATTCATACTCTTCTCCAAGCAGAAATATTCTGGACCACTTGATTTTGCAACAGTAATGTTCTTTCAGACTTTGCATATCATTTTAGTTTCCATAAAGAATCCAGAATAAGACAATTCCATCATGTGGAAAAACTGACGAGCAAAATACAAAAAGCAGCACAGACTCTGGCTTCTAGAGCAAAAATTTACCTCTGCAAAGACTGAAAAAACATGGCAGTGAATTGCTAGCTAATAACCTAGCAATCATGTCTAATATATGATGGATTAGAAAAAAAAGTTTGAGTCAAGTCTATTATTTCTAGCATGTAATTTATATTTAATTTTTAAATTAATTTCATTTTTTTAATAAAATAACTACAGTAGTGAAGGAAACATTTCATTGATGCAGGCATTTGTATTGTACTCTCTTAATGTAAAGGAACAATATAAAACATCTATAAAAATATCCAAAACATATCAAAATGGACAGTTTTATTCTGAGTAGATCTACTTCAATCTGATATACATACAAATAAATTTGTTTACCCACACACTCTCCTTCAACAAAGAGAAACTAATATCCATATCTACCTCTGAGGTCTTCCACAGAAATACAATAATTCATATTTTGTTTTAAAATTCAACTATTAAATCTGACTAGGTAAGCTACCATTTCTAAACATATTTCTTAAAAAAAGCACATTTTAGGTCTCCCATAGCAGGCTCAATTCAGACAAAACTTTGTTTCCAATTACATTACCTTCTGGGCCTTCTGACATGAGGAGGACTGGTGAAATCTAAGCTTCAAACCAAGAAAACATTATTTTTCCAAGCCAAGGAGCAAGAAAAGTTTTATCTACCGTTTATCATACCTTCTACACTGCCGTGTTTCTTTCATATTATAGTAATGTGTTATTCTATTTTTTTAAATTAAAAATGAGCACAAAAAATAAGTGCATATTGGAATTTCTATCCCATCTACAGGATCAATTGCCTCTTTTTGTAACAGATATTTTTCTTAAAACAACTAACCTTTAACAAGATATCTGTGTGCACTGTGAACTGAAACAGTACTGTACCATCTACAGTAAGTCCTACCAAAGCAGACCAACAAAGAGACCAGAAAGTGTGTTTGCTGTTCGCAGCTGAGCAAACACAGCTGGCAGCCCACATTCACTGCTGGGTCCTTGATTCAGCCAGGGAGAAGAGCTCTTTCCCATGGGTTGTGAACAGTCTGACATCCCACAGAGTATTTAAAACAAACAAGTAAACGTGAATTGGCTTCGGTTTCTGGTTTTGCTTTAGGTCACTTCTAATGGTATGTTTGCTTCTGCTTCTCCATTGCATAAACCTTAGTTCAGTATCTCCAAAAAATTATCAGTAAATACTGCTATTAAGTCAGAGATTACTTCATAGTTTGTTTTTTCTTCTCCTCTGAGCACTTAATATCCTTTTCCTTCTGCTGTCCAGACAGTAGCCCACTTATACCTACTGCCAAGTTCCGAGAACCAACTGGGTTTTATTTGTACCACAAAACGACCATCCCCTTCATTCAGTCATACTGGATTAGTGTCCCTGTTTGCTAGTCACAAGAAATAATGGCAGTTGCTCACCAATCTTGTCATGCTACCCTTATAATAAATTGAATTCAAAAAGGCCTTGGGAGGTTGTTGGATCCTCCAGCCTAGACTGGAAGGAATCTGTTTTCCACTGCAGCTGTGTCCACTCTACTGAATTAAAACACATAATTTTTTATCACAGCTTACGGTATTGCAGCTTCACATCAGTAGGTAATAACTTAAGCCACTTAATTGTTCAGTGTAAAGGAACATTCATACTATTCCACTATTAAAAGAATTATAACAGATAACATAGTGCCAGTCAGTATAACTGCAGCGTCACAGGCCACTGTAAAGAATGTAGCTAGGATACGGTGTTTAATTTTAGAGAACTTATTAATGTGAATTGCAAGTTAAATGTGGTGTCAACAATTTCTTGTGACCTCCACTATCAGCTATTTTTACTTAACTTGAGTTAGGATGATGACTTGACTGCAACATAATATGAGATGGTGGTGGGTCTTAAAATTAAAAAAAAAAAAAGAAATACAGTCAAATAAAGAGCTGTCATCTTGGCTGTGCTGTTTATTCAGGACCCCAGACACATATCCCTGGGATATTTTTCCCAAATAAAAAAAAAAAAAAAAAAAATAAAAAAAAAAAATCAAGCTTCCACCATTGAAAAAGGTATCATTAAGTCACTCACACTTTTAAATGCTTTATTGACACATTACTTTAAAGGCTTATTAGTCTCACTTTCACACATATAATGTGCAATTACTTAAGTAGAGTCCCAATGAGCACTAATGAGCTTCAAAGCATTATACTTCATGACAGAATAAGATCATTCTATGACCTGCTCCTTTAACCTTTCCATAATCTGACATGTGCGTGTATTCTCTAGTACTCCCAAGGCATCAAAAACCCAAAGATCTTATAAGCCTTTATTCATACCTCTTTGGCTCTAATCATCATACCAGCCAGTACAAAGATGGCAGGTAACAGAGTATACTGTTTTGGGAAGATGGACTTTTATTATTCCATTTGTTTTCAGAGCATAATTTACTAAAAGGAAAAAAAGCATAGCAGAGCTAGACAGAACTTGCATGCCTGTATGCACACTATATTTAACGACAACAATAAAATTACAATTACTTTCCTAAGTCAGTTTAAGCACCTAAGAAACCTAACCAATTAAATTCCATCAGAAGTCTGAGCCAGTCAGACCTAAATCTTCTATATAGCTCTGGACACACTACAGATAAAAATTACAGAGCAAAGAGATTTATTCTGTTTAACATTCCACTGTTGGTGTATTTAAAAAAGATTCCTGACAGAAAAAATCACTCAACTCAAGTAACAGTTTTTAATACTCTCCTCTGAAGGAAAAAAAAAATTAAAAATTAAGTGGAGGGAGGAACACAATGCTACGAAAAAAGAAATTAATTACTGACACATGTCAGGATTAGGTACATCCAAAGTAGAAGATATATACACATGAATAAAAAGACAAAATAGACTTTTTGGTGTCTTGTCTCATCAGTGCAATCATGTCTGAAAGAAATATATCCCTATATGTTTTCCTCATGCCATAGAATTATGATTGAAAAAACAGTTGGGGAAAAAAATGCGCATCAATGTGCTTCAAAAATTATTATCTTCTGCTGTCCCCTAGTGGCACTGTAACTTCGTTTCACAAAATTGACCAAAGAATACCTTCAACTATAGGCTTCATAGGTTACAGAATAGAAAGCATTAATAGAAATTAAGAAATGGAAGAAATTAGTTTTGCAGGTTATTGCTACAAGTAGCTTTTGTTTAGAATTTCTGAAACTAAAACCAACAGGAAAACATTTTGATCTAGTATTTTAAATCACAGCCTTTTCAAAGAGAATGCGTGGTAAAAATATAGTCAGAAATATTTATGGCACTGCAAATGATACTGTCAGTATTTTAGAATTTTACTGAACCAGTAAAGACTTAAAATAAATACTTTAAAAGCAGTTGGAAGAAACAGCTTCCAACCACTCCAATTCTAACATACATTTCAACTTTACAGGAAAAAAAAACAAACAACCGAACATCACTCAATATATGTCAACTGTACTACAAAGTAAAAGCATTACTGGACAACACCCAGATTTTCCTGATCTTACTTTACGATAAATCAAAATGCAGGAGTTGCAATTTATGTTCTTCAACAGGATAAAATACAAGTGAAATGCTACTTAGGGGACACAGTGGTCTGATCCACTTAAAAATAAACCATTATCTTTCATCTTAGATCAAGTTTTGCAAAACTGTAAAACAGATCTGGAAACATATCCATGATTGTTAGTCAAAGGTTTTTCAGCCCCATCCCCAACACAGTTTCTCTCCCGACTTTCATATTTACCTTTGTATCACAAAATAATTTTATTTCAAAAGTAAACAGTATGTGGCATCTCAGTTTTAATTACAGTTTAACACAGCCTCTAATTTAGCTGAGATATTTAATTTAGCTTTCATTCCATGCAATTATACACTGTCATAACCCACAAAAAATTCCAATGATCTCTAACCTCATTAACAAGGACTACTAAACTGCAGTTCAGTTCATTTTTATCAAGTTTCTAGAAGAAACACAAGCTTCTCATACTAACTGCAGCTATTGAAAACAAGTGAAGCTTCCTACTCAACACTCAGATTTCACTGAGAAGTACATTCTCAATTATCCACATCTAAAACTGCATTAGCATATTTACTTAGTGTACAGTATTCACTCAAAATTATTAGACATCTGCCTTGTTTTATTTTCGAAGATTTATTTCATGCCATTAAGTTTCCTGAACGAATTTCTTTCCTCTTTCCAGGACTGCTTTACCTTAAAGATGGAGAAACTCTGCACGTTTCTTCAAAATTAATACCCAGTATAGGTAGAACCTGCCTTGATGTTTGTATCAGATTAAGAAACAGAAAACACCCATGAAGCTCTTCCTACAAAAGGAATTTGTTTCACTATTAGTCACCATCCTGCCAGCTCAAACAACTTGCTTTGATGCACTCCCAATTTCTGGAAGGTCTGCCTACCGAAAAATTCACATAAAAGGAAATGTAAAACTACAGCCCGGTGTGGCATCCAGCACAGTCCCCGGCCCATAAGACAGAATTTCTGCCCCAATTTTCTGTCTAAATCTGTTCCTTGAGGAATCACAGAGGACTGTATTTAAGAGGCCACTGAAGACAGGCCCTTAAGGGTTGCCACGCTAACATCCTCCTCAGAGTGACACTTGAATAAAAGCGTTATGAAAAAGGGGAGATAGTTGTCTTTGTAGCTCTTCAGAGCTGTTTCCTTGTGCCAAACTACTTAAAACGGCTCTTCTCAGCTCCTAATGAGAATTGGGAAAAGGTCTGAGGATTACAACTCAAGAGGTGTTTTAACTCAGTGACACGGCTCAGGAAGAGCTCAACAAGTCTCCTAGAAGCTGGTATTTAAACAGTGCCAAATATATTGTTTTCTTTCATATGATGACAATATGACACAAAGACAAAATTACAAGCCTTCTGCGGAAACCACGCGGGATTAAAAAAAAAAAAAGAAGAAATAAAAAACACCACAGAATTTTAACTAAGGCTATATGCTTTTCTCTCAGTTGGTGTGCATAAGATTACATCTAAATTTTAGTTCAGCAAAATAGGCAGGTGGTTTATCTAATTATATGTAACATTCACTGGTTTTGTTCATTGATAGGTTTTTTTTCAAAAGCATTTGAAAATTTATCGCTCCCATCAACTATAGCAGGTAGATCAGAAAATGGAAAGCACATGACAGAATGGGGCAGAAATGTTACCAAGTACAATGAAACACAGAACTTCCACATTTTGAAAGAGAGCTGGTATGGTCACCAAAATTTATAGCCTTCTGATCCATGAACACAGATCTCAAATTTCTATAATGTTGAAGTACTACTCTAAGCAACTGCTCTGTCATTAGGTTTGACAACCGCCAACATTGCAAACCCTACTACAAACAAATTAAATAATAAACAAGATATAATGCCAGGTCTTGCATTTCATCTTTCAGATAATTGCTTAAAGTTTTTGATTTACTGAATTATATGCAGTGACAGCTCCTGTTTCTGTTAAAAATCTACTTCAGAGATCAAGGACCTGGTTTTCAACAGTGTAGCTGGGTAACTCCCTTCCATCATAAAGACTTAGTCACTAATATTTAAACTAAAGCTATGCCTAAGAATGTAATTCTACAAAAGACTTAGAAAATTAAAAATTTAACCTGTAATTAACATTATTTGATTCCTTGCTCCCCAAATTAAATAAGGAAGAAATATTTCCATTCTTTTGAAGAGTCTTCAATGACACTAAGGAATTAGATCCACAGTCTAAAACCTTATTTAACTATAAATGTAAGTGGCAAAGCAAGCTTTTCCACTCACAAATATGCTCAACTCAGCCTTTGAGGTAATCCTGCTAAGTACAAAAGGTTTTCCGTTTCCTCACTATTAATCTTCCCTGGTCAGATGAAACAACCAGGGACATTTTTTGTCTGCTGTAGCAAGTCTCTGAAGCTAAGAAATCATTAAGTTAAATCATTGTTCTTAACTAATCAAATGGGGCTTTTAGTGATAACAGCCTTTTTCTTTGTTTCCAATTTATATCTTGATTTTTTTCGAGTGAATCTTTAGCCAATTATCTCTCCCTACAGTGATCTAGTTTTAAACATTAAAATACTAATGAAAAGTGAAAACAAACCTGGCTGTTCTTCCCACTCTGTGGATGTATGTGTTTGCATCTTCTGGACAATCAAACTGAATGACCCAGTTCACTGCTGGAAAATCTGTGTAAAGAAAAAATATGTCAATATTTAAGCTCAGTGTACTGAAAAACCTCCTATTCAAGAGCAACATATTATTTTGAAGCATTAATTACTATAAGAACCATCATTTGGACTCATTTACAGTCATTGGGTTCAACCTCTGAAATAAAAATAAAATTAATTGCATGTATTAGCATACATAAACAATCATTCTCTTCAACAAAAAAAGTTAAAATTGTGTCTTCATTTCCTAAATTATGACTGTGCAATGAATGGAATGTCATTTCACACTTGACAAGAACAGACATGCTTTGGGTCACACAGATGATAAAACACCACTATATGTAATAACTAAATAACAATATCTGACCCACTTTTCACTCATACTATTAAACTCCTACACCACTGGGATCCGAAGTCAGCACTTCAGCTGACTTCAGTGGTGAGACAGCACTTCAGCTGTCACATACAGAAATACCACAGTCCTCTCAAAGATGCAGGGGGGCAAGGCAGGGGTGTGACCAAGACTAATAAAGAAGTCAACACTGACTGTGAATGATATTATCAATAAGCATTTTCTAACTGCTGTACTTCACGAAGCAGCAGCATGCTTTGCCCGGGACTAAGTTTGAGTTACTTCCTGACCAAGTCTGTAGCTATGCTGCATTCCATATTTATACCCATGCTCTAAAACCAACCAACCACACGCAAATTAGATCCTCACTGGTGACATTTCAGCAGTATAGAAGTTTTGATAAAGTCTTCAATTCTGCCTTCATCTTTTAGAGCACCTTCCTTCCTTTTGTAGCATAATGACAAAACCTCACATTTTTGGACAACAGAGTTTGCTATCTGAAACAATAGGTGAACTCCTGAAAAGTCTTGTGTCATACCTAAATGCTTCCAAGTACTAAGAAAAAAAAAAAAAGAAAAGAAAAAAGAAGTCCAGAGAAGTAAATCATAATTCAGCAGGTAATGCCCAGACGTAAGAAACTCTTGGCTCAAAATAGACCCTATAAATATACTTGCTTTTACCGTCATCTACTTTTTTATCTCTTTACACAACACAGTCCTATATAAAGCCATTCATACTTCAGACATTAAAAGTTCTTTCCACATACTGGTAGGTTAGTAATTTTTCATATCCTTTAGAATAACGCACAGGATACAGGCATATCAGTAATATTTAAAACTGCTAAAATCTCATCTTATGGCATGCAGTAAGCAAATACATCACTATTTTCATACAACAAAAGTTTTTCTGGGATAAAAAGAAAAATTAAGCACAGATTAAGTGGGCCTCTTCAGTAAAGAAACAGCAGAACTCTAAGAAGCATCTCTCTTTTTTGAGTTACCCTAGTGAGCTCCTAAGCAGACTACAGCTTCATTTTTCACAAATCAAGTTGGTCTTCAGAGTACAAAGTCTGATAAAGCCTCAACAGGGTTAGGTGATCACTTTTTGAATAACTGCTTCTGTGGGTACATACCCAGACCACGAGCTGCAATATCTGTAGCAAAAAGTACCGCTGCCTTTTTCCGAACAAAGCAAGTGTAGACTTCCATTCTCTTCATCTGCTGCTGCTTGCCATGGAGTGCCAGTACAGGAAGACCAGGTTGAAGCTTACAGAAAACTCTGAACAGATATTGGACCTACCCAACAAATCGGGAGAGGGGGGAAATTACCATGCTATGTTAAACTTGTAAAGATCATATACAGTATAGAGCAACTGACTTAGTACATCAAAATAAATAAACTTTTCTCCACATCATTGACAAGAGATGCTATTTTGAGACTTTGTCAACGCACTCAGGTACTAAAGAAGATAAAAGAAGAAACCAGCTGTGGAAGGCATGCATTGGTATGCCTTTTGATGACATTTCCTAAAAGAAAGCAGAATAGCTAACAGCAAGAATGATTTGGGACATGACTAGTTAGGCTGTATGCAAGGGACCAAAGTATTGCTTTGAGGCAACACTGGAGGGGTGTTGTGTTCTATACTGCAACTCAAAGCAGTCTACAGTCTCAGTTTACTACTTCAAGCTTCAACAGCTTCTCTTACAAAGTCAGCCTGTTTACTCTTACATACAGTACCTATGATGCAACACCATTTTAGAGCAGGCCGCTATGTAATACTATTTTAAGAAAATAATTACAGAAACTGTGTCTATTGCAGGAACAGCTGCAGCTCAGAGAACTTCCGTACAACTAAGCCTACTGCTTCACTCTACTCACCAGTCAACTGCAGAACAAAAATATTGTAACCTCTTACACAAGTGGAAGAACGGCAATGAATATTTACTATACCATTGTATGTTGTAAAATACTTGATACATGCAGTAGTTACAAATACCTGCGCCACATAAACACATACAAGTAGCTTCAACAGAATGGTCCCAGGATATTTATACAAGGATTTGAAGGATTACTTCCTAGGTAAGAAAAATCTATTGCTGTACTATTTCACAATCATAATTTCTCAAATAGGCAAGTTTAAAAGCTTGTAAAGAAACCAGGTACACCTCCTGAAATACTGTGTAAGCTAACTACAAAATGTGTCATGAGACAAAACCAACTGACCAATGGACAATAATTTTAGCATTAGTTTTTAATAGAAGAGCATAAAAATGGCCGAGTCTCCAGAACCTTTTACCCATTGAGCCTGAGTTGCTGAATATCCAGAAGCCAGGCCCTGCATGACACGTCTACAGGAGTAAGCGTTGTTTTGTTCCTCCAATTTCCTATTGCAAACTAGTCCAGAATCTCACCTCTCTGGTGCCTTGAAATCTACATTAATATCGTCATTTTATTCGCTTTAAAATGCTATGGGGGGAGGGGGAAGAAAAAGCCATACCTCTTTACAGCTTGCAAAAAACACAATGCTCTTCTTTTTCAAATGAGTTCTCAGGAAAGAATATAACATGTTTACTTTTTGCTGAAGTTCACAGACAACATAATTCTGATCCAAAGTTGCTGGGGTACTAAAAAAAAAGAAAAACAAAACCAAAGCAAAAACACACCAAAAAAGTATATTTAGATACATCTATGGAGATGTTTGACCTTTCTTTTAAGTCAAGAGTGTCTTATAGATACTCAGAAAGAGGAGAAAAGAAAAGGAGTCAGGCTGGAAAGTTCCCCCACTTTGAGGAACAAGTCTTAGCAGCTCCACTTGAAAGCAACTCTTGAAAGATGAATCAATTTCCTTACTAAAAGCCAGTGAGGAGGCACAGGTGACTTTTGACATTACTTCTAAATTCATTTACTACTAGCAAGGCAAACTCTTTCCATGTCTAAGCAGCAACATTCAAATTGCCTTGACTTACATGCAATTTTTTCTATTAGTCCTATTAAAGCATCATTTGTGCTTAAAGCAATGTCAAAGCAGAGTCTAATCATGCACGAAAAAAGAGCATTGATGTACTTCTACTGATTACTCTAACACGCAAGGTAACTTTCTAAAGCTCTGAATTGTCACCTTATCTCACATTTCTGCTCTTAATAAAACAACAAAAACTTCTTTGGCAAGTTTGCCCTTGAAACACATCTAAATGCTCATCTCTTACAGTCCCTCTGCTTCACTCTAAACACACCAAAGGTATTCAAAATTACTTTTCTAAAGGTGGTCACTTGGGAGGATGAAATTACAAGAGTCTCCTCCAGTTTTTATTCTGCTATTCAAGTTCAATTATGCCATAGCACTTTTCACTTTTTAAGTCTTTCACAGGAAATTGCTTTCATAAGGCAGTAACCTTTTACTACTAAGGTAGTAAATTCTAAAACACATTAATACTTTTCTTTTTTTCTGTTTCAGTTTGTTACCTAATTGCATTCTCCCAAATATTTAAAAAAATTAAATGTACTTAAAAACAGACTTCACAAAACATGTGAGATCTGTGAAACAGATGTAGAGTCAGCCCTCAAAATGAAGAATACGCATTAGGCTTATATATCCTCTTCTGCTAAGAAGATATTAATCACAGACTTTTTTCTGGTAATCATGATTATTTCAGATGCCTTTGACAGTACTGCTGATTAAAAAAAGGTATTTGCAGTACAATAGAGAGATAATCAAATCAAATAGTTAAAACTCCCTCAAGATTCAATGTGGTTCTGCTGTGCATTTTCCTGATGATTTCTTGTTTGCTCTTGGAAAAGCCATTTTTATCACAATGCTTCACCTTTCCCCTGTATTTTATATAAGGAAATATATGCATATTTCATAGAAGAGCAGAAAAATAATCATCCATGTTCATAAGCAATTTGACACCCAGATGATCGAGCCCACAGAAATGCAAAATAAATAACATGCTTCATTTCAATTTCAAAAGAAAATAACGTGCCAAAAAGTAACGTGTATATTTTTTCATTTAGTGATACATTAAATTCTTTTAGCCTGGCAGACCACATACTTTATTCCTAGCAAGGGCCTCCCATCCTGCTCCAAACTGTAAGGCATGACAAATTTATTTTATGCGCAAAGGGCAGAGTCTTAAACACGCACAGAACATGCAGCACGTCAGGAAGCCACAAGACTTACTGCACATGCACTACCACCACATGCTTTCTTCTGGGCACCTAATACTGAACACACAAACAGGACTGCTGCCATTCTGCATTTTCCCACTAGCACTGCATTTCCTTGGAAAGCCAGATTTATAAACGGCACACAGACAAACTGTGTTTGTGCAACAGACTCGGTGGTTCTGCATAGCAAGTATGCACATGCAGGAGGCAAGGAAGCCAAACAACAAAAAAGGAGCAATTCAGAACTGAGTGCTGCTAGGACACTACTCCATTCAGGCTATAATCCACTCTGGCGCTTCCTCGCAAGGAAAAAAATGTCCAGTTTGAGAAGCTGCCTGAGGAGACACGAGACAAGCACAGGTTCAGCCTCCCTGTCATGATTCAGTCAGAACTAGTCCCCTCTTATCTGGAAACTTCTTGCTTTCAGGGAAACACACAGCAGACACTGCAGAAAGGAGGAGGATGCAAAAAAACCCTTTTGATTCAGGAAACTGACAGTCAGAGAAGCAGTTAAGTAGAACTACTATCTGTTTAACCCCTCGGAAAAAAAATAGCCCAACATACCTGAATTTGGCCTTCTCATGAACCCAAACATATTCTGGATCTTTCAGACTCAGACGTGCAAGATCCTTCACTGATTTTGTTTGTGTTGCAGAAAAAAGCAAGGTCTGGCGTTTCTTAGGTAGATTTTCTATGATTGCATTCATTGTATCAGCAAACCCCATGTCTAGAATTCTATCAGCTTCGTCAAGAACTTGATTGAGGGATAAAGTTGAGAAAATCTGGGTTTAGATTGAATTATTTAAAAAAAACCCTACATTAAATCTATATAGTAAAAAATTCCATCTGTACTTAAACCGCAGAGATTAACTTAATTCCTGTATACAACAGGATTCTCTTTAAATATTTGTGTATTTCATAAAATGTTTTTAAAACAACCTGCAATAGAAATCATAGCATTTCCCATAATCTCTGCACTACAGCCCTCAGTTTCACACACTGAACCAAAAAGTTCAGCATTTCAAGTAAGCAGCTCAGCAATCTGTAAACCGACTCCCCTTCCTATTGCTGAAATAAAAGCACAGAACATAAAACAGTGCTGTGCTACTCATGACAGAGCAAAACAACCTCTCCCAAGTTAAATTTACCATTGAAATACAGGATATAAACCGAGTAGCACAGAGACAAAGCCTTAAGAAAAGAGCCTACATTTAATGCAATTTTTGTCTGCCATGAATTGTACTAAGTGTAGCAAGCAACATTTTATCAGCTTCATTAGCTTCTTAATTGCTTCTACATTCCTGAAGCTATGCTAATGATTATGCAGTTCTTAGTGGCAGGCAAGCTTTTTCATTATACTGAAAATTTCTGTTCAGGTTGGAAGGATGTAAATGAACAGTGTTAACAATGCTAACAAAATATTAAAAGGAGCAGAAATCTGTCTTAAAATACAAAGAAAAATGTTTTCTAGAACTGGTCTAAAATATACACACTGCAATGAATATTCATTATAGATAGTTAACGATCATGTCAGGAAAAACACAAGAGCTATAGCCAGAAAGGAAAGTCTGGCTATATAAAGGATATAAAGATATAAAGGATTATATGAGACACTACATTTGTGCTTGAGTTCCTTACTAACTCACCTACTTGTCCTTATCACCCTAAGGAAAGCACGCTCAGCAACAGCTTCAGAGAAAGTACAAAGAAGAAAGTGTTTTTGTTGTTTTCTAATTTAATTTGGACATGTGTGAGCTTAAAAGCCATTTCATCTATATACCATGACAAGGATAAACTTTTTACCCAAGAAAGTGCTCCATACAGTTATGAACTGTTACAAAATATTCCCAAATACTTGCAAGTACTTGAAAAACTTACTCAACATTTGCAGATCAGATGCATAGAAATATGAAGTTTCATCCATGTGTTGTAGAAGCCGTCCTGGAGTGCAAATTAGCATATTTATGTGGTGTATTCTTTCAGACTCTTCTTTCAGATCCTGAAAAGGAGTTAAACCAGCTTAGCTCTAGTTGTTCAAACTAGAAGCCCAGTACCAGACATGGTCAAGTCAGCTCAACCTACTGATAATTCTTAGAAAGAACAGTTAAGGAGCAGTCTCTCCTCTTTCCACAGATACATTGCCATTTCTTCAGCATGCTCACACTTGTGGCCTAAGCAAAAAAACGTTATTTCAGAATAACCTATATTAACAAGACAGTCCTGGAAGGCTTGGCAGGAAGGTCCATTCAGTCACGGAACCTGGGAAGATTGTAAATATGCAAAAGCTTCAAAAGACAGAGTACACACAGGAAAACAAGTGGGTCGCTGATATACTCCCGTTAACTGCTCTCTTCCCTGAGTTTTTGATCCCAGGGTTTCCTTCCTAAACTAGTACTTAATATACTACTCAATTATGCTTCCATCCAGCAAACTCCAAGAGAGGACACACCTTTCCTCCAATGACAAGACCAGCTGAGAACTCATGATTCTTTCCCACTTTACGCAGAACCTTGAAGGTTTGATATGCCAGTTCCCGGGTCGGTGATATTATGAGAACTCCCAGTCCGTCAGCAGAAGTCCACTGTTGGCGATACAGGAGTTCCAAAGCCTGAAAACAATTAATATATTAACACTATAAAAATCTCAGAAGGAAAATGTGTAACAACAAGTTTGTAACAAAAAGTGTCATTAAAAAAAAGACAAAGCCACATTAACTAAAGTAATGACATGAAGAAACATCAGAGTCCACTTCACATACGTTGATTATATATAAATTTTAACTAATGGTAATGATACTTGCAGTAGCAAAGTTCTCCAGTACCAACCTATGACAGACAGTAATGGGTGGTAAATCATAAATACTTTACTGCACAATTAATCCTACCCTGCTAAATTGTGGAAATTAGGTCTTAATCATTTACATGATGATTGAAATTAGTGTGGAAAAACAAGAGAAATTTCCCTGCTCGTAAGGTTTTGTGGGAACCAGAAACAGAATGAGCAACTGCAAGAACATTAGTTATTGAAGCTTTAATTCTGGCTATGGGTTTGAAGCAGTACTATCCATGTTACATACAGAGCACTCCAATTAAAGCTGCAGCTCAGACAAGGATTATTCCTTCTCTTAGGAATTCACACCGCAGAAACACTGTCTTAGTCAGCTAATCCTAACACAAAGACTTTACAAGTATGAATATCTGAAGCCTTCTGGAATACTGAAAGCCATTACACATCCTTGTAGAGTTAATTTTTTTTTCATTTTTCATCTCTTCAGCTCCTCTCTTAGCACTCTTCTTCTCTAAAATTGTTTTAAAATAAGGTTTGTAAAACAAAGTACTTCTACTCTTAGACTGAGTAACTGAGCAATCTCACTTCTGTTTCTCAAATTCACAAGACTATCTTTTAAATCCTCCTCCATTTTTTATTCTTCACTAGTAAAAAATACTTTTTAAAAAAACAGCATAAAGTATAAATCTTCTCAACTACAGCAAGTATTCAAAGAATTTTCTACTGTTCTCATACTTAGTGATAAAATAGGCTCCAAAGAAATTTATGCTTAGAAAAATGCAAGTAACGTTTAAAACAAAGTAACTCCATAATCAAAACATTTATTTTTCCCTTCCTATAAAAATAGTATGATGGGATTTGTATCCACTTATATGTGCACTTTTAGCACACGTCTCAATTATATTTTCAGCACAAAGAAATGAAATGCATTTCATGATGTATTGAGTAAAACTGTCAAACACATATATCCATGACAAGGGTTTTCATCCAGTTTTTTCCACTTGCACCCAGAAGCGATTTCAAAGGAGTTCACAAAAGACAAGGAAATGGAAGTCCACAATCATTAAGGTTAAGTTTGCTATATAAGGTCCAAATTCTTACATGTTAAAGGAGTGAAAACCACTCATTTAAAAAAATTCTAAGGAACTGAAGAAAATTCACCATTCTACTTCGTATACTTAGTTTTCAGAATTGAACAACTAGAGTTGCACCAGGAAACATTCCTGAGAGAAAAACAAAGTACTTGCTAAATCACACACGGTCTATTCATGTAAGGACTAAAATGAAACTTCTAAGTCTCAGAATATTCCTATTGCCAAAAACACGCTTCTTTCAGAACCTCAAGCAGCTTTATTAAATTGGCATCTTGGCTTTCTTAGAACACTTAGATCAGCTGAATTTTAACATTTCTCTCAGGACCTAATAACCTAAGATGTCTGACGTCAATACTTCATGGATAACTTGGTTTGAGTACAAATGGAAGGATATAAATTACTTACTGGAACAATAAAAGCCAAGGTTTTGCCTGATCCAGTCTTTGCAGCTCCAAGTACATCTTTACCTTGTAAAGCCAAACCTATGGTTTGCCTCTGTATCTCTGTTACCACACGATACTGAGCTTCCTGCAGTCCTAGTATGTGCAGTGTGGGAAGAGAAGAGAGAGTGTGGGAGGGGAAGAGGAATAAAAAAAAAAAAGAAAGAAAAAAACTTCATTTAGTTTTGTATGGCCCAAGACTCTATTCCTCTGTTTAGAAAATGCTGTACATAGCAACACTTATCTAAAACTTAATTTAAAGCAAAAAAACCCATTCAGATGCAGATAGATAATACTTTCTTTTTTACTTACATTATTTTCTAAAGAAAACTTCCATACTCACCTTTTAGGGTTTTTTTTGACAATGGAAAATCTGAAAATCTTTGGATTTCACTTGTATTTATCTGAAAAAAAATAATTTTGATCACTGCTTACAATCTAACCATAACAGAGAAATTAAATAGCATTCTTTAAGTTGGTGTTTACATAAATATGTAGTAGTTCAGTATGACCTGATCCAAGTCAGGCAATCTATACTAGTTTGACCTAAGCCAAACCACTGTTCTTCCAAAAGCTGTTAAGCAAGTAATAAGATATACTTGAATAACACAGGTTAATAGCACAATTTAAAGCTCAGATCATCATGAAATCACAGAACAATTTAGAGTGAAGAGAACCTCAGGAGGTCTGTCATCTCCAACTTATTAGAGCTTAGCTGTCCTTTTCGCATCTATATTTTCAGATCTCCAGAAGTAATGAGGATGAAGTGTATTCCAGTTGCTGTACAAGACTGGACATCACTAAAGCAGGTAAGTGTCCTGCAGGGTAAAGGTCTGTTAAACAAACACTTCAGGAAATAGCTTCAGATAAGAAAGATACCTCTATCACTCCAGTTCTCCATTTTGACTCTACAGTGTTAGCGTCTTTGGGATATGTTTAGTATTAGGTTATGTGATTAAAGATTAACAGCTGTGAACTCAAAGACTTTGTAAGAACCAGTGTAACAGTGATGGGAAGGTGCCTCACTGACATTATCACTGCATACAGAGTTACAGCACCTTGACTCAGGTGTTCCCTGGGACCACTTAAGTCAGCTCAGGGTTCCTCGGTGAACTCCACCAAGGCACTAGTGGGGCTGCCCCCTCGCCAGAAGGCCCTGCAGAATGGAAGGGATCAGTGCCTGCAGGTGCACAAGGCTCAGAGGGAGCAGGGCGGGGGGGGAAGCATTTGAGGACACTGGACAACCTTGTAGGGGGTGTTTTAAGGGGGCTGTAGGAATGTGTAAGACTTGTTATGGGATGTGTAGGGTAAGGATCAAAGACAGAGAAAAGAAAGGATCAAGGTGGACTGGGGAGGAACCCATATGAGAAAACAGAGGCAAAAGGGGATAAAAAGGGGCTGGTCTGGGTGGCAGCTAGCTGGTCAGTACACACTTCCCTGTAGCTCATCACTACAGCCTGCCCTACAGTCTTACTAAATGTTTTACATAATATCATTTATTTTATTAACAGTAATAACAATAAAAATAATTACTCTTACATTCTCTCCATTGACTTTCTTTGTGGGCACACTGTCTGTTCTAAGCCTGCATGAGAGACCACCAGCAACCTTCAAGTGGGATGAGTGGACAGCAGCACTTGAGCCCAGTGCCGGTAACCAGAATGGGACCACAGACCTCAGAGGTTGGAGGGTGTCAGTGCCAGTACCTGGGAAAACTGGGGCCTGAGGCCAGCTCTGGGGCTGAGTAGCTAATGCCAGCTGTGAGTACGTATTTCACTAGTGGATGTTAATCCTCATCAGACAGAGAGGAACAGCACCTGCCGCCCATATTTATTGTGTGCAAGCACTCTGTGTGTGTGTGCCAATAAAGGCACTGTTCTGTCTGTGTTCAGCTGTGGCTGCACATGTGTACCCAGGCACACCTACACTCACCCTCGCTGCAGGGCAGATATGGACACCCAGAACTGCAGCAATATTGCATCAACCTGACTGAGACAGGAGAGGTACAAGCTTCAGTGTCCTGAAGCTCACCAGATTCACCAATCTCTAGCACTTGGTGTACTTACTTTTTAGAGCTGTCCCACAAGGTAAAAAGAACCCCAGATACTACAAAAGTAGTTCATTGTGCTAATTTACTTCTCTGTATCCATCCGTACTTGAAAGCTGTTAATTACACACACATGTGTAATTACACAGCATGTGTTTCAGTCCATGAGTTGGCTCAATGATTTATAAAGATGTTGAGATGTCAAGTAGAGATTTTGAGAAAAACATAATATTTGCAACTGTTCTAGCAGTTAGGTGGTAATTAAAAAATGTGAACAGCTTTGACTGGCAAATTCACAACTAATAGTAGCAGGGCTGAACAAAAACACAGAACTCAAGGAAAAAAAAAAAATAGACTACTGAGTCTATAAAGCCTGAGCTGAAAAAGAGGAAGGTAGACTACACAGCTTTGAATGCATACTGACTAGAACCCATAAACTGAGATTTCCAAATGTCAAACTCAAAGCTTACACACTTCCTGCTTTTCTAACTAATATCATTTCATTCTAACAGACTGCTGAACAGAAATCTCCCAATACAGGAACCAAGCAAAATGGTCCTCAGATCTTCTTGACATCTTGTGATAACAATTTCAAAGAAGGCCTCAGATGAAGGGCTACCAAGCTGTCAAATGAGCTTTAATATCTACTTGAAGTACCAAGCCTTCTACAGACTCTGCCTATTATAGAAAACTGAGGGGTTATAGCTGTTTAAAGCATCTAAATCATGACACCACTCTTTTCAGGCTAGTTCTCTCTAATAAAATCAAGATAAGTAATTTAATATGTGAATTTAATCCCTATAATAAAAGATAAAAATAGATAAAAGGTAATAACACCCTTACTAAAACCTAGTTTCAACATATTTCAAGACATAGTTTTTGCAAGAAAAATTTCAAGCTTTCACTGTACCCTAGCAGAACAATTAAACTTTCAGAAATGTTATTTGGGAGGAGGGAAAACTCTTCTCAGAAATCACCATTTTAAAAGTCTTTTTTTGACTTTCACAAATTGGAAATTTTGAAAAGTATTTCCAAATTCAATTGATAATTTTGAAGACACTATATATCACATGAAATATTTGGCTAATTCCCAGTCTCACATGCTAAATAATCACAACTCAGTTATGTATACAGCTTTGGTTTAATTTCAACCAAGAAACTGTGACTAGGAAAACAGTATGCCTACAGAAGGGAAAAGTATCTAACCAACATCAAAAAAGAATTCACACAATTGATTATGTGCAACTGAAGCGATAGATTTTAGAAGGTTTGTAAAATATTAAACAGGCTATTACACCAATGTGAAATTGTTCTAAATAATTAAGGACACAAAGTATTTCAGTACTCAACTTCTTTTTAACTCTAGATGACTCAGTAAGAACAGATATATTAATCAAAAAAAAACAAATATTGTTCTGCTCCTCCACGTTAAACTTCTCTAAATCAATTTAAAAATCATTGCATGCATAAGCCTAGCTCTTTTAAAGATGTCCAAGGAAAAGAAGTGAGAACACTATTAAAAGAGTGAGGAATGTTAGGAGAGGCCATGTCACAAAGCTTCCTCTATTACTTCTCTGGCCTACAGACTCCTAGAAGCAGAAGAAGGATATGCAGTAGTACCCTTAAACTCCAAAAATACTGGCTTATTTTTAAGTCAAGTCCAAATGGTAGGCATAAGAAGACCCGGTGTTAGAGGTAGATTTTCTGATAGCTCTATTTTATATCTACATGCACCAGTGGAAAACACCACCAACTTCTACTTAGCTTGTTTCCCTGCTAGAAGCTACTACTTCTGCCAATCTGCTGGGAATCTACAATTGTAAGAGGAGCCAGCTCATTTCAAATATTTCAAATGCCATTCTGATCTAACTCAACTAATTTGACATAAAGCACACTAGAAAGAATTTTTCACAAACAGCTCACCAGCACATCGGTTAGGTGCTCAATACTTTCCATGAGCACAACTGAATGGAAAGGACCATGTCCATCAATGGCCTGACAATTAGGCAATGAAGTCACTGGATCAACAGACAACAGACCACCTACGAACACATAACACAGAAAATGGTCCCATGATTTGGACCCATTGAAACTAAATTTCACATTTTGCATCTATGCGGCCACACATTTGCCATCACATCAACAAATTAAAAAAAATCCAGTAACAAAGTATATTGGTTACCTCTTCATTATTAATTTTGTCTTGTTTACCCACTGCAGACATTCTCACACAGGAAATTATAGACAGGAGGGCAAGGTGGATCTTCGTGCATCCATCAGCCATGTTACCCCAATTCCATGCCACATTCATGAGAAAAGCACATAGCCTGCATGACAGAGACCCCAGCCAGTGCACTTCACAGAGAGGAGCTTACCAAAGAGCCTTCTAGCTCTCTTGTCCCTAAGAAGGGATCTACCTCATGCAGAACTCACTGGAGACCCCTTTAGATCCAAGCACATGGCGCTTCCTCACAATCCCCACACCCACTTTAACCAAATCCAGGGTAATACAGAAGAAACACTGGAGACGAAGTGGAAAACCATGCTAGGGACCAGAAAAGAAGATCTGAAGGACAGAAGATAAAAAGCTTGGCGGGCATCCACCTGAATGTTCACAGGCAGGAGACTCCTGGAGCTAGGACAGCAGAACCCCAGAAGGGTTGACACCAGGAGCCCCCAGCACCATCCTAATACTAACATATGTTTACCTTGTCTTAATTCTGGCAGACATATGCCTGACCACTACCACCCTCTTTTCTTCAACCTCTAAAAATACACACAAACACAACCTCCCACTACCCAATTCTTACCTATGCTGCCCCAAGGTCCATAGAGACACAGAATTATTACCCACACCCAGAAAAGGCGCATGTGCAGTCACATTAGTAACAGAAGCATCTCTACACATTCACATAGCCATATATATAGCAAATAAATGCAGGTATCCAGGGAAGTAACTGACAGAGGTGACCATAAAGCCAGTATAAAGACAAATCTATGTAGAATGAGTGGAAATTGAATGCAAGTGTCAAAGGTATAGGGTGTGCTTCAGGGAAAAGTGACTGCACTTAAGTATTACACAAAATAGTTAATGCTAAGAGTACAGGAACAGACTACTGCAGAAGATCTCAATGGGGACTAACCAAATTAAAAACTCTGAGAATTGCACACCTACCCACCATAACCCAGATGTACCACCCCAAAATTATTGAGGATAAGAAAGAAATATTGACCTCATTATGGAAAAAAGAGGCTCTGTCATCCCCTTATCATCCCCTCATTGCTTGTGTGTTTCTTCTGAACTCCTCTGCTGCTAATATACATCTGGGAGCAACACAGTCATACTCCACTATCAGCCAGGGACACTTTCCTGCAAAGCAGAGTGGTACAACAGATAGCAAAGCAATTTTTCCCCATAAGAACTATGATAATAGACAGGGATGCGTGTAGGGATTTAATACACACACAGCATAAATATGGCAAAACTGTATATGGAGAACAAATAGGCTGGGTATAGGGACAACAAAGTGGGAGTGGCAGCATCGAGTGGAGGAGCTTCCCAGCCAGCTTCTGGGAGCCAGCTTCCCAGAGATATTTTTTAAAATATTTCTGTCACTTCATCTCTGAGATTGAATGCCCAAAATAAATCTTCTACTTCATGCATTCTTGCTGCCTCCTTCTAAGCAATTAGGATTTTTCATTGTCATCACTGTCATTAGGACACATGACAGGGTCAGGCATTGGAATAGACCTCCCGGGGAAGAAATGGAATTGTCAACCCTAGAAGTGTTCAAAAAACATGTGAATGTGGTACTTGGGGGCATAGTTTAGTGGTAGTGGTAGGTTAACGGTTGGACTCTTAGAGGTCTTTTCCAACCTAAACAATTCTATGATTCTATTAATAGGTGTCATGTTTAGCCATTCAGTCTCATAGAAAAAAAAAGAAAGCTAAAAAGCCAGCAGTTCCTGCAGTTGATGATTGTGGTGATCCTCCTCCTACCTCTTAATATGTCCATACCATATACACATAATTTCAGTGCACAGGAGCAACATACCACTTAAGCTTCGGATCACATGTATCTACTACATTAGAGGAAAAGCCAACCCCTAAATTCGATCACTTTATCTACTGCCCAGAGTATTAAGTCTAGTGATGGGACTCCAAAACAAGAGACAGAGAAGAAAGAATAGCTAGATATTGCCATAGTACCCTAACAGAACACAGCAGCCTACTTTGCATATGGCATTATCTAGTAAATGCACACTATTATTAAATGGAGAAACTATCAGGGCCTGACAACATGCAAAATTAATTTCATTACACAAGTCCCTGTCGGCATTCAAATACACAGAAATACAAAGCAAACTATTGTATATATACTGCAATCTGGTATATAAACAACAGGTCCGCCTATAGGTGTCTACACAGGGAGCTGTGTAGAGAGTTCACAAACTCTATTAACAGCCTTTGCCAAGTTGCTATAACTCAGTTTCTCCCTCTTGCTCAGACATGGACCCTCCAGAGACCATGCAGAGGCAACCATCTCAAGTCTAGGTTATAGAAACAGTCCAACAGTACTGTAGTAATGTAGGATGTTTTTCATTCCATAAAGACACACACCTACCAGTGGTCATCCCACTTGGAAAAATACAAGTTTCTAACAATTCCAGCTGTAACTGTGAAAGCTGACTATTTCTACAGTGAATAGAAAGATATTGCCAAAACAAGTTAACTCAAAATTTATGCACAACAGAATGTACTAATCATTTACATAGTTACAATCTTTAATTTTTATCAAAAAATGAAAAGCCAATGAATTACAAGACCTTTTTTTTCCCTTGAGAAATAATCTGTAATTCAAAACAGTAATATGACCATCGTTGGAAGCATACCATTTGCTTTCAAACAGTAAAGCAAGTTAAGCTTAAGAATACTAACTTGCTGAATCTTAACCAAAGGAGCTAACGTGACCTCTTCACAGTAACACATGCGTTTCTTCTATGCCTCTCATCATTACTTTCTGCTCAATCAAATTACGACCACCAAAAAGTGATTACCACCAGCTATGTCGAGCACTGTGTAACCAAGCAGAACTGCCCTGCTCCTCCCCAGTAGCAGCTACAAAGTCAGCAAAAGTTTGGCAGGAGGCAGAGCAACATCACAGGCAGAGCACATCTAACCCGTTACCCACAATTACAGTACTTTCCACATATCGGTAGCATTCAAAAGCCGACTATCTCCTACAGCAATTCAAGGAAATCTGCGCAACAAAACCAACAGCACTGACTTCAGCTCTGGTATTCAAAAACCTATTTTCTGACTTGAGGTTAAACAACACACCTCTCTAGTGTGACGTTTGCCTGTCGGGCATCTTCTTTGGAGACAAACGTGTCCGACCTCCAACACGGAGACAGGCACGCTGCCTGGTTAGAAGGGCCAAATGCCACTGCATGCAAACCGTTTCCACCACTTGCTTCAGCCTCCTCGTCCTCCTCGCTGCACTCCCCACCACCCACTCTCTCCCACGAGGGTCCCACTCTGCCCGGCTCCACAGCCAGTCACCTCCACCAGAACCACTCCCCCCGTCCTCCTCTGCCTGGGGAAAAAAAGGAAAAGAATCATCTTTGCATCATCCCTGCCTCGTGGAGGTAAAAAGCCATCCTGCCTGCCACACAGCAGTATCACCCGACACACCTGTGACCTACAGTCCCCGCCGACAACCAGAGGACCAGCCTACCAACCACTGGGGCTTCCCCACGCCTGCCCAGGACCCGCACACAGATACCATCCCTCCTCCTCCCAGCCCTACCCCAAGACGCGCTACACGAGGAGGGGAGCCGCTTTTCCGCAGGACTGTCTTGCCTGCCCGCCCGCCCCCGCCCCGCACACAGAGCCCCTCGCTCCCCGGACCGGCCCGGCCGTACCTCGGGGTAGCGCTGCACCAGGCGGGCGATGTTCTCCCGCTCTACCTGCCACTCGGGCCGCTTCCTCTCCTTGCGCTGCAGCCGCAGCCTCTTCGTCCGCCGGGTGTATTTCTTCTTCCAGCGCTCGAAGCTGCGCACCGCGTCCATCGCCGCCGCCCCACCGCCCCCGCCGGCCCGGCCCATGCTGCCGCCACGCGCAGCACCCGCGCGGCCGCGGGGCGGGGCTGGCGCAGACACTGCGCGTCACCCGCGCGGCGCCGCCGGGGGCGGGGCCAAAGGGGGCCCCGGCCGTTGGTGGGGAGGGGGGTGGGGTGGAGAGAGGGGCGCGCGAGGGTGGAAGGGAAATTACGGTTCGTGTAATACGACCCCAAAAATGAGCTGTTGGTTGCTCTCGCTCTTTTTTATAAGACGTCATGGAATCATAGAATGGTTTGGCTTGGAAGGGACCTTAAAGATCAGAGTGGTTTGGCTGGGAAGGGACCTTAAAGATCGTCTAGTCCAACCTCCCTGGCAGGGTCAGGGGCACCTTCCACTAGCTCAAGTTGCTCCAAGCCCTATCCAACCTGGCCTTGAACACTTCCAGGGATGGGACATGCACAGCTTCTTTGGGCAACCTGTTCCAGTGCCTCACCATCCTCACAGTGAAGGTTCTTCCTAATACCTAATCTGCACCTCCTCTCTTCCAGTTTAAAACCATTCCCCTTTGTCCTGGAACTACACGGCCTTGTAAATAGTCTCTCTCCATCTTTCTCGTAAGTTCCCTTCGGGTACTGGAAGGCTGCAATTAGGTCACCCCACAGCCGTCTCTTTTCCAGGCTGAACAATCCCAATTGTCTCAGCCTTTCTTCATAGAAGAGGTGCTCCATCTCTCTAATCACATCTTGATGGCTCTCCTGTAGACTCGCTCCACCAGGTTGATGTCCTTTCTGTGCTGAGAACCTCAGAGCTGGATGCAGCACTGCAGGTGGGATTTCACTAGAGTGGAGCAGAGGATCAGAATCCCCTCCCTTGACCTGCTGGCTACACTGCTTCTGATGCAGCCCAGGATACAATTGGCTTTCTGGGTTGCAAGGCCATATTTTTGGCTCATGTCCAGTCTGATCCATCAGCAACTGCAAGTCCTTCTCAGCAGGGCCGCTCTGCATCTGTTCATCCTCCAGCCTGTAGTGATGCTGTGGGTTACCCTGACCCAGGTGCAGCACTTTGCACTTGGTCTCATTAAACCTTATGAGATTCCCATGGACCCATTTCTTAAACTTGTCCAGGTCCCACTGAATGGCATCCCAAAGTGTCATCCACACCACTCAACTTGGTGTCATAAGCCCCCTTTAAGGTACAGGAAGGCTGTTAAAAGGTCTCCCTGGAGCCTTCTCCGTGCCAAAAAACCCAACCCTCAGCCTGTCTTCGTAGGAGAGGTGCTCTATCTGATCATCTTCATGGCCTGCTCTGAATTCATTGCAACAGGTCCGTGTCTTTCACGTACTGAGGAACTCAGAGCTGGATGGAGTACTCTGGAGTGGAATTGGGAGGAAGGGTTCTGTGGCAAGTCTGTTTATACATTATTTTCTAATTCATTACAGGGAAAAACTGACACATTTCAAAAATCAAAACACAATTGGAAGACATACAGTGAACCTTGTGTTTAAGATGCTGGATTCAAGCTCTGATGTGTGCCTTGACCCTTCACAATACAGCTATAATCAAGTTTAATGGCCTTGGCTCAGAGCCTTGAACTATGAAAAGGGCTGGCAAAGTGTTGCAGGGAAAACTGCAATTGGGCAGAGTTGTTTTATGCTGTGTGATGTAAGGCTGGACTTTATAAGGGCCACATATCTCTCAAAGGAACTAGACTTAATCAACCTGCAAATTTATATTACGTTTCTTTATGTGCACCAATTCTTAACCCCTCCCTTCAGTAAGGTCTGCATCACTCTGCAATTCGCTGAGTCAGTTTTAGCACTTCATCAGCACACAGAATTAAAAACAAAAACAGGCTGCGGAATTATTGTGCCACATCAGGAAGAGAAAATTACAAACATATTTATGCAATGGTATAAGAAGGAAGTAAACATGTTAATGAGGGGAAGAGTGAAAGACTCCCAAAATAATTACGGTCTCTGATGAGGGTTTGGAATTCCAGAAAGCCAAGGGAAAAGGGAGTGTCTCTTAATTTGCTCCACTTTTGCTATACGTATGTTGAGTGTATCACTGAAAGATGTTTTCCCTCCTCCCTGAGATTAGGGAAACCTATGATTATAGAAATGGTTGTTTTCCCTTTAAAATACATTAAGTTTCTAATTTCAAGAAGAGCTGGAAAAATCTCCCTTAAACATGTTCCAGTGAGATCTCTCCTCCAAGGTACAGCTTTGAATGCAATGGTTTTCTCTAAGGGTTTATTGCTATTCAGATGATTAAGGAAAGATACTGATGGTTTTTTTCTTGAAATAAAAATGGTTTTGTCCAGGACTACCTGATAAAGAGCTGTTTGCAGGAGATGCTGTTCCACCCCAAAGGATGTGCTTCAGGGAGGTGGCACATCTTTCCCACAGTTACAGCACATTAACTTGACATACAGAACAAAGTCAGACTGTCACAGGGCTCAGCTGCCACTTTAAGCATGTTATCTGTCTGCCTGTAATAGAAAAACAAACAAGCAAAAACCCTCCTGTGTAGAATTCCTGCTTTTGCAGCACTGGGATGTTTAATCCTTTTGTAAGCAAATGTACAGGTAAAAGTGTTCTGTTTGAACATGCTGTCTTTCTTCACCTGTTCTATGTTTTGCCTACAGGGCTCACCTCTCATAGCAGAACAACAGCAGTGGTCTGTGAGTCACTACAGACGTAAATCCTCAATGAAAAAAAATTATATGGAAAATAATATCTTGCTGCTGCCCAGTTTCTAAAAAACTTTTTATGCTACTGTCATAAAAACCACTGTTAGTTATGCTTATATGTTTCTGATGCTTTTTAATAATTAGTTTGCCCTGTCCTGGGTCCCACGGTAGAAAGTAAAATGCTGGAAGGAGAGCCTCTTGGCCCCATGCTGGAGGTCTGGGAGCCTGCAAGGGCCCAGGAACCACCTTCCTATTTTCTCTGCTGTCCTCTCACCCTGAGTAGCTTGCCTGAGAAAAAAACAGGGATTTATAAAAGTTTACCTTTTATATAGGAACAAATTCTTTCATGTGATATTAGATTTATTTATAATGTGCAAGTATATTTCAGTTGTTTTGTAATAGTACTATCCCTAATACTCTGGCAAAATTAGAGATCCTTCTGAGAAAAAGAGAGAGAGAAAAAGAGATGACAAAAAAATCATTCAAGCACAGTTGTTTTCTTGCAGTTTGGAGAAATAAAGGGAGTATGGCTATAAAAACAAAAGTAACAAGGCTACCTAAGACCATAGAGAAGAAGGCAACAATTTTTTTACTTTAAAAAAGACCTGTTTTAGTAGCAGTCATTCTCCATAGATTTCACTCTCATGCATACTCAGTCTTTCCTACTCTTAAGCACAAACATCTATGTGTCTGGGAAGGGTTATTTATGGTGAGGAGGACAAGGGGCACCAACTATTAAGGTCAGGGCCCTGAGGGCACTCATAGACCTTAATGTCCCTGACCAGCCTCACCTTAGACATCCTTCTACACCCTGGCATAGCTCCACTCTGCATCCTTCAGGCCATGCCTGAGTTATGTCTTATGTCATGTTGGTCCCCAGCTCAGCCACAGCCATGCCTGTCCTTGGCCATAGACCCCACTGGCAGGGACTCTGAGCTGCAAACTGACTTCCTGGCTCGACCTCAGACCTGCTTTGTCACGGAGGACATGCCCAGTCATCAGCAACTGTGTCTGCCCCTGATTATAGCCACCAGACCTCATCCTGACCAGGGAATTGATTTTTCCAGCTTGACCTTCAACCTGCCTCATCACCACAGATGTTGTCTGATGAACTGGTCTCTTGGTTGACCATAGCTGCCACCCATGAGCACACCCTGCTCCCTCACTCAGGGGCCGTGTTACCAGGCTTGACTCCCGACTCTCACGGAGTAGTCAGCCCTTGCTCTGCCCTCATCACTTTTTCTGGCTTCGTCCTGAATGTTGACAAGGGTGCACAATCTTTGGTATCCGTCACATTCTCTCTTGAGAAAACCTCAGGGCCAAGTTGAGTTGTATCACACTGCTATTGTTCTGTATTTACATTGTGGAGCTTTCCTCACGCCAAGGATTTAGTACAGTTGGCCCTACACCCAAATCTTGCCAATTTCCCACTCTTACCTATATTCTTTCTTGTATTTTGTGGTTGGTTGTAATCTCTTGACCTGCTGCAAATGCATCACTCCCTGCACTCCTGCTGTACCATTTCTTCTGGTGCCTCCTGTAGGTGCATAATCTTTCATTCACATACCATGTACCCCAGTTAAACATTTTCGCTGCAAATCTCTTCAGGAATTTAAGATAACTAAGGGTTGATTTTATTTGATAATAATAATTTTTTAAAAATCACTCTGTGTGTTCGAGTTAAATTTTGACATTCCTATTAAATCCTTGATTGTTTTGTACTAACCTGTTATCTTTTAATTTTTCCACATAATCTTGATCACCTACCTAAAAAAGTAATCAGCAAACCAAAAGAAGTGACCCCACAAGTACCACTTGTCAATGAAACACCACTAAATCCTTTCTCAGTGAAACAGCCCTGTACTAGGAGAATTTCCTCAACCAAGAGGCTCTTGACACCCTTCTCCTTATTTTCCCGTGCTATACCTCAGAAGATTTGAGAGAAAGCATGTGAGAATTTGCATCTGAATATTGTGCTTGAGTGTCTCTGAATGACATACCCACAATGAAAGGATGGATCTTCAATGTAGTATTTGCAGTACTGCAATGGAACTTCGGAATATTTTGAAAAATATATGAAAATGGCAGTAAGATTTGTGAGTTATTTTTAATAGAAGTAATGTTCCTATAAAAATTATTATGTGTCTAAAGGATGTACAGTATGACATAGAAAAATGGTAATCCTACTTGGAAAAAGAAAAATCACTTTAAATTAGCATTATTAGGCAGGATGACCAGAATTGTTCAGAGAAGAGATGAGTCTTAGGGCAGATGTCAGGCCAACTTTTGGACCTTACTGTCGCTGCCAAACCTCCCCGAGGTTCTCTCCCAACCCCTGCCTATGGGCTCAGGACTCCATTTCAGTTCATCCTAGAAGTATTAGGCTGAAAAAAATCAGTGCTCTCAGTGTAAAAGAGAAATTTCATCACTCCTATGCAGACCCAGGGTAAGCAACTCAAAAAAGGAGGCACAGTAGGTGTTTGCAATGGAGAAAAATAATTTAAAAAAAAAGAAATGGTTTGGGAAAAAAATTAAGAAACCAATAGAATTTGGTTTTCCTATATTGAGTAGCCCTACAATAAAAGGGCTACCACCCAAGAAATTATATTTTAAAAGCTGAAAGTTAAACTGGATTTTTAAAAGCACAGTAGAAACACTCTGTTTCAGTAATTCCTGCTCTGAGCAAATGGGTAAGTTATGACCAAGAATATTTTGTGGTGTAATTGAGAGCTTGTACTTTCCTCTTAGCAATGAAGTGCTGTTTCCCAACAATGAAAAAGAAACAAATTTGCAAATTAAATTATGGCCTCTTCTTGGGGAGCTTATAAAAAGAAAATGCTTCTACCAAGTATATAAATTACAGGAATTTGGTTTTAGGTAGGCACTCCAAAATGTATTCTGCTGTGGAGAAAAAGTATTCACACTATTACTCTAAACATGAATGTATGGTCCAGCTTAAAAATTCTTGGAACAAACTACTGGTTGCAACTTCAGCAATACAGATATACTTAGTCAACAGAGAGTTAATTCTGAAAGTTTACCTGCCAGTGTCTAGATTTAAATATTCCTACCAGAGAAAATATTAGAATTAAATATTTTACTTTCACATTGGTAAATTGTTTTATATTTTGAAAAATCCTACTATTACATATAAATAATATTTGAAAACCTCTGCTTCTTTTTCCAGCCTGAACCTACTAGAGGTCAAATGATGTCTTCATGGCGAGACATACAGCCCTCTTCAATCAAGTCCTTCATTCATTCTCTCTGACCATGGATAATTTAGTAGCCACCACTCTGGAAAGAGCTTTCACATTGCTGTGAAAGAAATTTTAAATTCTTAAATTTTAAATTCTTAAAATTACCCTTCAAAAATTTCCAGATTGGGATTCTCTTAGGAGATGGAGATTGTAAACCTGTTATCCTCTTAAAACCTGGGGTGAAACAGACTGGGAAAAGTGGGATAATAGAGTAGGAGTAGGGAGTAGGAATTTGACTAAATGCCAGTTATTGATCAGAATGACAGCAAACAACTCATTAAATGTTTAAATGAAAACTACCCTCCAAAGGACAGGTTCAAGTTTACACAGTAAAATTAAACTTTGTGCCATGATATTTCAAAACTGCTCAATGTATGTGAAAAACAACAACAGGGAAAAATTAACCAAGTTTCTTCAAAATCAGAAGCAAAACCAGCTTGTCAAATCTCTAGAAACACCAAAGATTATTAATGCTGTTGGTTAGGAAGCACTGGATGGTACTGTATGATATATCAGAACACTTTAGGAACAACGTTAAAGATGGCATAACTAAGATCACATAAACACATTTCTTCTGGAATGCCAGAGGACTTCTTGTGTTCTAGAAGACTGCTGGTGGTGATTCTAATATTCATGACTTAGTCTGCAGGGCTCTTAGAATGAACCTTTGGCCAGTGAAAGCCCAGCCGAACATTGGGAAACTCGTGATGTAAGCTCTGGCCAACAAGAACAATTCCATAGACATGAAAAAAAGCTTTCACTCAGATTGTCAGGCAAGATAACAATCTATAAAACAGAAAGTAATTTTAAAAATTAATTACTTTTGTGTCATACTTTCAGTCTTTAAATCATCTGCATCTTCAAAATGTAGATTTCTTTTAATAAAGACATGAGATGGAGGTTAATTAACAAATACAAAATCAAAGCATTTTTCCTCTAAGTCAACAAAAATGTTTTTATTGAAAATTATAAACATGACCAATCTTGCAAGAAATATGATGGGATTTGCTAGAACTTGTTTTTCCTCACAGAGCTGTCAAGCACACCCAGGTTTCGCAGGCCCCATCACTTCACCCCTTCCCACAGTTTGCCCTGCAGCACTTTACCCTTTTCAGGGCTGTTGGTGCCAGAGCTATGGTGCTCTCTGGGTGTATCTGAGCCACTAGGGGCCGTGACAGACCTGGAGAAATAAAAATGAGTAATAAACTGTGATCATAACACGTACACCCTAAAAAGAACCATTAAATAATCAAGACTACTTTTTGGTGATGGATGGGATTTGTGTACAGTCCCAGAGCACAGGCTGTTATTCCAGTTCAGGGAACTCCATAAATATGCACTTAATTTTGAACATGCTTGACAGTTCTTTCACAACTGAGCTGATTTCCTGACTCAGAGACCGAGCTGACAAATCAGATTACAAAAGATGAGCTAACCTTTCAGATGATCACACATTTTGGAAGAACGCCATTTCCCAAACAGAATGGTTTACACCATGGTGCTACTGAAGCTTAATATAAGAATGACACATTTAAATGCTGTCCTTTAATTATAAAAGGACTTTGTAGAAAAAAAAGCATTTTCATTTAGCACAGTTCTTGGCCTTTCTGTATTTCAGAGTAATTTTAGGAGACAGTTAATGTATTGTTTTTCCCAGCCCATTAGCACAGTAAAATATAATTGGGGTTTCAGATGTGTAAAACGTGGAATGGTACCTTTATGCAGCAGGCACTTATGCCTTATTATCCTTGGGTTTATATACTTGATTAATCTTGCATTTGGAGAAAGAGTCATAGTTTATTATTTTGATTCTCTAGTTTATTCACTGGGTGTATTGCTCAACTCTCAAGAGTACATTTCTGTCCTAGTTCTAATGATTTAATAACACCATTTTTGTGGCTGGGAGCCACCCAGCCTGCCCTATCTATCTGCATGTTTCTGGCTGTAGAAATTAAATTTGCTTCAAATGTTTAGACTTGTTAGACTGATATTTCATAGTAATGGGTCATGAGACCAATTTAAGAGAAGAGATGTGGGCTCACTAACGCAAGGAAAGAGTAGAAGAGTTTCTTTCTGGGAAACAGTATGGTGGTGAAGTTGTGCAGATTTGTCTACAGTTCCCTCCCGAAGGTCAGTTCATGATGGATGAAGTACAGACAAGTACCTGAATAGCTGGATTTCTAAATCTAACAATAACATTTCAGTACTGCTGCCAGTTGTAAGAACATGGGAAAAGCAGCACTGGAAACATTGTAAAGAAAAATAACATTTTTCGTGGGAAATTCTGGCTACTTTTGTTTGGCAAAACAACATAGTGATTTAAAATCTTTTAGCAATCAAATCACAGGTGCAGGACTCAGCTCCAGACAATAGGATACATACATAGAGACATCCAAATGGAGGGGCTTGGTTCAGCTGCATTCTTGCCATCTGAGATGCTGTAAGGCACCCTGCCTGACTTCAGCTGCTTCTCCTGAAGGGCACAGATCTCCCATATGTCCCACCTTATATCTGCCAGTCTTGTGTAGATGCTGCTATACCCTAGAGCACTGAATGCTTATGTTTAATCCCACTGTAAACTGTAGAGCTATTAGGCTCATTTTGAAAGAGACATCTCGTTTCATCATCTCAATCCCCGTCTAGAGTCCATTAGCTGTATTGACTATATTTCCACTCCCTATAATGGGAGCATGACATGTTGACAGGACATTTAAGAGCCTACAAGCTGGAACTGACTGTCCCCTATCCCTCCCCAAAGAGTTTAATGTCCAGCAGTGTAAAGACTCGATAAGAGGCATGTGAAGACATGGACCTAAAAAGCTTCACTGAACCTCTCAGCAGATTAGTGTTCCCATTTCTCTTCATTTAGCAATCCTTTAAATCATTTTACCATCAATAATAACACTCAGAAAACAGGTTGTTTCAGCAAATGTAGTTGATTCACAGGTAAAGTTAAACCCTAAACAAACCTAACAAATTTTCCAGTGGCTACTTTTTGGATCCAATTAACTAAACGTTCAGTATTGTGTAATGAAATTAGCATCTCTGTTTCAGATTTAAATTAGACGGGTTTAACAACTCATACAAACAAACAAACAAAAAAACCATAAAAGCTTTACACAGCTCTACAGAAGATTGGTTCCTGTCAAATTCAAGACCTTGACAGCCAGAGCTGCTCAGTCTAAGCTAACAGGTTCTGCCACTCAGCAGAGCTTGGCAGCATAGATTTCCTACTGCAGAGATCAGGTTCATGGCTTCCAGGGGGCACGTGGATAACCATGCAACTGTCAGCACTCATCTATGCAGATGTTACTTGGTAGTCTTCTATTTTATTCACAAAGGAACAAACCAAATATGCCTCAGCAATATTTAAACTATATTCATAAGTCTCTTGCATAAATAAATATTTTGAAGAGTAAAGGGAAAGCACCACTGGCAATTTGTAGGGTCTTTTCTGGCCCGTGATTGTCAGCATATTCGGAAGTGATCTGAAAATGAAGTTAGGAGGGAGGAGGCAGAGCCTTATCACCGGTCTTTGTCTGAGCTACATTGTGAGTATGCCTTTACCTGGCCATGCACCTCACTTATCTGGACACAAACTCTGATGCACTGAGTTGACTCCCTGGCTTGGCCTTGGACCTTAGATCATCAGAGACTTGTGTGTCTGGCAATCACTGGCATGTGGCTGTGCTAGATGACCACCACAGGACCTGCTCTGCTTGCCCTGTTCAGGCACTGTGCTACCATGCCTTGTCAGTGAGGAGGACACTATCCTTGCCTGCCTCACTGTCTCTCTGCACTCCCACCTCACCATTCCACAGTATGTTATCTATTGTGTCAAAGGATTTCCCATGAAGACTGTAGAATAACTATGTAATAAATAACTAGGTAATAAAACAACAATTAAAATTCAATGTAAATAAAGGTGAAATTATACTTGAGGGAAGCTGTTTCAACTTTATATGTACCAATGATGGGCGCTGAGTTGATTTTTTACTACCCGTAAAGTTTGGGGGTTATGAAGAAACTATTTCTATCATAAGATTCTTATTTAGGGATTCACTGTCTGTCTAGCTAGAAATTATCCCATGAGGCACAAAGAGAAGCAACTGAAAGTAAAAGCCCCAGTTCTATTGCTGTATACCCTTCTGTTGTATGTGTACATGTTGTCCAGCTGGATGACTACATGCAGAGCTTAATGGTAACAGTACTCAGCTTTCTACCCTAGACTGTAAACAGTCTGTGAAGAATTTATATTGCTGTGTCATTCAGTAAAGTTCAAAGGAAACATGCTGTCCTCTGCCTTTCCTCACCTGGCGCAGAAGCAAACCACATGCATTCATTCACATCAATCTGTATCAGTTAGTTTGGGGTTTCCAAAGCATCCAGTCCCTCAACAGCCTTGTGACGTAAGGAAAACAGTAGCACTTTCAGTGCACAGAAAGGGTAAATAAAGAGAACATCTGAGTAGCTTAGCCTTTCTGAGAAGAAGCCCCAGAGCACTTGCTTCCTTTTAAACACAGCAACTCAAGTACTGCTAAAACGTGAAATACAGTCCTCATTGGAGACACTGTAGGTGTCCACGAGGCTTAGGTTTTGCTCTGATTGCACTAGTCCAGACATGGGAAGAAGGTAGCTCCTTTTAGGAATGAATAAAACTGTAAGAAGAACATCTAATCACATTGAGTATTCACAGAAGCACATCATGGCAAAAACATCTCCTTTCATCTGCCATTACCTCAGTGCTTGGGATAGTATTGACAGGTTAAGAGAAAAACAATACAGATCCAAATCTAGATTGACAAAAAGCTTATGTTTTTCCCACCATTTATTATCGTTATTCTGTTTAATTGCAAATCTGTGCTTATTTTTTGTTGTACCACAAAAAATGGCACAATATATATCAGCATAATATGGCATACTATGCTGCTGAAGGAGATACAAAGGTAAGAAGAGACAAGTCTTGCTCAAAAAAGACATGCTTGAAAAGAAACCAAAGAACAGAGGAAAAAACCCAGAATACACAATGAAAGATTTCAGTTTAAATTTATTTAAAATGAAAAAGACATTTGAATTGTTATTTACATTCTCACAAACAAGAATAAAAATATTTATTTTCCATAATGTAGAATTTTTTTTAAACAGTGCAGTGTGAATGGACTAAGAATCCAGACCACTAGCTTTAGCTTACTAACAACAATTTTTGTGTGTGTGTCTTGCTTTGTTTTTCCTTCAGTCATCTTTCAAAAGCAATAACAACCAAAACCACTCATTCATCACCTTCTCTTTGATCCTCGCTCTTGAAAACAGCTATTTTGCATCTTCATTCGAATCACTCCACCCCATTCCTTGCAGTAATATTAAAGAGAAACTTCCTGTTCATGGATGCCTTTCTGCAGTGAATCCAATTACTGCGGCTCCAGGGAGGGGTTCAATGGGCAACAAATGCAGCAGGAAAGACATATTAGTGTCACAGATAGATTTTTAAAAGCTGTTCACAGTCCTCAAGATTGTGAGGCAGGCAAGGCAACTGCTACAGTTTGAAATAGGTAACTGCATTTTCTTAGGCCCCTAAAATCCCTGTACAGGATGAACACATTCTGTGTCAGTTCTTGGCCAGTATGGATTGGAAAAATGTGCTTTGCAAAATAAAGACCTTGGAGGTACATTATAAATCATGAAGGACATGAGCATCAATTAAAATTTAAAAAAAATGTAATGAAAAACAAACTGCTGAAAAACATGCTCTTTCTAGGCATGACAGAAAAGCCTCTGCAAATGCTATAGACATAGTAAATTGTATTTTTAAAAGGAATTACAGGCTAACAGTATTATGAACTATGAAATCACATCTCTACTGTGCAAAGCATTTATCCAAAGAGTTCAGGCAAATAGTTCCTTGGAGTAAATGGCCTCAAACCCTGCTTGCCCACACAGTGATGGGATGCTAACATTCAGTGCATTTCCCTGACTCTTCAGCAGCTGGGCGCCACTGCTGGGAGCGTGTATGGGAGCGTGGAGGAGCAGCGATTCACAGAGACCCTTCTGCAGTTCTTACTTGCCAGGAAGTGGCTGTACTCAGAGCATTAAAACTCTTGTGAACACAAAAGTTTACTACGAGCTGCAGATTTTTAAGGGTCTCCACTGTAAATTTATCACCATTTCTGTTGCCTTTAGCAGTTTAAATGTGCAAGTAGCATTCACAGTGTATTATATTTGAAGTATCTCAATTGTGTCATTTGACATGCCTGTGTTGGGTTGAGTTTTTCCTGTAGAGGTAGCTGCCCTGGAAACCTTGAATCTTGATTTTCTTGCACATTCTGTGGTCTAGGATCAACATTACCCAGGTGTAAATATTGCTCCAATAATGGTTCATATTTCATTAAAAATAAATGTCTTGGATTTACGTCAAGATTTTCTTCAGGAGACCATTATCACAACATAAGTTCACAGTTTATTACCGTGATCATTTAGCTGCATCATTTTGCCTCTGCGGCATGTAAATACAGAAATTAGAAAAAAAAAAAGAAGAGGGAGAACACATTATGATGTTAGAGGAACAAAACCCAGAAGCATTTAACACTTTCCTTTTACTATTATAATGAGGCCTTTAAAAGTCAGTTGGGAAAGTACAGGCTGGATAGTCTCCAAAAGATAGATGGCTTCTATCAACAGTCATCAAGATATCAGTATAAAATAGTTTCTGATATAGAATTCAGCATTAACAGTTTTTCACTGCACAATACAGACATAAAAGTTGTTTATGTCATATACATCTGCATGCCTTTCAGACCTATCTTCTGACTCAAAGTCTGATTTTGGGATGTATAAGGAGATGAGAACTGGTAACATATGCAATCCCGTCTTCTCCTGAGTTTCAAAATACACAAAATCAAATTTTGCTCTATTAGAAAATGGATCCTTCAAACCCAGCAGCATATGCTGATTTGTTTTAGAATAGTTTTACAATTATTTATGGACTTATTTAGTAATTTCTCATTTTGGTCTTCCAAAAGCTTCCAATTAGAGCAGCTGTTGAAGTGTCATCATTCACAAATGTTTAAATGAATATCTGCATTGATATCCCATTTTTGAGATGAATTGATTTCATTAGTGTTCTGCAAAGGCTTCTACATTTCTCTCTTCAGTTGTGAGAGAGAAACAAACTCTTCCTACAGATACACATAAATATTATGGGAAAAAAACCTATCTGGCAGTTTAACTCAAAACCACTGAACAAATAGATTCAAATCATCTAGAAATCTTGCAGTAAAATCATATGCAGTTGCACTGGAAATGCAGGATTTATCTTTTTATCAGGAAGACAACTTAGGAGGAGTGGGTGGAAAATAACAGTAATATTCAGGGGACTGAAGAATAAACAAAAGATAAGAAAAATCCTCAATGGCTCCAAGAATAGTTTAGGTTATCACCACATGAACAAAATACACTAGTATTGTTATTAACAATGCTTCCAATTTATAGTCACTTTGCACTGGAACAAGATCTTTCATAAAGTTACTAACAAATTATTGACATTAAGTGTATGGTTAAGTGAATCTCCATTTAACAAGTTACTCAGCCAGGTTTGCAAGTACTTCCATATATATTGGCTGCTTTTACCCTTAACTCAAGCAGTTAGAGAGTATTTGGGATTATTTTGTTGGATCATTTTCACAGGAAGAAAAACACCTGTTTTACCTCTGCGTATCCTGATTGTGCAAATCATCTACCCCAAATCCTGTTTCCTAACTACAATAACAATACACAACTGCAGGGCAGTAGCTTCCCCATTCAGAAGCCTAAGCTCTTTTTCGAGCTCTTGAACCTCTGAGTTCAGAGGTTTTGATCCATATAGAATTACAAGTGTCAGATTTTACTGGTTTATTCTTATAGTGGAATACAAGTATGAAAATAATTTTGATGTATAGTATTTTTTGTTAAATGAGAACTATATAATTCTTAGACAGCAATAATAGAGAATTATATATCATTAAGTAATGTGAATTAAAAATTATGATAGAAGATTTGAAGACGACTGCAAACCAGTGACTAAGGCTTGCTCCTTCTTTTGGGTTCTCCCTTCTTTTGGAGCTCTCCAGTGCTCTTTCTAATCTCCTGGTTGCTCCCATATAGTAATGCTGTCTGATTTGCATGCAACCAAATCAATTCTCCCTCCCTATTCTAAGAGTCACTCTGGTCTGATCATCCACTAGAGTGAAGCTGAAGCCTCTCACAACTAGGTCAACAATACTTTACCTTGATGACACAAATCAATGACCCCATAAAAAGTATTTTCCCAGTTCAAAGTTATTGCAAATATGTTGCTGGGTCAACTACGCACTGGTAGGCTTTGTCACATTAGGCACTGCCTTTCTGTGCAAGTGATATCTGCAGCTGTCTCATCATCCTATTCACCAGCTTCTCCTACGCTCCCTCTTAGTCACTGATGCTGGTGATTGTTGGGCTGCAGGTTCCAATTTAAAATTTGCTTTAACATCAGACTCCATGCTTAGCTGGTATTTTCCTAATCTTTTATTCAGTGTCTCCACACATTTGCCTTCCTCCTAGCCTGTTTTGTTCCACCCTCAGCCTTTGCTGTTGCTTCCACCCTCTTGTGCACCAGCAAGGTATCACCACAGCCCACGCTGGAGCCATAATTAGGTTTCCCAGGTAAGAAGGTCATTTGGTAGGTCCTTTCCTGATTCCCTCTTTTGTCATTTCCTGGGCACCAAGCCAGGACTTGGGCATTTTGCCAGTTCACATGCTGCTCTCTCACTCCACCCTGGACCTCTTGTCTTCGTGCCAGCCTCTGGAGCCATGCCTGGGGCCACACCCCTTGCTACACCCCTGCCATGGAGCCACTCCTGGTCCTGGCCCCAGCAGCTCTGTGTCGGCCCTGCCTGGGACGCCATGGCCCAAGTTGGGCTCCTCTACACACCCTTGTCCTTGTGCTTCCCTGCCTGCTTTCTCAGCAGTGGAACCTAGCTTGAGTCCCTCAGTCTGTAGTGCTTGATGGGTTGAATTTTGAATGCAGACAGAACATATACAAAGATACAATTATAATTTATTCTGCTTGAGGAAAAGAGAGAACATGGGCTGTAACAGTATGTTTCTCCCCCAGATAAGCATCAATTAGACATGTAACAAGTTACGCATTTTTAATTGGTTTGTAAGGCTGATGTAGTACATACCATCACCAGACACATCAGGCTCCTTTATAGGTATGTCTGCCAGCACAGGTGCTCGTCTCCTCTTGCATTGGCTTTTGTAGCAGCAGAACATGATCAGCCCTTGCATTGGGTCTGTCTGGGATGGAGTTAACTGTCTTCATAGCCTACTCCATTTTGCATTTGTGACTGAGAGTATGTTAGCAACACACCAGTGTGTTAAATGTTGCTGAGCAGTGTTTGTACAGCCTCAGGGTTGCTTGTTTTTTTCTACCGCACCAGCAAATAGTCTGGGGGTGCACAGGAAGCTGGGAGGGGATACAACCAGGACAGACAACCCAGATTGACTGAAGACATTTTCCGTGCCATATGACATTGTGCTCAGCTATGAAATCTATGGGATTATGTGGTTAAAGCATTTGTTGTGTGAAGCAACTGTAATGTGTGCTAAGGTCCTGCTTTATAAGAAGTGGCTGGACACCTGCTGCCAATGGGAAGTAATGAATTAATTCATTATTTTGCTTCACTTGCATATGCAGCTTTTCTTCACCTCTTAAACTGTCTTTATCTCAACCCATGAGTTTTTAGCTTTTGCTGTTCCAAGTCTCTCCCTCATCCCTCTTGGGAGGAGTGAGCAAGGAACTGGGTAGGATACAAACTACTTTTGCCTTGGCTGACAAAGTCTTTTTTGTTGTCCTGATTGAATACAGATCTGTTTTTTGTCACCAGGGCTGATTGGAAACAGGTACAACTGTCACCATCAGGACATGGAGGAAGAACTGATTTGCTTCTCATCTTGAATTAGAAGGTGTTCGAATGAAAAAGTAGTTTTGCTACTCTGACCTAATCATCCATGACAAGGCCTAATTGAAAGGACACAGAATTATTTCTGCCTCCTTTTGGGGCATCTTCTGCCAAACATCACGGTGCCAAGGAAATTAAGGAGAGCGGAAAAATTTTTGCTCTCCTGGGTAGCAGGACTCTGTTCCTCCTTAGAAACTGTTTGCTTTTTCATTACTGCTCTTCTCATCCCAATTCCCTAGACAGCATGTCCACCTCCGAACAAGATCATGATTTTTAAGATCATACAAAAAGTAGCTACCATCACCAGGGGCTGCCACACAGGGGAAGAAATTAAGGGTGAGAGGCAGCTCCTAACTCCCTCCAGATTAATTATTTGTCCCGCTGGGAGCCATATAATTACTTCCACTGCTGCTGGCAGCTGCTGTTGTTGTTGAGTAACAGTGTGTCACCCAACATGTTGCTTTTCGATGTGCTATTACACGTAGGTAGTCAATTCTGCCAGGCTGAGGTAGTCAATTCTACTGGTGCCGTTTGATACTTCCTGGGATAGCAACTGACCCCCAAAACAGGCTCTCAGGTGTCCCAGTGTTGCAAAATGTGGAATTGATAAAATTTTCTTAAGAAAGGATATTCTTTGATGTTTGATCTTTGTGTACTTTCAAGCCTAATCAACAGGAAAGGAGATTTAATCCATGAAAGAGATAGCAGCTAACAAGCTGTAAGTGATGTCTGGGTGTTAGAAAAACAAATTATTTGTTGGTAGAACTGCATTGTTAAGGTTGAGGGCTTGATATGCTTCAGTGATCTCAGACCCAGGGCGAGGTTACCAAAGCTTGGGAAAAAGGATGTACCACTGATAGTGGGCACAGGGAGTGCAGAGTGTATGGGCCACAAGGATATTTGGCAGAACTTCCGAGATAAAGAAGAAACTAATAATGCCAACTCAGCAACTGTACAGGAATCAGATCCAACTGGGCAAAAGGTAATTCTGGCAGGGGGAGATTGTGCCCACAATTCAGGGCCCACCAACTCAAGAGATGATAAAGACTCAGCATACAGACTAATTAACATGAGTTGCAAGAGAGTCATGAACCAATAGAGGATAGAATATTAATCAATAAGAGAACTATGTAACTTGTAGCCAATGAATATTAATGCCTTTGTTTGCTAAAATGTATAAATAGTAATAAGTTTTTATAGTTGGTACTCCTGATTTGTGAAATATCACCAAGCACCAAGGCTTGCACAACTCTGAAATAAATAATCAGTGTCTCTCAAGTGTATAACTACTGGCTTGTTGCACACCAGGTAACAAATCCAATTTTGTGCACAACACCAGCATCACTATATAAGGATCTCTATACTGCAGTAGGTCTGGTATCAAAGGACCTGCAGGGTAGGCAAGTCCTTGCAAATTAGCCCATGGAGAGTAGATAGAATTTCCATTTTATATATGGCACAAAATAATTATTGTGCAATTTCACTGATTTGGTAACGGCTGTTGCCATGCCAATCCTGTGGCAACATTTCCACCATCAAATCCAGACAAGCAGATAAATGTGATTGTTTGCTGAACATGCACATCTCATAAATCCCTTCTCATTTAAAGCCCAGCCATTAATAAGACTTTGCCATCTTGGTTCTGTATTTTTCTTTTGCTCTTAAGAAGGAGGCTTTTATGTAGTTTATGTGAGCTGGTGAATAAAACAAGAAGTTAAAACTGATTAAGTTATTTTGACAGCTCCTGTGCCAGCAAAAATACTTTTACTAGCACTCTTGTGCTAGTAATTAAAGAAGTGAAACTCATCCTGTCTTTATAGTGTTATAAAACTTTTGTGTGATTCCTTTGTCTGATGAAATAGACCTGTATAAGGCAAAATTTATGGATGGTATTACAGGAAAATGAGAACATATATAAATTCTTCAGCATGTCACTGTGCCAAAAGTTACCAGAAGATGCTGCAGTTATATCAATATTTCTTGATTATGTCCTTGGATATAACTCTAATTGAGATATATTAGTTATATATATGTGTGTAGCCTCTAATACCTTTCCCGTGGATTATTGATACAATTTCTCAGCTTTCCATTATTCGTTGTAGAAAAAAAAAGTAATGGATTACATAGCACAGTCAGTTTTTAATACGCAGAAACTTCATGTTCTTTTCAGTATGAAATAAAGTCTGCATGGTTCATTAACAAAGTGATAATTTGCAGGAAAACTACTAATGTAGTTAATTCAATTATAACAGGAAAAACTTCTTAATTCTACATCCCTTCAGGGCCCAGAGTTTTAGTTAGTCTGCATCAAATGTTTTTAAATACAAGTTGACACAATTAGAACAATTCATGCACAGATTAACCCAGAAGGAGAGCACCAAAGGGGCTGAAGTTACCCTACTAACATTACATGCTATCATCTTCAGTGTTCCCCAATAAAGAGCTCTGCAGAGCACACAGTTCTCCCTTACATGCTTACACAGACCGACTATTCATAAGTGGCTGGATTTGGTGCCACAATAAAGGTAGCCAGGATGCTGTGTGGATGAAAGCTAAGAATGGCACAGCAGAGCTAGTTTACAGGAGAGTTGCTTGTTTGCAGAAAATCTCATGCTACAAGAATGGGGCAGGATGAATAAAAGTATCTGGTTTTGCATCATTGTTTCTTTATAACATTTTGAAGTTGCTTCTATTTCCCCACCTAATGAAATCCTCTTCCTTTACTACCAGGTGCACTGAAAAGAGTCCTTTGCCTTCAGCCACTCTGTACTGATAAAGTTCTTTTAATTTAATCTTGTTATTAATACACAGAGTTGCTGCTTCAGTTTTTAGTATGTTTAAAATAATCCTTCCAAGCTGACCTCTTCTGCCTTTGCATCAGGGTGGTCAAACAGAGGCTGTCTGGGAAACCTGTAACACACAGTTCTCAGCATAGAGCCAAGGAAAAACAGCCTTCTCTCTCACACTGCTCATGCAGCTCCTGGTAATATTCTGGCTTCAGAATCTCAAACGTGTGTTACTCTGAAGCAGATTTACAGGTAGAAATAGAAACTGAAATAGACAATAGAAGTGTAGAGTTTAACTAGAGTTTGTAAATCTCACTCTGGTGCTAACTTGTTAGTTTCACAGAGTTCCCTCTCTCGCCTCCTTCAAGACCTCTGTACCAGTTGCACATGCAAATCAATGAACTGTGAAGCCAGTTAGATATTTAGAATGAATTCAGCAAAGAGGAAAGAGAGCACAAATCTTCTGGCTTCCTCTCTCCCATTAGTGCCAGCAAAGGCTCCTGTGTTACGTGTCATGGTCATAGTCATGTAAGTGCATGCCCATTGTTTCCTCAGTTCCCCCATTAAGATCAGGACTAGACTACATCAGCACTAGGCTACATCCAGGCTACATAGTAAATTTTCAATGGTTTTATTTGGATAACCATTCATTTCCATCACCTATAGTAGGGCCTGAAAGTTTTTATCAGACTTTCCAACTACATCTCCATTGCACTCTGGTATAAAAAGTTCAATAAGCCTGTTGTTATCTGGGGTCCAGCACTGAGGAGCTCTGCAAAACTGACAGTTCAAAGCAAGTTTGAGAGTCATACTTAGAGCAATAGCATCCTGCTGGACTTTATTTAATATATTACACATATTAATTAAAGAGTTAATAATCCTGTGGAAGAAAACAACATCTCTACTTCCTAGTGTTACTTGAATTAGAATTATTAAAGACATTTATCACTAAGGAATTATCTATACTGCTCACATATTTCATTTAAAAGATGGAAGGTAAAAAAACTAATTTACAAAAAAAAAAAAAGATCCTGTTCAAATTAGCCTGTATTTATAGAATATCCTTTCTTATTAAGCATTGGGCATTCATTTCTCATTGAATTTAATTAAGTGTCCTTGATGAGAGAGCAAACAAAAATAATTGACAGGCTTCATTAAATTCCCCTTAAAACATACAGCTATTGACTTCAATGAGAGCTAAATCAAACCCTAAATTAAGAGCTGAATTGCTCAAGATTAAAACAACTTGTTTCAAAGCCTGGGGACAGTTTGTTCAATTTTATACTGTATTGGTAGTCTTCTTTTATTAAGTGTACAAACAGGTGGGATGGGATTCCTCTCACCTAACTTTAGACATATACGGTATACAATTCGGAGCTAGTCATGCCAGACTCCCTTTATAGTCAATAGAGAGAAAGAGCTTCTTTTAAGGGATGATTCATCTGACCTATTTTAGATGTCTACTTTAGAATGAGATAAATTTTGCACTATAAGCATTTGGTCTTCATTGAAAATAAAGGTAATTAGGCAAACTCATTTAAAGGGAGCTGTCTGCACTACAGGTGCTTACATTTAGTAAAATGAATGCTTTCTTTGGCAGATAAAGATATTTAGATTCATCATCATTGTATGTAGAAGGGGATAAGCTAGTTGAACTGAAGCACAAATGTGTCTTTCACTTGATCTTCCAGGTGGAATTTGCTTGCTATAAACAAAGCAAAGGCAAAATATTATTAGTCAAAAATACTCTTTATTCTTCTGACATCCTATATTCATAGCTGACATCAATAGCCGCTGACATTTAAAAGAAGGATGTGAATTGGCTACTGCTCTACCTTCCACTGTTAGGGGTATCAATGCAAACCAAATAAAGTAAGGATTCTGCCTTATGCTAGTGATTCTCTTGCAATAAAAGCACTCCTGGAGTTAAGTGCTAAAAATGATCACAGAATTTTCTGTGATATATTTAAGTTCTAGACTTATCTGGAATGCAAGACATTTTTGCTCCACGATGTATATTAATTTCCCCTGGAAAATTCACAGAGGCATTCTGATTTAGCTAGTTGCTGTACCTTGTTCTCCAAAACAGAGCATGTAAATAAACCCAGAGTTTTCTCTGGGGCATTAATAATTGTACTTGCTTCTGGGTGTAAACAGATTATGATATGATTTTAGCTGAAACAATGTACTAAAGATAGCATAAAGATTTTGTGTTATGGAATTTTATTAATAGAGTGTGAGATTTTTTAATCGTTTCATTTATTTAAATTTTCTTAATTCAACAAAAATTGAAGCAATAATTTTTGTAATATTTACTACCTTTCTTCTCCACTCTGCATTACAAATTTTGAGAATCTAAGGACACCAATCACTGTTGCTGTTAGTTACTATTTCTGATAATCTGTTTATTAGTCTCCAGTAAAAGGTGACCTGATATACACCATGAAAAAAACCTCCTAACAATGGGTTACATTTACATCTTGCAGTCAGTACACAGAAGCAAATTTTTGTTTTGAAGATTTAAGTGTGACATATATGCTATAAACCATTTGGAATTACAGAAGCATAAAGTAATCTAAATGGACTCTGGGAGCTTGTGAGGATGAATCCCCTCTCAAAGCAGGACTAACTCCCATGTTAGATGCTCAATGCCTTCCCCAGTCAAGTTTTGCATATCTGCAACCTTCCCAGACAACCTGTAACAGTGTTGGATCAACCATGATCCCATCATTGGAAGTGTTCAAAGACGAGCAGGGCAAGGCTTTTATCAACTTGATCTAGTAAAAGATGTCCCTGCCCATGGCAGGGAGGGTTGGACCAGATGGTCTTTAAAGGTCCCTTTTAACCCAAATCAATCCTGGTTGTTTTTTTTTTTAATAATGGCGATTAAGAACTTTTCATGCAATTTATATCCATTGTCACTTATCCTTTTGTGTTGGACATCCAAGAAAATCTATCTCTCTGTAACTACCCACTAGAAAGTTGTACACAACAATTAAATCCCCTCCTCTGGACTTGTCCCTGTATGCTAATGTTTCTTGTATTTGGGAGTCCAAAACTGGATACAATATTCCAGACATAGCCTCTTGAGTTCACAAGTTCTGTCAGGCTATTTCTCTGGCCTCTTGAGATCCCTCTCAACAGCTGCCTTTCCCTCCTGCATGCCATTTTCCCTCACAATTTAAAGTCACCTGCTAATTAATGAGGATGCATTCCATCTCATCATTCCGGTCATTAGTGAAGAAGTTAAATACTACCAGTGTCACTATCTAACTCAGAGGAATACCACTCCTGACTGGCTGCCAGTTAGACTTTCAGCTACTAAGCAGAACTCTTTGAGCCTGACGGTCCAATCATTTTTTCTAATCAACCTCATAGTCCACTCATTCTGTTCATATCTCTCAAATGTGGTTACAAGGATCCAACCAAGCATGGTCTTGATAGTCTTGCTATAGTCAAACCATTGCTTACCTCTCATCCCTAAAGCATTCATCTCATCATTGAAGGCAGCCAGGTATCTGTTGTAAAGCCATGCTGGCTGCTCTTAAATTGTATTAGGGTTGTTTTTTGTAAAGAAAAAACAGATATATCACCCTATACAACTATAGCAATTCCAGAGACTATAGTTGGCTTTATGGTGCTGTCATGGTTTAACCCCATCCACCAACTAAGCACCACATAGTCACTCACTCCCAGAGGGATGGGGGAGAGAATCAGAAGAGTGAAAGTGAGAAAACTCATGGTTGAGATAAAGACAGTTTAATGGGACAGAAAATGAAGACAATAAAAATAATGATAATGATAATGGTAATTATAATAAGAATAGGAATTAGGACATACAAAACAAATGATGCACAATGCAGCTGCTCACCACTCACTGACCAATGCCCAGCCAATTTTCAGGCAGCAGGCCCTGGCCAGCTTTTCCCCTAACTTACAAACTGAGCATGATGTCGTATGGTATGGAATATCCATTTGGTCAGCTGGGGTCAGCTGTCCCGGCTGCATCCCCTCCCAACTTCTTGTGCCAGCCTTCCTGCTGGCAGGGCACGAGAAGCTGAAAAGTCCTTGACTTACTATAAACACTACTTAGCAACAACTAAAAACATCAGTGTCTTACCAAACTATACCAGCTACTAGGAAGAAAATTAACTATCTACCCCAGTCCAAACCAGGAGAGGTGCAGCAGTCAGATTTGGGCTAGCTTTTATATAACAACACATGCAGAGGGAAGTACAGGGACAACTGAGCTATGTCTATACTTGTGTCCATACTTATGTCTATACTCATGTTAGCTTGGACCTGACCTTGCATGCTGTGCCTATGTTCCTCATGTGCTGGTTCACATAAACCTGAGTCTACCATAAACACGAAAGCTTCCTGATAAGGAATTAAGGTACAACTAAAGGAGTTTTGAGTTTGAACCTAATTCCTAAAAGCAGTTTGGATGCAAAAATTCACTGGTCATTTGAATAGGTCTACTCCCAGTCCTATAAAGCTGTCCCATCATACAGAGCAGCCTCATTTCTCCTTCTCTATGCCCTCATATTTTGACACCACTCTGCTTCAACTCTGACATCCTTCTTTTAGCTGTTCATGAACTGCAAAATTTTTAAGACTTTGACAGTGAAGAATGTCTGGTGTTAATACAGGATCTGTTGGCTCCCAAGGATATCACTTTTAGTAGTACTTGTAATATCCAGAAATTATTGGACGACAGCCACTCCAACAAGATCTTATGCAGCCTTCATGTGATCATGGTCATAATCACATTAGAGCTGACTAGAAGGCGTAAAAGAAGCTAAATCCTCAGGAATGTCTTATCTAAGATGAGGAGCCCTCTGCAGCCATATAAAACACATATTCATGACTGCATTTATGGATTTAGTTGTGTGATCCCAGAGGCAGATCTCTTACACTGAGGCATTATTTTTATCAAAGAATGCCCAGATACTCCAATTCATAGCCCATCCAGAGATGACAGTACCCTGTTATGAGCCCATTTTCCCAAGTTTCACATACATGTTCTCAAGTATGTTCATTAGAACAGGGCAAGTGTACATGAAGCTCTCTCAAAGTGTGTCTATTCTCAGATCAGGGTTTTTTCTAAATGGCTTCTTTAATAAATAATCTTGAATGAATCTCTCAACTCCTTCTGTGGTCTTCCCTGGAAGCCTTTTGCTTCAAATCCTTTGGTAAGGAGTTGCACAAGTTCATCTCCTTTTGTTTGCATTGAAATCAGCTTGTACTAACTCCATTTGATGGCCTCTCATTCTTGTACCTGAAGAAGTGCCAAAGTCAATTCCTTTCCACCATTTCTATGCCACATAAAAGTATAAAATATATAGAATTCCATATTCTAATTCTGTCATCTGTATGGAGAATATATATTAAAATATATTCAGAATATATAGTCAGAAGTCTATGTTTGTATTGTATATGAATAAGTAATATAATTTATATTCCATACAGAATTCCATATTCATATACAAACTGTAAGAAATCTATGGATTTCTTTCCTAATAACTTCTAATATTTGGTTTCCTTTTCTCATGTTTTCCACAAGTTATGCATATCACAAAGACTTTGCTTCCAAATGGTAATTGCTTACATGTGAAGACTGCTTATATGTTAAGCTAGGATTCTTTCCGCACATATTTCCTAGTCATTCTGTCTTACAAAAGCCTCTTGTGGTCCGTCACAGTCTGCCTTTGTCCTTATTACCCTGAGTATCTTCACATCACAAACCTTCCCACCACACCAGCAAACTTTCTCACCTCAGTGTTCTCTTCTTTTCCAGGTCACCTAAGAGGTGTAATGAACAACACAAATCCCAGCACAGAGCTCTGGGAAACTCTGTGGTTACCAGGTAGTTGTGACCAGTTGTTACCAGTGACCTTCTTCCACTGTAATAAGTAACCTGTCCTCTTACCCTCTGTTTCCCAAGTTCTAACCTGTTATTTATACAAAAAATGACCTTTATTTAATCTCATGACTACTAAGTCTCCTTAGAAGTTGTTGATGATGGTTCAGTGAAAAGTCTTCAAAAGTTCAATCAGATTAGATCAACTTGGCTGTCTTTGTCCAAATACTTGCTGATACCCTTCAAAAAGAGGACTGTAAAGCAGGACTTCCATTTTTAGAAGCCACACTGACTCTCCGTAGTGTTTCTTTTATACATCAATCATTGATCAGCCCTACAGATTCACTGAAGAGATGTGTTGAAGAGGGGTTTAGTCCTGGTTTAGAGATCTTCAGCAAGTTGCTCCTCCCAGCTCTATTTTTTTTTTGTCTGCTTAATTTTATTTTTATATGTTATCAGCCAGGATTTATGATTTTTTCTGTTTTCTTCATTTGAATACGACTTCAGTGTTTTGAAGGTTGCCTTCTTGCTTCTAATGGCATCTCTTTCTTATTGTTTAGTCATGCATGGTTCTTTGTACCTTTACTCAACCCTGTCTTAATAGGTTGCAGGCACTGGTATATAACTTTAATATATTAAATGCATAATTCTGTCATGTCCCAGGTATTGGCCTCTGGTGATTATGTTTATGCACATATTAGTTAAGGAGGAAGACAAGGTTACCTAGCTTCTGCCAAGAGAGCAGTTGTTATACGCAGTACTAGCCAACCTGTGGCTCTGACAGTCAGGACTTTAGACCTATAATAAAGCAGAAATCTGGCATAATTTCAACCAAGCACATTCCCCCTTCCATTCCAAGCAGTGCTCTTGTACTCCAGAGATGTACAGGTAACTATCTTTTTCATATGCCTCTTCAGGTCGCAGCCATCTGCAGCAACACTCTAAAATCCCAACCTGTCTTGCCCTGGGAGGGATCCTACTCACAATACTCTTCTCTCCAGTCCAGAGAAAGCATGGTCCCAATGAGTATAAAAACGAAATTAGTGATTAACTGAATCCTAAAACTAAGAGAATAAGAAGGACAGATAGCCAGTCATAAGGAAAAAAAAAACTAAAACAAAGCAGTATCACGGATTCTTTGTCCAAAGCAGCATCAAATACACAGATAGAAGTGTCATGAAGTGTGATGGTCAGACTGCAGCCACCATTTCAAGAGATCTCTCTCATGACCACTTTTCCTTGCTGCTATGCAATGCTAATATGTTTCTGGGATATCATTCTTACCTTTCTTCTGGTAGACAAAAACCAGGTCGTATTTTGCTATGATGTCCTTTTGCCATCCTAAGGGATCAGCAAGTCTATTTCAATAAAAACAACCCTGTACAGGAAAAAATTAAGGAGTCATATTGACAATGTATGGGGTAGGAGGGCGCTAGGGTGAGAGGCAGCAGCAGCAAGCAGTGCTCATAAGGTGAGGAAATGTGCCATGTCAGTAGGACAGTCTAAAAGTGGGGGAAGGGAACAGCCCAAGCAGCTCAAGGGATGGGGAGGAAAAGAGGAGGTGGTGAGTGAGAGACTCAGCAAGAGGAAGTGTTTGAGGAAATTGTGAAAAGGAGCAATCTGCAGCCATGCAGGCTGCAAGATGTGACTTGTGAACACAGTGTACCTTGAAGACTGGCTGTCCCTGTGGGAGCAGATCTGCTGCCTGTGGCATTTATGGGGTGGACAGCAATGGCCTACGCTCTGCAACCTGCTCAGCCTGTGTCCTGGCTCCCTCCTTGACTCCTAAGAGGCTGCATAGCACGCAAACAGCTATAAAAACACAAGCAGCAAAGTCCTTTTGAAGTGGGGGTTGAGGGCCCAGTGACAGATCCTGGAGGATACTCATGGCTCAGTGGAAATGTTGACCTGTGGCAGTGGGAACCATACACTGCAAGCCTCCACATCCCCTTAAACTCAGATGGATCTCCAGGTGTTAACTTAATACACATAAATAAATCATGACTATTAGAATAAACTGAGATATAAACAATGGGCCTGTTAAAAAGAGAAGAGACACTGCTTTTGTCTTTACAAGTAGTGTGATACAACTATTTTGACCTAGTACAGTGCTAGAAATATTTATTTCAAACACAATAAGCAGATTTAATACATTTTAAATGAAAGACGCTTCATATATATTCTTTGCCTTGTCATGAAGCCATTCTTAGTTAACGCAGGGAGTTAATTAAACTAGCCTTCACTAATCTGTGTGACAATTTACACAGTAATTACTTGAACAGGAACAGACAAGACCTTACAGTTCTTCCAAGCCTCAAGGCTAATATGAGCCTCAAGGCCAGTTGCTACAAGATTTAAGCAACCCTCCTGCGCATTCCCCTCAATTCACTAGTTACAGATCAACTTTTAGTAACAGTCCCTCTGGCTTTCTGGAGCCCTATAGTTTGAATTCCTCCACTGAGAGTAAGTGGAATTAACACCACCCTTTAGTACAGCAGTATTTGTAAAATGCAATTTTTTAAGAATTTGCCCTATAATTAAGGTATGTGTGTCATCATCCTCTTTAGTGGCATTGGCAATTAACATTACTAATGACGTCTCATGTCTGCAGCCTCTCCTATGCTATTTTGGTCCTCTGTTTCAGGTTCCTAAACACAAGAAATGCTACTTATTTACAAGAAAACACTTCTGTATCTTCCTGGAACAGCTGTTAGCTAAAAAACATGGAAAAAAATTTAGAGCATGTATCTTATCTAAGGTTTATGCAACAGAAGTTAAAGTACATAAGGCACTAGAGACTCGGTACTGGAACACAGGTAGTGTTTTCTTGCCATCGTGATCCATATATAACACGTAAACTTTAAAGTGAGATGGAGTAATGAAGGGACATTTGGAAAAGCAGTTATTTCTCACAAAATAAATTTCTGGTAGAAGACTCCACAGATAGCAGCTCTTTCTAGTCATGGTCCAACAAACATTTTGTAATGGTGATATGACATACCAAAGATGCTGTGTAAAACGAAGGTCTACTTACCATACAAGATGGCTGTGCCCAAATCTCTAAATATTCTGGATAAAAGTCATTGAAATAATAACCACCATGATGTCTTGCAGCATCTCTCTAAAGCCACTAGTGCACGTACTTGTCACTCTTCTATACAATTCTGTTGCTTTGTACAGAATGAAAAACTGATTTCTTTCTTAATTCCTGAGAGACTGTACATTGATTATACATGAAATTAACATCTTGTCCCTGGTTTTCTCTGCACTGAAAATAACAGACATTTTGATGGTGATGAAAAAAGTTCCAAATATCAGATTGCTAGAAATTAAGGAAAAGGATGACAGAAATGCAGAAATACAATTCCATTCTTGACCTACATGCAGGATAAATACAATTACAGACACTCACCGAACTTATGGGTGAATGACACCCTTTACTTTTAAGAACTGTAATAAATAACTTCCTTTGCAAACCCGTAAGAAAATGCACATCCTTCCTATATATTCTGTCTGTCTGTATATATTTTTTATCATGGAATCATAGAATTTTTTTGGTTTGGAAGGGACTTTTAAAAGTCATCTAGTCCAGTCCACTGCATCAAGCAGGGATATCTTAGATGTTTGCACAAGAAATTAAAAAAACCCCACAACTTCATCAATAAGATGAAATGTTTTTAAGGAAAGTGTGGGCACTGATGAGTTTTACTGCAAGTGATGTACAGAAAAAATGTTATCACATTGCCCCTTTAGCTCTGGGAGCAGATCCAGCATGATGCAACTGCTTCCCATATCCTGCATGTGCCGGTCAGAAGGGAGAGTGATGTCTAAATAACTGCCCAGGAGAGTCCCCAGAAGAACTACATATACTCAGCTTCTGCTGGTAAAACAGTCACTCTGTTATGCTCACCACAACAGAATGGGGAGGACAGGACGTTTACCCCTCGAGAGAAGTTCTCTTAGTGCAAGAGCTATGGCTCTTGCACCTTTAGAAACAACATGCTTGGGCTTTGCCCAGAAGCATCTCCTGTACACTACTAAAAATTCACTGTCTTTTTTCTGTGGGAGACACCTCCTCTCCACATCATAATTCTTCATAGTTTTCATTACGTTTGCATGAATTGTCTCATAGCCTTGTTTTCATTGTTTGGTCACCAGGAATCATATAAATTCCTCTTTGGACCAGACTAGTGATGCCAGAAGCTACACCAAAACAAGGAGCTTCCTGCAACCTGTTATTCCCACTGTGCTCTAAGGTCCTTATTTCCACTTGCACCACTCAACTTCCTAGTGGGGAAGCATTCTCCTAAAGCCCCACATCAGTCTGCTGCAGGGTGGGAAGGTGGCTGCATGCACCTCAGCCCCACTCTCACTGCACACTGCCCTGCTGATTTCCACTGACTTGCTTTGCCATAACAAAATCTGTGTTTTCTTTCACCACAGTTTTCTTTCTCTGTTGCAGTTCAGTCCTGAATAAAGCCCTTCTTCAATGGAAAAGTTTCAAAGGACATTTTACAAACTATTCAACTAGTGCAGCGTACTAGATAGACACATACTTTGGGGAGACACTGCAGTGTGTGGTGCTCCCACCAGCACAAAGCTGAGTTGCATTAGAGCCTTTAGAATGGAATCAGAATGAAATTACTTCCCAGATGTGACTATAACGCCCAGGTCAAGAACTTATGTTCTCTGCTATTTCTTCGGGAAAACCTTAAAGGAGAGTAAATCGGAAACACTGCCCCGTTCTTCCCTCGTGGGAAAAGCTGCCTCTTTGTATCCACTCCGCAAGACTACGGACACGTCCTTCTGGAGCGGCGGGACGCGGCGAGCGGAGGGGCGGCCGGGGGGCCGCGCTCCGGTGCCCGAGGAGCCGGGAATAGGCGTGGCGGGGCTGCCTGGCGGGAACCGCGCCACGATCGCCACGGGGGGAACCGCACCGGCCTGCGGCGGGCACGCCGGGAGGGCGTGAGCTCCCCTGGCAGCGGCAATGCAAACACCGCGCCGACCGCACAGCGCTACACCCGACTCAACGCGAGCCACCCGCTGTACGACACGGACACGGGGCGACCAGCGACTCCAACTCCCCTTCTACGTCCAGCTCCGGCCCCGACAGCGCTACCATCTCCCCTACCTGCCCTGCCCTGCCCTGCCCCTCCCCGCCCCGCCCCACCGGGCTGCGCTGCGGTGGCTCCGGAGGGTGTTGCCCATCCGCGCCAGGGCGGTGCGGGGCGGTACCGAGCGCCCGGAGCTCCCGCCGTCCAGGGGGAAACGCGTCCCGCGGGTGCCGGCGTGCGCGGTCCTGCCGGGGTCCGGCCATGCTGGTGTGGCCCCGCGCTCCGCGGGGGTCACCGCTGCCCGCTCGCCTCCGCCCGCCCGCCCGCCGATAAGCAAAGCCATGACCGCAGCGCCCCAGGGGCCAGATCTCAGTTTTCTGAACGAGGAGGAAGCCAGGGCGATTTTCCGGGTGCTGCAGAGGGACGCGGAGCTCCGGCGGGCAGAGAAGGACAGAGTCAGGTAACCGGGTTCCGCTCCCGCCCCGTCCGTGCCCGACGCGCCCGCGCGGAGCTGGAGGCGCAGAGCGGGGTCTGCGGGGCGGGCGGCCCCAGCCCCGACGGGAAGAGCGGGAAAGGGGCAGCGGGAGGGAGAGAGGGAGGGTGCCCCGCCGCGAAGGGGCTGCGCTGGTTAGGGCGCTGCGGGGGCAGCGGTGCTGCGCGGCAGGGTGGGCTGCGCTCCCAGTGGGAAGCGGCGATCCTGCCGGGACACCCGGGAGCGCCAGAGCTTCCTGCCAGCGCCGGCGGCTGCGGGGCCGCCCGAGCCGGGCTTCTGAAGCATCTGGAAGTCGGGCTTCTGAAGCGTTTGGGAAACGCGTGTTGTGACAGAGACGGCTCTGAGTCACGGCTGCGGCTTCCCTTGGCACCTCTCATTCCCCGGGGAGGAGGAGGAGGCCGCTTCTGTTCGCCGCCGTGCTGCTGGCTGGGGGTGTGGGCTAAACACCGGTACCCGGGAGACCACGGCGACGGTGAAGTTGTACAGGACCTTGCAGGGAGACGTGGCGGCTCTGCAGCTCTCGAGCAGATCCCGGAGCCGATCGGGGCAGCTTTTGGAAACCAAGCCAGGCACTCACCTGACTGAAAGTCTGTTCACAAGACTCATGAAAGTGACTTAATTGAATGTCCTGTGCCGTATGAAGATATAGGGCAACCTCGACCTTGCTTCTAGCCTATATCTCCCGTATGCAATCATCAAAGCTATTTGTGTGGATAGTGAGAGCAAACGTCGAGGAATTAATAGAAATTATGCTGGAAAAATAAGCCGTTTATCATTAAAGGTTATAATTTCTTCCCCCAGGTGAGACTTGGTACCTTGTGAAGTGAAAGGCAATGTCCTCTCAGATTCGCAAGTGGGCACTTTTCACAAGTAATTCTTTCGTGTAAGATGCAGAAGGAATGTTAATGAGTAACACTTCCGTGAAGTGGATTTTTGTACTGTGTATTTTTTATTTCAGTTACGCGCATTTTATGATGGGCATGTTTAAACATTATATGTCAACACTGACTTACATCTTAAACTTATCTTAGTTTTCTGTGGCACATGAACCCGGACTGAGTTAAGTTTGGTGGTTTCTTTCTTCCATAATTTGGCATTACTTTTCTTTCTTTGATTAATTTCTGTTCCATGTGTCCCATTATGACCCCCAAAAAAAGGAGGAATATTTTGCTGGATAGGGGGAATTGCATAGCTGGATAGTTTAAAACCCTAGGTGAGACTGAAGCTGGAGTAAATGCATTGAGGCTTTCAATGATGTACAGAGTCTTGTGAAGCAATAGCCTACGCTTGAACTCAAGGCCTTCACCTGCCCCCAAATTTTGTTTCTCCATCTGTTTGCTTAGGACTTTGTCAATAGAAAGTGTTCTCTATGCAAAAGCTGTCAAAATAAACATGGTATAACAGGATGTTTCTGGTGATGCTTTACTGAGATGTAGTCTGTTTAAACCTCAGCTGAAGAGGCATTCACAGGTTGAGCAGAAGATAGGCGAAGTGTTTATGACCAAGGCGCCATACTGAAAATCTAGGTTAAACTCTGGATCTCTCAAAGGCTTTGTATGTGTCCTTGGGCTAGTTTCTTAATCTCTCTTGGGCCTAATAAAAGTACTTTCCTTCTCACTCCACTTGTCTACCTGGTCTTATTTAGACTGTAAGCTCTTCAGGCCAGGGGACTCCCATCAGGAGCAGACCGGTTCCAGTCTGTGTGGTGTTGCCCTGTGCTACTATAATCAAAGTAATAACAGTGATCACCCTGGAGGGCCAAATCCTGCAGTTCCTATATGACCACAGTGAGCTTCAGAGGTTCTAAACAAAATTGCATTTGTTCCTCTTTGTCTCATATGCCTTCCTCCGTGTCATTCTTATTACTATTATTTTGATAATTAACTTTGTAGACTTTTTTCAGTTTAAAAGTTTTAAAATAATGCCTGAGCACTGTGGCAGCCCACTCCTGGGATATTTTAAAAGTGTGATTTTGAAGCTATTTGATTTATGCCATCAATCACATGAGGCATGTAGGAAGTGCTGTGGAATGGAAGGAGCAGTGCCATCAATACTGCTTTTGTTTGCACAGAGTTACTGAAGTGAGTTGTCCTTTGAACTGCTCTCAAGCATGGTTTTGTAAAGAGCTAGTTGGAGCTGGGCAGAGCCAGGGAGCAAGTCAATAACAAACATCAGGCTCACTGGTCAAGTTTGTTCAGTGACCATCTGTATTTACAGTATAGGTCCCTGTGTAGAATGATCTAGACGGGATTGACAGAGGGAATGAAGCATTTGCTGGCAGACCACAAGTCAGGTTCTAATGACTGCGCTGATCTTGTCCATGCTGTTTGATGTCATACGAGCAAGCACATAGCTGTCTGCCAGTCTCTTAAAAGATCAATGAAAAATTGAAATCCATTCCCAGATATAACTCTGGAATCAAAAAAGCAGGAACAAACTTTTCTCTTTTTACAAGTTGCATTTGTTATATAGAAAAATGTTAGCACTAGTTAATTTTGAAACATGAAATAAGATCAGAAGATGAATCCTGGCATGAAATAAGATCAGAAGATGAATCCTAGCATTCTGTGTGGTTTATTGTGTTCAACACATGACAACCATAGTTCAGGGGAGTTGATTTTCAGATAAACGCAAATGTATTGCAGTGCAACATGAAATACTGACCTCCTGAAATTCCTCCTCAAATGTATTGAGCTTGTAATTGTTTCCAGATAAATATATATGGTTTTTCTTTTCTTATTGCTTACCTACACTGGCAACTGGGTAGAACCATTGTTTCTCTCTTCACCCAGACAACCCATGCCTTTGTGAAATCAGATGCATATTGTGGATATTTTCTGGGAAAAGGCTAGTTGCTTCATACAACCCCTGTCATCTCCCTTTTTCTCTGTAGCCTTTGTGTGGAGTGGGAACATGTGAGTTGGGTGGTCAGTTGTGTGCCTTTGTGTAATTCTCAACCCCACTTAGTGTTGTCCCTCCCTGTTCCTCCTGATGCCTCAGCACATTCTCTGGGTACTGTCGGCCTTTTCTTGGCTCCCTTGACAGGCTTCAGACCTCTAAGCCTAGCCTGGAAGACCTCTCAGTATTGCTTTCACTTTTATGCAGAAATGAACTGTGTGTCCTGTTGGACCTTTATTTGTTCTTGCCACTGGCAGGGAGCCCAGCTCCTGATGTGCCCTGGGCTGCAGGTTCCCAGGACTGACAGGACATTTTTTGTCTTGTTTTCTTTCCAGTGCCCTCTCGTGGCTCCTCTCAGCAGTACCTTTGAACAGCCACAGCAAATCAGCCATATCTGACACCTTCTTCCTCAAAACAGAGAAGCAGCAACAGTCAGCTTTGGTATACCTCACATGGCTGTTCACTGCTATATGCACTGAAAATAATTCAGAAACTTATTAATCACGTATTTAATTTAAAAGAAAATGTTAGTTTTGGACTTGGGTAACACTCGGCTTCAGTATTCTTTGTTCATCCAGTCCATCTCGTTCGTAATACCAATTCGGAGAAAACCTCATTTATCATAAGTGTTAGCGTGGGAGAGAGATGGAGTTTAGGGTCTGTATATTAATATACATGCATTGTTCCATAGTAGTAATTGCACTGTCAAGGCAGAAGTCCAACTCAAGTTATGAAATGCTAGTTTAGTAAGCCTGGTTAATGAAACTGGTGATTTTGCAGATGCTTGTGGAAGGAGGTTCCTTCTGACAAATATTTCAATCAGTTAGATGCCCAGGAGAAGATATGGAGGAATATAGCATGATCAAAGTGCAGCATGTTCAGATGACTCCTTAGCAATTCAATTTCTGTAAGAACACAATGAATGCTTGCTGTAGGCACAGGTACTAACACCACAGGTCAGCTTTCCATATGTAATGAAATAGCCCTGAAAATCACAACATAAAAACACTCTAGATGTTATTTGACTTATGGTTTCAAGACTTCAGAGTGCACCCAGTTCATCCTCCTCAGTGTTGTTCTGCAGCTGCTGGAGACAGAAATAAAAAAAGAATTGACAGCTAATATTTGCATGGAGAGCCCCAGGTCCCAAAGGCTAAACAAACCTGTAGGTGCTTCTCTTTTCTGTCCTTTATCCAAGAAGCTAATGGGTAGGGTGAAGGGTTGCTGGCTGCTTCCCATCTCTTCAGGACAGCACTTCAGAGCCTGGCAGGTAGCAGAGGAACTGACAGTCCTTGTACGAAGGCTTAGCAGCAGTAGGGCATGAAGCTATGGGATACAGAGGTGGAGCTACTGCCTTTCATCTCCAAGGAAGCTCCTCCCTCTGTACAGAGGTGGAGCTACTGCCTTTCATCTCCAAGGAAGCTCCTCCCTCTGCAGTGTGGAGAGGCGGGCAGTGCCCCAGCAGGTACCTTCCCCGGCAGCTTTGGGGCTCTGATGCCTCATAGTGTCTGAGCACTGGGTGCTGAGATGCACCTCCACTGCTGGAGCAGCACCAGGGCCCACAGAAAGCAGCTGAGAGGAGCCAGGAAACATGGAGCCAGCTACTTAAAAGAGGCTGCAGGTAGGGGGATGTGGCATTGGAACAGTGGGAACAGCTGGTACAGTTGCAGGTTGTCCAAGAAATGGATGGTTGGGAGATATAGCGGAAGAGCTAAGGATAAATAGAAAATGTATTTAAAAGCGCACAAGAGCTCTCTATTCTTTAATAACTTTTATTTAGGAGATTTGTCTGTTTCATATAATGTTCCTATTATGACCACATATAGTAGCCTTGTGCTGGTTTTGTTTATTAATCCTTGAGAAAAAGGGAAATACTCTTATCTTCACTTTCAAACAGGACATTGAAAATAACTGAGGGACTGAGCCACTGAATGGGGAAATGAACCTACCTCCCTGAATAGCAGTTGTATCTCCTAGATCATGTTTCGAAAACTAACTGTGCCTGTATTGTGTAAGGATTTCTTTCTTTTTTTCAATAGGAAGAATGGCAAAAAATTAATTACCAGCTCTAGAGCATATCTTGGGCACCAGCCACTGTCTATGAATAGGAACTGAAAAAAAGAAGAAAAGGGAATGGAACTTTTGGAAGAGAAGAGCACTTATTCCATTTGCATTAATTTGTTTTGCTCTTTTCCAGTTGTTTTTTGCTTTTTTTAAAAATTTATTTAATAGATTTATTTTACAGATTACAACGAGAATAGGTGGCAGCAAAGCAGAAGTTTGTTCTAATTTATCCTCAAATTAAAAGTTGAAAAGCATATGAAATTAATTGGGAGGTACAGTCAGCACCACTCAGTCCTTCACTCTTGCTGACCCATTAACAACATATGATTCTTGTGGGAAAGATGAATCCTCTCCTTAGACTGTTCTAAACAGTCTTTGCAATAAATCATTTGGATGTACTTATTTGTTACAACTGTTCTTACTGCCTCACTGCAGATCATCTACTGAGTTCATTTGTTGCATGTAATTCCTTACTGTATTTTCTTGGTCAACATTTACTCTCATGGGTCTGCCAATAGAAGGCAGGAATAAAACTCTGCATGGGAAATGTATCTTTTCATCTTTTTCCATTCTCATAACCTTGGGAAGGCATTTGTTGCAGAAGTACAGACATACTCAGCTTTGTATGTATTTGAGCATACTCATACTAGGTGCTTCAATTATATTGTCTTGCTTACAGTTTGAGGGGTATGCCATTGCAGCCTTTGTTTTGTCATATTCACAGAAGTAGTCCTCTTTACCCTCTTGGAGACTAAGAGTAATTTATTGGGTGTTAGAGATCTAGATTTAGGGCCCAACTCCTCAGAATTACAAAAAATTTTTAGAATGAACTCCAAAATACATGAGGAGAGCAGGCTGAATACCAGGAGAGCACTACCTGGGAATATTGTTGTTTCAGTGGAGCTTCCTTCCTGAACAAAGCATTAATAAAGAAATTCTTTCATAAGAGATACTCCACCCGGGAATGTCTCAGGGCGCAAGTGTTCTATTGTGTCTTGTTTGTGGAGGAGATACTATTATTACTTTCCACTGATACTGTGCCACCTGCATGTTTAGTGGTTTGTCAACACTTAGGAAAACAGGTCCTTGCAGCCTTGAAGCACTAATATGCTAAAGAAGTGCAAATAGAAGCAAAAATGGCAGGGAAGACTGATCTAAAAACCTTCACACACTTTGGTAAACAATTACTGTCATAAATAATCCCATTTTGGGACTTCTCTTGTTTGAGTGGAGGTACTGTAACCAAATGCAGTTAGTTAAGTTGCATATCGAGTTTTTTCCTCATTGTGTTTTTTCAATAGTCCTATCTTGTGAGTCCTGGAGGAACTGGGACTTCACATGGGATGAGGAAGAGCAGGTAGAAATGGCCAGGGGTAGGTGGGCACAGCATGTGCCTTCTTCTCTGTCAGTTTTTAGCCCTGTCTGTCTGGGCTAACTAGACCAAAGTCTGTGGTGTAATTCCAGTTTTACATCTACAGAGCAGGGTCTGGACCAGCATTGCTGCCAGCTCATTGGTCTTGTGCTTTCATAGTGAACTAATTCCAGTGTCAATCGTTTCCTCCAAAGCTTTGTGTTTGAGAGCAAGGGACTTCCTATAGTGTGTGTGATGGCAGACGGAGACCCAGAATCACCTTTTGAGTTGTGTTACATTTCAAAGAGCTTGTCTGCAGTGCACTGAATGTATTTCTTCTTTCTTCAGGTTACTGGGGCCATGGTGGTTCCCCATGGTGGCTCCCCACAGGGCTGGCAGGGCAGGGACTTGCTTGCCCCCAGGGCCTGTCCCACCCTCCCACTACCCCAGCAAGACAGACAGGCAGCCCCAGCTGGTCACTGTGGTGGCGTGGCCAGGCTAGGGGACTGAGTCAGAACCAGGGTCGAGGTCAGGCCTGATGAGGGCATACGGGTCCACCACAGCCCAGTGGTGATGGGGCAGGGCCGTGGTGATGATACAGGGACAAGGTCAAGTCATGTAGTCATGTCAGGGTCAGGTCTAGTGACAGTGACCAGGGTCAGCCGTGGTCCCATGATGGCTGGGCAGACCACGGGTGGGATGGCCAGGATGAAGCCAGATTGAGATGTCAGCTCGGGAGTCAAGGCAGTGGCTGTGCACAGACAGAGCTGGGGATGCATCTGGGGCTGTAACTGGGGCAAGACCCAGTGGGACAGCCTCCCTTTAAAAGCAGCTCCCAGGGAAAGGAGAGCTTACCATTGCTGAGGCCTGTGGCTGTCTCCACGGCACTGTTCTCCAAGGCCACCAGCTCTGCTCCTCCCAAGCTGGTCCAGGGCCCTAGTGGCCAAACCCACAAAAGCAAGAAGAACATAGGACACTTTGACCCATGCTCATTCAGACAGAGGCCTTGTGCCAGGGTTTTCAGGCTATTGAGGCTAATGTTTGCATTTTCAAGTGACAAGATAATGTAAAGATGAAAATCACAAAGATTATTATTGTTATTGTTATCTAGCTCAATTCTGTTTTCACTAGGGCTCATAAAAATAAGACACTGTTGAAACTGATGAGATTTAAGCCAATGCTTACTGTTAAGCCCATCAGTAAACATTTTCTTAAGTTCAAGCTTAATCGTAAAAGTAGAATTAAATGGACTTTGTCTATATGGATAAATTGACCAGGCTTCAAAAATAAATAGGTCAGACACAGCAGTACAAGCAAGCATTAACTACTGAGTAGACAGTCAATATAGGGAGTTATTCTGGAATAACTAATGCAGAATAGTTCAATTTTGTTAGGTTTACCATGGAGATGTGACCCAATTAAGGAATCGTACACCTTGTAGGAAATCTATACACTTCCCATGTTTGACCTTTTCAGTAGTAATGCCTGTACATTCTCAACACCATCTGTCTCCTCCACAATTCAAGTGCAGAAGTTATATTAATAATTGACATTAGTGGATATTGGAAATGGCCATTAGGTGGAAAAAGAAGCAAGCAGACTCATGGAGGTGCCTGGAGAACTGTCTGAAATGCTAAAAACATCAGCAAAGTTGATGAAACTCTCACTTTAGCTCAGCTTTCTTATATATGTCTATTAAAAGTTGTTTGTAATGCCAGTGGCATGTGTGTAGGGTCACTGGGCCTCTGGAAGGTAATGCCACTGAAGTGTAACTCCACTGCTTGTCACTGCTGTAAGGAAAGAAATATCAGTTTCTCATGCTGACAGCTTCTACTCACTGTCTGTTTCCCGAGACCTTCAAGTCCTTGCACATATTTCAGAAATAATAAATTGGTTATGCCAGTAAGTCAAAAAAGTGTGACACAGAAACATGTCTGATTTGTGTTCAAAGTGGCTGGATATCTCCCCACCTGTACTGGCACATCTGTGCTCCAAGGCTGTGCTCAGGTTATATGTGTCATGTAGTCCTGTCAAAGACTACAGCACATGCTTTCTGTGGTGAAGCCCAAGGTGCTGGAGTTTTGCTGAATTTGGTCCCCGAGGTACATCCAACTCTCATATGCATCTGTCATGCAGCACTTGCACCTCTTGTAGTTGTGGCTGTTGGTGATGCCTGGCTAATGGCTGAGAGCAAAGCTAGTTGGGCTGTATGTCAAGACTTCAGCTGATGTTCATTGGTTTCTATTGGATACTGTTTTGATGGCATTTGAAAAATATTGCATGTGTCTGCCTCCATTTCTTCTTTAAAATTTAGGTTTTGTCAGTGGTTTATGTATACTGACTTTAATCATCCTTTAAAATCTTTCTGCTCTCTGAATCCAGTTTTCAAGTCAAGTGGAGTTTGGCCCAATGGAGTTTTGAACCTTGGGCACAGAGAAGCTTTTCTTCTCTGTTGCACAAATTTAACACAAGACTATGTAAACTGTGGACTGACCTAGTTGTTTTTTTTTTCTGTACTTGTTTTATAATGAAAAATTACTTAATTCCTCAGAGCTTACAGTCTGAAAAATTTCACTACTTATGTATTTCAGGCAAGAAATTCATTAAAGCAGGTAGGGGAAAGTGGAACTTTTTCATGAGGATTTGTGCATCTAAATATTCGGATGAAATGTACTTCTAATCCTTCTTTGCAGCTCAAATATTGCATTAATGCTGTTCAATGTAATAAACTATTTAAACACCTGTGTTTTAAACTCCTACCAGAAACTATATTCTTTTCCTCAGTCTTACCTTTGAAATAAATAGGTCAATGCGCTGGTACCATATTAACTGTGACCAAACACATCAAAACCACAAAACAAAACCTAAGAGTAATTGATGAAAAGTGCAGTCTTTTTACACTTTATTGCATATAAATTACACACAGTTTACTTTGTGGTTGGTATAATCAAGGAACCACAGTACTTCTACTTGCTGTATCTTTGGATTTTTAGATGTAGGTATCTGAGTGCAGAAAGCTGCAATCAGGGAAAGCTGCAGTGGTGTGACTGGGGTGCTCTACAGTCCGTTTCTTCCTGCATTATAGGCTTGTATGTTGTTAAATGTATATTTATATGTATATATAAAATTATATACATCTAAATATTATATTTTAAAGTATTATTTTACTATAATATTTCTATTTCCAGGGGAAGAGTTGTGAGATTCTAAGCTACTATAGCAGAGGATCTGCAAAAGTATATATTATATACGTGTATATAAGCATTACATTTCCAGATGAAAAACATCCACTGTGTCAACACTGAAAGCTTACATTAATTCTTGTGACCTCTTTCCTTAATTTAAAGCAATGTAAATGAGGCTTTTGTAGTGATACAGTAACACATAAACTGTCTGCAGGTACACTCAGACCTGTCTTACTTCTGTTTTCCAGAATTGTAAACTCAGCTCATTGTGAGACTCTACACACTTAACCTGAGATTGCAAAGGTATATTTTGAAAGCCCTACGTTTCAAGCTTAGCTCTGTACAAACTAATGTCTAAGCCTGTTTGGAGCCTCTCAGTTTTAGGGCTCTGTCCAGACCCAAGGGCTGTCATACACAAACCTGCTTGTAGAGGTGAGACCTTGGTCTTAATTTGAAACAAATTCCCCTCATTCAGAGTTCTCACCTGGCCTGTGTCTTGTTCCTTGTTTTTTCTCTTATACTGTTTCCTGGGAAAGGTTTTGCATAAAGAAAGTCTTAAAGTAACACAAGCAATAGCATCTGCATTGTATGTCTTTGTAAGGCAGTTAAATTTATAATACATGGCCGAGCTGTAAATACTTGCATAGATGACTGTCTCTTTGCATGCTAACAGTATTTATAAAAGGTCTCACAATTAACTAGCAGCTCTGCCCTGGAAGAGTAAATATGTCTGCTGTTAATCATTAGCTTCAGGTTTACTGAGAGACCTGATCTTCAGCCATTCAACCCATCTTGTGGAACGCATGGTATACATATGCATTTCCATGTAAGATTTCCAGGACAGGAATTCAGGAGCTGAAAACTTACTCCTGTCATTCAATGGTTTTGGATTGAGACTACATCTATCCCTGCAAACAAATCAGAATCTTTACATGGAGAATTATATCCATTGCCTCTATTAGCATGTATTAATGGTAATGGAAACACCTATTAATGAAGTAATCTCATTAGAGATATTAATTACTACCATTCAGAAGCTGTATGACACACTTTAAAACGATAGGTAGCCTTTCTTTCCATTGCATCATGGATTTGTTTTGTTGCCTGTAACAAAACAACAAAACAGTGTTACCCTGTAACATTGGTAGGCAGCTTGTGTTGAGAGTATAATAAACACCCTTTTTTTCCCTATCATTCGCAGCCTGTACAGAGAGATTTTAACTCATCTGTAAAACATTCTCAGAGTGGAGCTTTCCCCTGTTTTGCACACACTGTAGTGGGAATGGCAGGGTCATGGCTGAGCTGGAAGATCGCTGACAATTGTGACATTACTGGCAGTATTCACGGAATCATAGAATATGCTGAGTATTCCACCTCATTTACTTTCATTGACCAGCTGCCCAAAGGACTAAAAGCTTTCATATTCTAAGTATGTACACATTTTAAAGGATATGTACTTAGCACCTTTTCTACTTGTTCCAGCAGGGCTGAATCAATGTTTTCACTGAAAACCCGGGGTAGCTGCTAAAGAAATAGTAATACAGTAACATTTTGAGGCATTGTTACAGCTTGAGAAGGGTGATTAATCACCCCTCAGCTCCCGTGATCTGTTTTCAATGCTCTGTGCTCTGAAAACTTAACTTTATGAAGACAGTCAATGAGCTTCTAATTTCAGGGCTTTAACTGAGAACTACTAATTCCTGAGCTGCCAGAGCAAAGAGGAGTTATGTGGTCAGCATGAGAATTAACCTTGTCTTTGACCTTACAACATTTCCTAATTTTATTTTTCGAAGGAAAGTGTCATTCTGTGCTCTTACTCAGGGAAGCAGAGAAAAGCTTCAAGGGGAAAGGAGTGTTAGACTTGATTAAGGAAAACAGCAGCTAGTGTAAGTCATCTGCAGTATATTTATTTCATATAGTTTAATATGAGAAGTTAATGCTTTGGGGGAAAAAACAGAGGTACCTTTTGGGCACTGTGCAGAGAGTGCTTAAGTTAAAGAATTATAGAGACAAAAGACATTGTGACTTATAGAGTAGGAAGAAGTATTCAACACACAGTGGAAGTCCGATGAGAATGTTTCATGTATGCTGATAGACTCGCTGTCTGTGTGGGTTGTGTGTAATCAATGTACACATTGCCACTATATTGGGCTATCTCAAAGCCCAATTTAAAAGAATAAATTTGCTCAATAGAACGAGTGTAATAATGTCAGATTTGTGATTTTTTTCCACACTTTTTGATGAAAAAGAAGAGAGATGGAAATGGAAGGGTTTTCCCCATGAGCAGATAAGGTGGATCTTCAGAAAGGGCAGAAAAGATGTTCTGCCTTTAACTCACATACATATTCCCTGACTGTGTCCCTGACAGACACAGCAGGACTTAATGTGTGAATCCAATATCTATTGTCAGAAAAGTGTTCTGACGACAAAATTACATTTACTATTTACAGCTATGTTTATGTAGCCCTACTTGCTACTTGAAAGGATATCCTGCAGAAGTGGTAAATGTGTGTTTTAAGTTCTTCTGCCTATTAAATGTACAGTCTGGGAGGAAAAACTAGAGAAGATTAATTCCCTTTTCACTTTCTTCTGACCTCCATTTGGTTTTGCACATTTCCAGAATCTAAATATTTTGGGATAATTGTGAGCTGGCAACTCAATGCAGCCATCAAAGTGGGATTGAAAACATATCCCATACAGTTCAGTGCTGGGCTGTGAAGTGTTTACTGTGTCCTTCAGGTGAATCTTTCTTAGCGCTTCCAGTTACCGTTTCCATCCAGGGGTATCACCAGTAGGTGACTCTCCCTCCCACACCCTGGCCTGATGCCTGTTCGGGATAGTGAAAGTCCTTCCACTACATTAGTTGCCCTTTGGGTCACGGTCAGTAACAAGAACTGAACCAACACACTCTTTGTTCTTCATTGTTGTGGCCCATCCTCTTTGCCCACACACATCTTCAGTCACTCAGATAAATACATCTGAAGGCAACTTGGTGTGTTAATGGGCATTATAAAATGAATTCATAATAACAGAAACAACAGAAGGATGAAAAGGATGAAGACTTAGATTAAAAAACTAGTATTTCAGGGGAAGGAAAAATTAAATTGGAATGGTTGATTGGCAACAACCTAGCAGATTAGAGTGGAGCATTATTCCAACACATTTTGTTCGTCAAAATAGAGGAGACCTTGATTTTTCAGAGAATTACTGCAGAAATGCTTAACTTTAGAAATATCAAGATAAAAAATAAGTGCATTTTCAGTTAGGTCTTTTTACATTGCCTTGTAGTATGTGCAACCAAAACATAGGAGTAATTTTTCCTCTGTGATTCACCTACTTGTGCATAATGTTTTACATATGAGACTGACTTGGTTCATTAGCCAAACAGACAGCAATATGAAAGAAAAATAAACCAAAGATGCTTTAATATGAGTAAAAATATACCAGCTACTAAGAATAAAGACTGCCTTAGAAAACAGACCTATTGTGTGTCTGAGGTGCTCAGAAAGAGTACGTTTACTCTGTATTGTTGTTTTTCTTCCTGGTAGGATTGCACCTACCTCTGGCACCTTGGTAACCAGAATGTTGTTGTTATTGCTATTATATGTCTCCAGGAAACAGCAGATATAATTTTTTTCAAATTACTTCAGCTGTGGTAGTCTTTGCCATTGCCAGTAATACTTCTTTTCCCCTTTTTTTCCAAATATGACAACTTGAAAGTACGTCTTTAAATTATTTTCATAACATTAAAAGGAACTCTAAGTAAAAAACATTCCTACATTGCATTTTAGAGCTACTCATGACTGTGACAACACCCAGAGTTTTCTAGAAAAATAACTAGTTACAGAAGTGGTGGAGTTGCACAGTTCACCAGTGTGGCATAATGTATAAAGCAGTGGGAAGGGCATAAGTTGAAGTAAAAAAATTAGGAAAGAACAGATTCTTCAGGCATTGTTTTTTAACATCTCTAGCCATTCCCTGCTAAAAAAGTAAGGAATATAAACAATAAGAAAAGCTTGGTTTAGGTAACTTTTTGCAAGTTATCTACCCTGCTGTATTTTTTATCTAATGTTTTCAACACTGTTTTTATTTGCAATCCTTTCAGCCTTGTCTTCTCAGACACTGAGAGCTTTGATCCAATGAGCAAATTGCACCTGCTTATCCTTCACCTGGTGCAATTCCTTGTACTGTGTATCTGTTCTCTTGTGAGACATGTGGTAAGAGTCCTTTAGGGCCAAATCCTGCTCTACTGAAATCAATAGAAATCATAATTTCTGCTTTGGCAAAAGTGGGATTGAGTCCTCTGTCTCCTGCAAACAGCAGAGGTGTCCCCAGATGTCCTATTTGGCAACCTGGTTTCTACTACCTTGTGCATCTGTCTTCTGCTTTATATTCAGGATGATGACGGTAAAGAAAATACCTTTCCTCTTACGGTAGCAATTAAAGCTCCTTATTATGCTAATAGGAAGTGGCAGGGGAGGCTACACATCTATGGACAATATTTATGATAACCCACATAAAAGTGCACAGAAACATTTAGGTTACCTTTTCCCTGGAGATGTCCGTAAGAAATACTGGGACATCCTTGTACCAATAAGGAAGTGATGTTTTTAAAACCAATGCAAAGAAATCGCTCCTGAGTGATTCATTAGTTTAGATACTCTGTAGGATAATAGATGGGAAAAGGTAACAAGGTGTAGCCTGTGAGGTCATTTAGGATTGCTGCCAGCTCTGGTTTGTGGAGCAGTCTCCTGTAAGTTATCCTGGGAATGGACTTGCCTTTAATCCCACAACAGCTTAGAGGTACTTTTTCCATCACAGTGATGTTGTCTCCTCTCAAGAGGAAGTGACTTCAAGTGTCCAAACATGGCTGTAGACAAACAAGAAGGAAGGATGGATGGAGCAGACAAGGAAGCAGGATTAGTACATTTGATTTAGAGGGCACTAGGTGTTTTGACACTCCTACAGAGCAGTGTCTCAATATATGAATGGTAATCTGAGTAACAATAGCGCTGCCTCAGAGGCAAGTTCATTGCAATACTCACTGCAGATACCATCTCCTGCTGTAATTGTTTCTTGAGACTGGCTTTCCTTCTGGCTCACAACTGTCATTCATTAGTATCATGAGGGGGCACATAAACTTGACAGAGCAGGTATATAGGGAAACGATGTGGTTTGGCGGGGGAGTCATCACGAAGGAGAAGTGCTTAATAGTCATGCAATATTGCAATTACAGATTGTGTATCATATTAATATTATTTGTTGCTCAAATAACTATGTATATAGAGTTCCATATGTGGGCCTGTGTGTGCGCATAAATATAAATACGCACAAGCAGTTTAAAGGATTTCTTTGATGAATTGAGCATGACAGCACAATTCAAAAGCAGTACATTCATAGATAATGACTGTAGATAATGCCAAGCATGTGCTCGTAAAGATTTTACCATGTTTAAACATTAAAGTCAGTGTTTGCACAAGACTTCCAGTACATTTTTCAGTGCGAGGCACGTTCGTGCAATATGGTCGACGTTAGAGCAAGTGTGGGGGTTTTGTATTTTCCTTTGTCTCTGGAATGCGCAAACGTGAAGCGAATAGACGGTTATGTATCCATCCTGCCCGCTTCCCGGCCGCGGGTGCGGGGTCGCAGCCCTGTCCCGGGACACGCACAGGGACAAGCTGTGATCCCGGATGCCGCCGCTTGGTGGCGCCAGGGCCCCGCCCAGCCGACTCCCACTGGGAAGGGCGATCCCAGCGCCTCCTTCCGAAGGGGTGAATTGTAACAGATGGTCTCTTTGGGGACTTCAGCAGAGCTGCCGTAGCCTTGTTTTCTGGGCGGGCGCTGTGGCTGCAGCCACTCCCCGAGTACCTCATGCCTGGCTCTGTGTGCTTTTACTGCTTCTTACTGGTCAGGCCACAGGAGTGAGGTCATGGCGTTGGCTCTTGAGAGCACATTGTTCATCCCCTCTTGTTCCTCATCACTGCCAGGCTGCGTTCCAAGCTGCAGAATGCGTTTACAGTGTTTAGTCACTCCCATGGTGTGGTAATATCTGTGATGATTAACATTTTTGCCTTTCTAATAAGTTTACTTGGAATGGCTAGTACTTGTGCATGTGGCTGTGTAATCTTCAAAAGAAGTATTCATTTTCCAAAAATGTCTCCCTCCAGCCTTCCTGTTCATCAGATGCCACCAGATGAACAGTAGGTGCTAGTATGGACAGTGTACTCTGTATAAATTCCAGATCAAAATATATCCATTTCCAGACTAGATATTTAATTTTAAGTGTATTTTGGGAGGCAGTGTTATCTCAGATGAGTTTTTATTGATAACAGAAATAACTTATGTTCTCTGAGAACATCTGTATTCCTAGGTATGGGTTTTACCACTGATTAAGGAGGCAGATTTACATGAAAGCCTTGCTCAAATGTTGGTATTACATCTCCAGGCTGTGCACGAAGTCTTGTTTTGTTGCTATCAGAATCAGTTGGGGTGTGGATTTGCTGCATTTACATCTGTACTTTAGGCACTTGTGTAATGTCATTTGAAAACAAGTAACTTTGCATGCCCTTTGCACTATTCCCACTCCTTTGCGACTGTACCTTGTTCTTTTATGTCCAGCTAAACAATTAATTCCTCTACTTCTTGGTCTAAAATCTGAACTTACTACTAAATAACTTCTTCAGTTGCAACCACATGTGTGTAGCTTGTGCAGGCTTCACCTTAGTGTGGCAGAACATTCATATATTCATTATTAGTTGCCTCCATACATATTAAACACAGGCAGAATCCCTATGCAGCAAGGAAAGAGGAAAATGTGATAAACTCGTTGAACATGTTGCATGAATATCTATTAGCTGAATTCACAATTTATTATTCTCCTTTGCATAGAAAATGTATAGTGGACACCTCACTGTCGGGGTGTTGGTGATCTTCCTCTTGAAAATAAAAATAATCTTGTTATTGCTTCTACTTAAATGAGTGAATAAATATTTCAAAAATTGCTTTGTTAGGGTGTTATTTATTCTGATTCGATTATTGGCTGAACTTAATGTTACTTTCAATTAGTTTTAGAGTGCTTATGAATTATGACCTTATTTTTGCAAGGAAAAAGAATGCACTTCTTCAAGACAGAGAATAATTCAACCATATGAGTCATCCACTTAACCTGGTCACATAGTGTCATTTGTTAAGATGGAGAATTTTCCTGTCATTAAAAAATTTTATGTGATTACTGTGAACGTATCATGTCCAACTGTATCTTTTAAAAAGTCATTAAATGTAGAGATATACTGTAAATATTTAAATCAACACCAGGGAGAGTTCTTAATGATGTGCCTGTAATATCTAAAATGGCTTAAATATTTTTTTCTCTTTCTAGCAAAATTCTGAAGAGAAAGAAGTCTGAAAAAGGGCTGCAAGGAGTGACTGGAGAATGGTTTGAAGAAATAAAAAGAAAAAAATTTCACAATTACGCTGATGTCAATAGAATGTTAAAACCACCATTAGAGCATCAGCTAAGGAAGAGCAAAAACACCAGTGAGTTACGTTTTTCCATTTCCTTACATATATAATAACAGTCACCAAACCAATGTCTTACAGCGTTTTAGAGTGTCACAGAGTTTCGGAAACTGCAGACTTTCTTCTCATATCATAGTTTTACCAAAGATATATTTTCAAAATGACTATGTTTCTTTAAGCAGATTCTGTTAAAATCACAGCTGGGAGTCACAACAGAAAATTCCTGATACTGTTATGCCATACCATACAGCCTAGGCTGGAAGGACATCAGAAGGTCATTAGGTCCAACCTTTTGTTGGATGAGATTATTTGGAACTTTCTGCAGTCACATATTGTAAACCTCCAGTGATGGGGACTCCACCACATCCACGGTGAGACTGTTCCAGTGATTAATTGTCCTCACAATTAAAACTTTCTTTCTTAATCAAGATGAAGTTGCTGTAATTATAGTAAATACACTGGTGGTTTTCCAGTCAAAGCTGTGATGTTTGCTTTGTACAAAAATGTTGTGGTTTAACCCCAGCCGGCAGCTAGGCATTACACAGCTGCTCACGCACTCCCCAACAGTGGGATGGTGGAGAGCTGGAAGGAGAAAAGTGGATTAAGACAGTTGAATAGGTAAAGCAAAAGCTGTGCATGTAAACAAAGCAAAACAAGCAATTCATTCAATACTGTGCATGGTCAGGCAGGTGTTCAGCCATCTCCATCACTCATAATAGTGACTTGAGGAGACAAATGCCGTCACTCTGAATGTCACCCACTTCTTTCTTCTTCCTCTAGATTTTACTGCTGAGCATGATGCCATATGGTATGGAATGTCCCTTGGGTCAGCTGGGCTCAGCTGTCCTGGATGTATCCCCTCCCAACTACTTGTGCACCCCCTGCCCACCCACTGGTGGGATGAGGTGAGAGGCAGAAAAGGCCTTGACTCTGTGTAAGCCCTGCTCAGCAATAATGAAAACATCCCTGAATTATCAACACTATTCTCAGCACAAATCCAGAACATAGCCCCATGCAAGCTACTATGGAAAACATTAACTATCCCAGCCAAAACCACATTCCATACCATTTACCTCACTTCCAGGTCCCACACTATCCAATACATCCTCATTAACTACCCCGCTGCCTTCCCATCATTTGATACAGGTGACATTCCCGTAGTCTATGGTTCACCCCTGTAAAACATCTGTAAAATGTCCACTAATGTACACAAAATGTCCACTGAGTTCATTTAGTTCATGACTTCGGGCTCCATGTATTACAGTGGTTGCTCAGGACAGGAGAAGTGTTGTGTTACATGGACTTACTGAGGACCAAAGCCAGCTCAGGCTGTCCACTGCTGCACTTGGCACTGCTCCTTGCAAGGCTCATCCTGCACTGGTTTGGGTGGTTCCTGCTATAGTAATTCCTATAACATACAACTCAAATGATGGGCTACAAGAATTCAAAGGTATTTTCATTACAGTCCCCACCCATGGTCCCCTTGGGCCAGATTATGAGGGTTTAACATTGCAATGAACTCCTGCCCTTACTTCCAGCCTGGGAGGAACAAGGGGTTCCTGCTATTGTATAGTAGAATCAGCTGGGTTGGAAAGGACCTCTGAGATCATCAAGTCCAACCCTTGATCCACTACCACTACAGTTGCTAGACCATGGCACTAAGTGCCACATCCAGTCTCATCTTAAAAACCTCCAGGGACAGAATCCACCACCTCCCTAGGCAGCCCATTCCAATGCCTGATTACTCTCTCCTAAAAAATTTCTTCCTAATATCCAACCTAAACCTCCCCTGGCAGAGCTTCAGACTCTGCCCTCTTGTCCTACTGCTGGTTGCCTGGGAGAAGAGACTGACGCCAATCTGACTACAACCTCCTTTCAGGTAGTTGTAGAGAGTGATGAGGTCTCCCCTGAGCCTCTTCTTCTCCAGGCTAAACAATCCCAGCTCCCTCAGCCTCTCCTTACAGGACTTGTGCTTGAGTCCCTTCACCAGCCTCATTGCTCTTCCCTGGACCTGCTCCAGCACCTCAATATCCTTCCTGAACTGAGGGGCCCAGAACTGGACACAGTACTCCAGGTGTGGCCTCACCAGCGCTGAGTCCAGGGGAAGAATCACTTCCCTGGTCCTGCTGGCCTCACTGTTCCTGATCCTGACCAGGATGCCATTTGCCTTCTTGGCCACCTGGGCACACTGCTGGCTCCTGTTCAGCTTCCCGTCAATCCAAATTCCCAGGTCCCTTTCTGCCTGGCTGCTTTCCAGCCACTCTGTGCCCAACCTGTAGTGCCACATGGAGTTGTTCTGGCCAAAGTGGAGAACCCAACACTTGGCCTTGTTGAACCTCATCCTGTTGGAATCAGCCTAACTCTCCAGCTTGTCCAGGTCCCTCTGAAGAGCATTTCTGCCTTCCAGCTGATCGACACTCCCCTGCAGCTTGGTGTCATCTGCAAATTTCCTAATGGTACACTCGATGCCCTCATCTAGATCATCAGTAAAGATATTAAAAGAGGACTGGGCCCAACACTGATCCCTGGGGGACACCACTGGTGACCAGCTGTCAACTGGATGCAGCACCGTTCACCACCACTCTCTGGGCCCGGCCCTCCAGTCAGTTACTAACCCAGCACAGAGGGCCCCTGTCCAAGCCATGGGCTACCAGCTTTTTCAGGAGAATGCTGTGGGAGACAGTGTCAAAGCCTTTGCTGACATCCAGGTAGACACATCCACAGCCTTCCCCTCATCCACCAGACAGGTCACCTGATCATAAAAGGAGATCGGGTTGGTCAGGTGTTGTGTGATTGTACTTAGGATGATCTACTCCATAACTTTGCCAGGCACTGAGGTCAGGCTGACAGGCCTGTAGTTTCCCATGTCCTCCTTGCAGCCTTTCTTGTGGATTGGCGTGACATTCACCAACTTCCAATCATCTGGGACGTCCCCAGTGAGTCAGGACTGTTGGTAAATGACGGAGAGCAGCCTGGCGAGCTCTTCTGCCAGCTCCCTCATCACCCTAGGATGGATCCCATCTGGTCCCATAGACTTGTGAGGATCCAAGTGGCTCAACAGGTTGCTAACTGTTTCCTCCTGGAGGGGAGGGCTATTCAGCTTCTTATCTCTGTCTACCAGCTCTGGGGGCCAGTTGTCCTGAGGACAACCTGTCTTACTGTTGAAAACTGAGGTAAAGAAGGCGTTAAGTACTTCAACGTTTTCTTCATCTTTTGTAACTATGTTCCCAGGCATGTCCAACAAAGAATAGAGGTTTTCCTTGCCCTCCTTTTGCTATTGATGTATTTGTAGAAGCACTTCTTGTTATCCCTAACAGAAGTGTCTAGATTGAGTTCAAATTGTGCCTTTGTCTCTCTAATTTTCTTTCTACACAGCCTAACTATATTCCTAAACTCTTCATGAGTAGCCAGCCCTTTTTTTCCATAGTCAGTAAGCTCTCTTTTTTCCCCTTATTTCCTTCAAAATCTCTGTGTTCAGCCAGGCTGGCCATCTTCCCTGCCAGCTTGCCTTTCAGCACACGCTGTGACAGCCTGTGTGTTCAAGACTTCCTTCTTGAAGCATGTCCATCCCTCCTGGACTCCTTTGTTTTTAAGGACTGTTTTCCAAGGTACCCTCTGAACCAGTCTTCTGAGTAGGCCGAAATCTGCTCTCTGGAAGTCCAAGGCAGAAGTTTTATTGATGGCCCTCTTTGTGTCCCTGAGTATTGAAACTTCTATTATTTCATGGTCACATTCCCATAACATGCAACTCACATCTTGGCTTACAGCAATTTAAAGGTATTTTCATTACCATCTCCACCCCTGGTCCCTTTGAACCTCACCATCTGGTTTAGCATTGCACTGAACTCTTCCCCTTGCCCCTGCTCTGTCTTGGATACTGCAGGGGTGTATCTGCTCCATGTGGAGCCACAGTTTCTCCCAGTGTATACTTGGTGTGACTTGGACGTATCTGCAGCCATGGTCCATTTGAAGTGTGTGTTTTCCAGCGAGGCCTCCTCCATAGGCCATAATGCCTTCAAAGATACACCTCCTTCAACACGATCTTACCCATGGCTGCAGTCCCTGCAGGGGGAGTACCTGCTCTGTCATGGTCTTACCCATGGCCACACACTCTAAGGTGTGTGCATGACCTCATGCACAGCCACAGATGCTTTGAGGTGTACCTTTTCCAGTACGGACTTATTCTTGGGCCACAATCCCTTCAGAGGTACACCATAACCATGGCACATTAGCATTCCACTAACAAGCACTAGGCTCTAATGTACAGTCGGGCAAGCGAGCCCCATGGCAAGCACAGGAGCCTGTCAATTAATAGCTAAACAGCAAGAACAGCTGTAACTTCAGTCTAGCACATTCCATTGAAATCTGTCATTATCTCAAATCCTTTGAGCCCTACATTGGGCATCATATAGGACTGTCGTGGTTTATCCCCAGCCAGCAACTAAGCACCACTCAGCTGCTCACTCACCCACTCCCCATCAGGATAGATGGGAGGCTAAAAGTGACAGAACTTGTGAATTAAGATAAAGACAGCTGGATAGGTAATGCAAAAGCCGTGCATGTAAGCAAAGCAAAACAAGGAATTCATTCACTAGTCTCCATGGTCAGGCAGTTGTTCAGCCACCTACAGGAAAGCAGGGCTCCATCACATGTAACAGTGACTTGAGGAGACAAATGCCATCACTCTGAATGTCCTCCCTTCCTTCTTCTCCCCTCAGCTTTATATTCTGAGCATAATGCCATATGATCTGGAATGTCCCTTGGGTCAGTTGAGGTCAGCTATCCTGGCTATGTCCTCTCCCAACTCCTTGTGCACCCTGAGCCTACTCATTGGTGGGGTTGTGCAAGAAGCAGAAAAGGCTTTGACTCTGTGTAAGCCCTGCTCAGCAATAATGAAAACATCCCTGAATTATCAACACTGTTCTCAGTACAAATCCAGAACATAGCCCCATGCAAGCTACTATGGAAAACATTAACGATCCTAACCAAAACCAGCACAAAAAGACATTTCAGTTTTAACCTAGTTTTCTTAAAAATCTAAAAGCATCTAAATGATATTTGGAATAAGTAGATGGGTTTGAGTGAGGGAGGTTTGAATGTACCAGTGGAAAACTTTTCCTTGTAACACTAGGCATGCCACTGCTAATTATCAGGGCGAGTGTCAAAACCTGTGAAGTTGGCCTGACCAGGAAGGAACTTCTGGAATCTTTCACAGGTTCTGATGACCATCCAAAATGAACATGCACAAGAAACATGATGTCTCTATAGCAAGCATGGTATTTTGTACTGTCTTTCATCTTCCATCCAGATAGTTTTCATGCATAATATATGCTTTTATCCATTCACATTTCTGCATGTTTTTCACTGAGCTCTTCCTGTTTGTGCTTCATATCAACTGGAAGCAGAGTCATGTATTTCAAAAGAAAAGTGAAGCCTACAACAGAACAGATCTGTCTTTCCTGACCATTTTCCCCCCAACATCCCCTCTAGTCCACAGCTATCTATGAGTTTTCTCTTTCAGAGATGGTCTAATTGATGCATTAGCTAACTAAACTCTGTGTAATTGTTTTCTGGTATTTAACTTTGAAAGCTCCTATTTCAGATCTGAAGAAGAGCTTGTGTGCCTCAGAGGCTTGTCTGATATTTCCAAATGTATAAGTTGGCTAAATAAAAGGTACTGCTTCCACCTGCAAGCCTTGGTCTGTCTACATCCCTAGACCATCCTGGCTATAGCAGAGTGCTGTTAGGACTCTCCTGATGTCACCTGCATTGTCAAGTCAATGAAAGGAGTAAAGAATGTGGCATTTTGAAATACACAGTGATTGTCACTGAAGTGAAAGCCATATATTACACACAGGATTTAAATCACATGACATGAATTATTCGCTTCATTTTGGACTAAGTCCAAAATGCTGCCCTTTGCTGTTGTTATCAGTAGCACTTTGCTCTAATTTCTTGATTTGCTTTCTCTTACAGTCATCAGATAAGCCATTTTCAAGCTGTTGTATTGTTTCAGGCATGCGTTGTTTTAAATGTAAAAAAAATGTAGTGCCTTATTCCTGAGTGAAATCTTGTTTCTTGTGTGAGACAGAAGACAGCTTAGTGTGAATTACTGTTATGTAGTTACATTACAGTCTATTAAGCCATTGTATATTCTGGGTGGTCACATTTATATTTCTTATAAATGTGAAAAGAAAGTGCTAATGATTGTGGGTACCTCAATTTTCAAATGTCTAATTTACCTATATTTTGAAACAGCTATGGTTTTTGTCATGGAATGAGCTCCCCCAAAATCCAATTTCCAAATTCCCTACAATTTCCTTCAGTGTGAGAGGGGTTTTCAGACATAACACATCTACTTACATGGGGAAATTATATCAAAATTTATTACTAACACAATAAATACTACAATACATTTATATACAACAATTCTAACTATCCTATGGTAAAGCAATATATTTACATTGATCAAATCTCTCCTTTCCCTCCAATAAAAGTTCAGAAGGAAGGAAGAAAAGGTCTTTTCCACTTTCAGGGCAGCAGCATCTCTCCTCTTCAAGGCAGTAGCTGGATTTGTCGTAGCTGGAAAATATCTCTCTCTCTCCATTACAACACACCAGTTTTGTTTTCACCCCTCTCAGCCCTTCGGCTCCAACCAAAGGTCTCTCCTGTGGGCTGCAAAGCAGGGACAAAACTCGCCTTACCACGGTCATATCATGGAGTGCAAAGCATCCCATGAAAGTCCCTTCCTCAAGGGGTCAGGTTCCCTCGAGTCAGAACGGTTTAGTGCTCTCAGTTCAGTTCTTTGCCCCAAGCGTTCTAACAGAGCTCCTTTGCTCCGTCTCAGATGGTCCAGCTCACAGGATGTCTCCGAGTTCTCAGTTCTTCTCTCTCTCTCTGGCTGCTGCTGCATTTTGGGACCCCCTAAAAGTTTGGAAGCCCAACCCTCCTCTTCAGGAGGTTTCTGGGTTTCAGGGGCCTTGCGGGGCTCCCTGTCCCCCACTCAAACACGTGGCATCTCAAACCATGGCTGCCTCTCTACCTAATCCGGTCTCCTTTTTCTGGTCTGTTGTAATATGTTAATTTCACAGAGGCAAATTGTAGCTTCTGATTGGCTCTACACCAAGAACACCACCCCCCGGGGTTAACCACTTTCCAGCTCCAGGGGAAAACCCTTTTTAACCCACAACAGTTTTCAAATGGTTGAGTGCTGACTACTTTCTGAAAATCAGCCTCATTTATCTCACATGCATCACCCCAAAACCGATAATACTTTTTGAAACTTTAGATCTGTTTATCTTTCTCTGTCTCCTAGTTAATCATTACAAAACAGCAGGTCACATGGTCTCTCCAAAAATGTCAGTAAAATTGGATTTCCCTGGCATAAAAGGTAAGCAAAAGAAAATTGTTTATGAAGACATAACATTTATATATATTTTAATACTGTATTTAGTAAGAAACAAATCTGCTTTTTATCATGTTTTTAGATCATAAAGAATTAAAAATGTCATCCCGGACAAATCCTCAAGCACAAAAGAACACTTCAGCTTCCTTTCTGGGATTCAGATCACCTTTTGCTTGGCTTTCCTCCTTTAGAAAATCAAGGAAAACCCAGACTCAGAAGCAACCACGGTGAGCTATAATCAGAACATACATTATTTCTAGCTTTATAAAAGTCTATGAACTGTTCCGTGTTTTGCTTAGAAAACTTCATTAAATTATTTTTCCAGTCTCTTGCCTTTCACCTCACTGGGATGACTGGGATTTTACTTGGTCATGTAATGAGAGATTATCTGGTTTGTTTCAGAACAATGAGGACTAAGTAGCAAGTAATAGGTAAAGTCTCTTGGCTAAATCTATTTTGCTCAGGTTTTGCATAACAACTTAAAGTATATGAAAGGCTCTAGACTTAGCAGTGGCTGCATCCTATTTAATTCCCTCTCAAGAGGACAAGGTGTAAGGCACACGGGGATCTGGTGCCCTATGGCTGTGATACCATAGGAAAGTATAGCTTTCCCAATCCATGGCAGAGAGTACCAGCCCCAGGCAGCTCTGCTACACCAGTTCCCACCATTTCTAGCCCAGAGGCAGTTAGAGACAGGCCTGCAGCTGTAGCTCCAGCCAGGCTAACAGAGCAGCTCTCAGCGCTTTTGTCTTCTGTGCTTCATCAGTGCTTTGGTTTTAGCTGGATCTGGACCAAAGATGGTCTCATATGCAGCTCTGGAGCTGCTGTTTGAAGAACATCCTTCTCCTTTGCCATTCACAGGGTTAAAGCTGCTGTTCAGACAGAACACAGTCTGGGGTAAGCCACAGTCAGGCTAGTTAGGCTGACTCTTCACCCCTAACTTTTGTCCTGTGTGATCCTGTATGTCTACAACATCTGAATGAAGCCTTTCTATTTTTGTGTGCCTCTTAAGGGAATGCTTGGGACTGGCAATCATAGGCAGAGGTGCATTGTGCAGTGCTGTGAAATCTTAGGCATGAAGGTGCAAGATCTTTGGTATAAAGAGCTGATTTTCACTCTGTTTGTGAGTCTCAGGCTGATATTCTGGTCCATGCCTGGGGATCCCAGGTGGCATGAATGGCTGTAATAAACAATGACAGGGAATGCAAGCCTCTAAAGAAATTATGATTAGTCTGATATGTAGGTTTTGTAACACAGCAGCTTGCCATTGTGGAGTGTTTGTATCAAAGCAGGAGACTTAAGGAGAGGTTTGCACAGAGGCTGTGAGGTTAGCTTTGTGGATGTTCACTGGTAACAATTCTTTTACATAACAACACAGCACAGCAAAAAAAAAATTGCAGTTTTAGCACTGCTCCATACACATCATTTGGTCCTTCCTCCTCCCTGTGACACAGTAATGCCCCTCATGCTGGGACACGGCAACACTGGGCCACAGCCTTCCCTGGAGAATAAAGGAGCATTTGTGTTACTGAGAATCAGATTTCAAGGGTGCTTTATCCTGGTGCACAGTAAGGTAGCCAATGCACACATGAAGGTCTGAGCTGTGCTATAGAATCTAAGCACTGAAAGATTTCTTAATTTAAGAAGGCAAAAAACCCCAAAGCGTGCCTACTCATTACATCAGCTTTTTTACTCATTACATCAGCTTTTATCTGGCTTTTCCACAGAAAATCTATCATATCTCAGGCTCAGATGCCTTTGATTTCTGACGGAGCACAACTTGAAAAATAAACAAGTCAATCCTGACGTGTAACTGCACTGATTGCTACATTTTCTAGTCACGCCTCTCTGTCGAAAACTTCCCCCACCCTCTTCTAGGTGTTGCCGTGGCATGTGGTTTGCTTTATGCATAGGCAAAGCACTGAAATAATCTGCCTCTCACCAGGTAGAGTTATTTTGGAGTGCTAGTGAAATACAATAGGACGCAGCACTGTAAATCCTGTAAGTAAGCCTAACTGGCAGAAGCTTTTAAATGGCTAAGTATTAATGGCTGGTTAGAGGGTCCTGTCTGTACCGGAGAGACAGTTTCATCAGCTGTGGTGGTGCTTTACGGTGGGAATAAATTATGGATGCTTCAAGAAAGAGTGTGCTTACATGGAGACACAGAAGATGCTAATAAAAGGTTTGTAGCTGTAATCTGAAAGCAGCGAAATGTTTGATCACTTTTGGTTCAAAGGTGTTCGGTGTTCTTGAATTCATCCTTATTATTTTCTAATACGTAAGTGTGATTCATCCTGGAAAAGAAATGCTGTTTAATTGTGTTTTCAGCATATGTGAATTATGTGTTTGTTTTTTAGTTGTCTTCTTATATAGTATTGATAAGGATAGTATAGAAGAAAATGGATTACACTGACATTAGACAACTTAGAGGTAACCTGGGGAAGACAGGTGCCTCAGTGAAAATACTAATTCGCAGCAGATTTGAATTCGTGGATTTTTTATTGTTGTCGTCATAGTAATAGTTACATTTTACTTATAATCTTACATTTGGTTGTCATTAAAAAGATACATATGTATAGAAGTGGAAAAGTATAAATTACAATTGCTTGTTTTCCATAGTGAGTAGTATTTTTCTAATGGTAAATATTTCTGAACTTGAACATTAATTTAACTTCTTCTCTTTATGAATAATAGACGATATTTGCAAGTATGTGTGTGTGTGTATGCATGTGTGTACAAAATAATGTAAACATTGCCCAATATCCCCAACTAAAAAAAGAAACTGAATTACTTTTTCCTAAAATTAAGCAACATTTCTCTGGGAGTAAGAAAAACTTAAATTTTGAAATGCTGAAAAAGCATTTCAGAAAAAATAATGAGGCAGTTTGGGAAGTGGAGGGATTGGTACAGGGAAAAGATTAAAATAACCTTGTCTGTGTAAGTTAGCAGGGAGAAAAATAAAGCAGGATGCAATGACCAGTTATTTCTGAAAGAACAGTGACAACAAAGACAGGCATAAATTTAGAATAGTGCCAGAGGTGCAAATGAAAATTTAATTTTTGCCTAGACTATCAGAAGACATTTCTAACTGACATTTCTAACTAACATGTCTACTTCATGTAGCTTCATTGCAAGGAGCAATTAAGGCAACACCAAGTGTTGGGAGTGGGGAGAGCTGTAGAGCAGCTTTACACAGTAAAGCTGAAGAAGAAAGCTTCTAACAAAGCTTTTACATTTTTGTTATGCATATGAGTAAAATTAAGGTAACTTGCTAAGCCACAGGATTTCATTGAACTTTGTTTGCAGGAAATCGTTGCAAAAACTCTGAAACGTAAGTTTCAATTCTTAATTTGTTGTAGAAGCATTAAAACATATTCAACTTTATTTAAGATTAAAATAAGAGCTACATACATTTCTGAGTTCTGGTTCTGTAAACTTCATTCACAGGGAGAGTTTACCCAGTGAATTAATAGCTATTCTTATTCAGTGCTACAAGAAAAAAAATTAGGAACTTCAGATTCAGACTGTCTGGCCAGATCCTAAGCCCACTGAAGTCAACAGGCTTGTTTGGTTTCAGTTGGACCCCATGTCAGAGAGGAATCCTGGTTTTACAGTTCACAATTACAGAAGCAAAAACAAATTGCACCTTTCAACTGTTCTTCCCTGCCTGCAAGCACATTGCAAACAAATGACAAAGCACTTCAGGAGGAAAGGCTGGGCCACAAAGAACTTGCCAACAAGCCGGTTTATACTTGCTGTAGAAGCACAATAAAGTAGTCTACCCGAGCACAGGAAGGTTTTAAGAGCCTAAGAACAAGGTCATTCAAAAAAAGTTTGAGACAAACAGGACTGAGCAGAACCATCTTTCCCTATTTCACTTTCTCTCAAGAATTAACTTCCTGGGAAAAAAGAGTTCTGAGACAAGGAAGAACTGGCAATAAGCACAGGCTGAGCAACATTTCCTTCAGGGCTTTTGAAGGGACTGGGTTTGCTTAGTTGTAAAATAAAGTTCTGCAGACTCAAATAGACTCAGTGAAGTCAAGTCCTGTTCTTGTTTCTTTAGTTTATTTTGTATTTGTATATCTGCAAGTCACCCCACAGAGTAGAGTACTTCTTATGTTCAGGACTTCTCATCTTGTTCTAACCACTGCATTACTCACAGACACTCTAGCCAGTTCTCTGCCAAGCTCTTGCAGTCTGATAGGAAAGCAGATGAGCCTTCTACCATGTGTTGAAAATTGGTAAATAAAGGCTGTTTTGGATGAGTGGCAACAAATTCCAAAGTTCACATTAAAAACAATCTGCTGTCTGTCTCTCCTCCTTTGCAGGGGCAGTGCACAGCTCTACATGTGAGCAGGGTGAAATGGAAGAGAAAAACAATAGAATTGCAGATGCAAACCACTTACAGGTTTACAAGTACATAACTTCGGCTATGAGTAGTACCTACTATTGTTGTTTGGAAAAAGAAATAATACTATCTTATCATAATGGTGAATTGAAGCAACTACTTTATGGCTGTTGCAGCAATTCAGATGTCAGTAGGTTGAGTTCATTTTTGGCTGCACGGATATGACTTTTGCAAGCTGACAAAGCCAAAATGTACAGTACATTTTCCTAGTATTTTTTTAAGCAGGATTTTTTTGGGGCGAGGCAGGGGAGGGAAGGATGAATTCTTCATAGAGGAGGTTTTCTTCAGTAGTTGTTAAAATGCGAAACTGCTGGATATTTACTACCGATAAAATTACATCACATTCCTTTTCAAAGCCAACATTTACATCCTCCTGCCTACAGATATGACAGTTCTGCTAGCCCATCCTCGAAAGTGGAAGAAATGGCAACGGTAAGTAGCTTATCAGTTTATTCTCAGCAATGTTTTAACTACAGATTTTGCAAAAATTAGTCCCCTTGGTTTGCGCTGTTGATATAACATGTTTAAATAGTATTCTTGCAGTTCTTTTTTTAAATGCTGAGGACAGTGTCTGTGTTGTGAAGTTGTTGAATGTAGTAGAATGAGCCTGCCCATTAATTCTACAAGTCCGAAGCTTTCATAGGTAAGCCCTAAGTCTAGCTCTGCCAGATTTAAGTTCTCTCATAATGACAGAATAATTACATGGATCATTTCCTAGGCAAAGACCCTCACATATCTTGACAACTGTAAGCAAACTACAAATAGATCAAAATTCGCAATGAATAAATAGTCTAGTGTGCTTACATCACTGTACAAGGTTGAAAAAGAGTAGCTGATTTGGGCAGGCAGTAAGATAGAGCCTCTCCTGCAACATCTCCATGCACAGAGTTGCCATGTAAATGTAAATTTTGACAGTAGGAGATTACTTTTTGGATGAATGTTCCATTTTGTAAGCACAAGCTAATTTCAATGATGAAACAACAAATTTATTTCTGATGTAATATAAGTGCGTGCTGTTAAATAACAGATTTTCTTCCAAAGATAATGTTTTCTATTTGAATTACTTTATTACCCTATGTTACTAACACGTCTTTCTTCCTCTTCACTTGAGTGGTATACCAACAGAGGACTAAGAAGGTATACAGTATATAATCAAAGGCACAGAGGAGGTAAATTGGCCAGCTCCCTGCTCTCATATTTCAAAAACAAAGGGATAATCTATAATAATATATGACTGAAAAAGATCTTATCAGATAATCCTGCCTCTTATGTAAACATATATAAAGCTATATTATAGCTAGACAAGTAAAATATTATGAATATTGAGAACAAAAACATAGCAAGGTTTTTTTTTTTAAAAAAAAAGGAGGAAGAGTCTCAACTGAAATAGATCAACAGTTCAGCAGTTGTCTGCACTTCTACCATCTGAAACCTAAGCTGAGAGAAATATGGGTGGGATAGAACCTCTCCAGCTTAACACGTAAACTAAACACAGATGGGGAAAAGGATGACATTTTCCCCACTTCTAATACTAAGTGCTGTCTTGCAATAAGAAAATTGGCTGTAGTGTTAAATTATTAAATCTCCTTTAGGAGGTGAGTGCGTGAATTTCAAAATATCCTGGTCAAGGAAGAATGGATTGAGAAAAACTAATTAAGAGATGCAATTCATTAAAAAGATACAATGCAATAAAGATGCATATGGATAAAACAAGTAAACTATGCCCTTATTAGAAGGCCATTATAACTCATGTATCCAAAATAAGCTACAGTATGAGGACAAGATGAGTAATTCTCCTTATTACATGTGTGAAAGTCTCTAAAATGGATGCAACTTTACAATCCTCAGTTGTGTATTTTAATAATACAGTATTTAAAAGATCCACAAAGAGTTTGCTGATCTCTGGGACTTGTGACACGATTTGTTATGTGACGTGAAACGTGATCTGAACCCACATGTTGAACTAAAAACATGTTAACTTATAATTTTTAACAGGCTGAAATGTGTAATTCCCCAATGTCAACTGAAATGAGTGGTCATTCTTTTGATACAAACCAAATTGAAATGATGGAGAAAAGTACACAGGAATGGAATGATCAGCTAGAGAAGGAGTTTTTCAGTGGTAAGTGTGTGTCCTTATTTTGTTCTGATACTGTGGTGACTGGTTTCAGAGAATTTTCTACAAAAGCATAGGTTGTAAAGATACAACTCAGTACTTTCTAGCAGAGTGGCTACTTTTTGCTGTCTTTGTTTGACAGCAGAATGGTTACTCTGACATTGACTTCAAGATGTGCCACTGATCATTCTTAGACTGCATTTCATCTCATACTGATACAATTCAGAAGAAACACACGTAAAAGTGTACAGTTCTACTCTGCTGTTTCTCAGGAGCCCATATTACATCCTTTAGAAGCAGACATATGATTATATGAGAAGAATTTCATCCCAGTTTCCTGCATGTATAATTTTGATAATAGTCAATTATTGGGCCTGGTTTTATAAACTGTAAAGCCTCAAACCACAGAAGCAAGAGGCATTGTGGCATTCAGTTAGTTTTCTGGGATCCTTATAGTCAAGTGGTTCTTTTTTGTGTTTTTTTTCCTCACACTGGGAAGGGAGGCAAGATCAGACCCAGCCTATGGGAGTACAGAGGTGTTTTTCCATAAACTTTCCGGATTTTCTTAGATCTATACAAAGAAATGTCCATGAATATTACTTTCTACCACCCAAAACTACAAGAGATCACAGACTGAAAGCATGACTGGGAAGCAGTGAGTGAGTTGGCAGTGCTGGAAGAAGAGAGCACTGCATGGTGGACAGTAGTTCTGAAACTCAGCCTGTCACCTCTTGGTGTGTCTGTCATAGCTTGGCTGATGTCCTCCAAATGGAAGACTCAGAAACAACACACCTTTTGTCTTGTTCTAAGCTGAGTTTCTCAGGAGCCATCTCTTTTGTGTGCTGAAGAAAAACTTAGAAAAATGGAAAATTTTAGTACCTTGGGAACACCTTTTATTCTAACTATACATACCTAGCAATGCTTTCTTCATGATTCTGTACTATTAGCACAGATCTGTAATGACTGATCAGTCAGTCTTGCTTATTTAAGTGGATTAGGAAATTCTGTAACAAACCAGTCATATGTGTGTTATTTTCAAAATACAAAATTAATACAATTAGCAAAGGCATAATTGGTTTTGACAATAAAAATACTTTAATATATTGCTGTCAGTCTTTTGAATTAATATTTTGGTTAATTGAGCTCTATAGTGTTTAATTTTAGGTCATGAGGTTGTCTGTATATGTGTATAAATACATATTTGTTGCTAGATTGAATCACAGGTTCCTAAGTATTTAATTACCCTTTTTTATCCAGAAAATGCTATTTTCAGTGCTCATTTTCAATTAAGAAACTACAATTCAGCAGAGAACTTTTATGAATGAAACAAACGCTGGACATGCCAGACTACTGAATATGCTTGTTTGGTGCTTTGCAGGGTTCTTTGTTTTCTTACAGTTACATCATAACTGTGGTTTATGAGCACATAGAAAGGTCCATGTTTGCCTAGTGAATTCTTTTCAGGGATTTTTTTGGTTATAAACTAGATTTGGAAAGTTTACATACACACACATACACATATATATAGCACATGAGTAAGAATTCAAATTATTTTGTTTTTCTTTTAAGTAGCATAAAGTCTAACAATTACATAAAGAGCAGTTTTAAGATCAGTCATAGAGGAGAGCATTTTTTTCCTTGTAATCATAATGGGTGACTGCTGAAAGGTCGTAAGGAAGAAGAATGTGTGGTTTGGGAAGGGTTTTGAATGCTGAGAAGCTGACTCCTTTTAAAACCAGTTCTGATTATTAATATAGTACCTGAAACTTTTTAACATAAATAGTCAGATTATTATTAAAGAAAACAGAACCAAATATCTTTTTTTTCCCTGTGCAGTTCTAAATGATCTGGATGACCAGCTGGCCCAGGAACAAGTCCAGGACCCTTTGGACAGGACAGTTTCTACTAGCAGTGCATCAAATGTCCAATCCAGTGCATTCCCTACTTCAAAGACACAGATTGCTAGTAGGGGGCAACAGAGAAATGACTGGAGTGACATGCCTAGCACATTTTTCCCAGATGGACTGAGAACACTAAGGGCCAAAGATGAACACAAGATTTTCATCAGACCAAGGAAATTACACAGTGCATATATAAATTGGCACCAGACAGCCTTTCAAGAAGATTGCAAGTGTGGTGATCCAGTCGATGGGAATTCTCATCTGCGCCACAGAAGGCTGTCTGCCGTTTCTTTTGGAAGGTCTTCAGAAGGTAGCTTATATCCCCCTTCTGTAACACAGAACAGCGGATTTAGGCACAAGAGTTGTATGAACAGGGATACAGCTGGCAGAAGTTACTCTGTATGTTCCCTTCGGAGATGTTCATCATCAGTATCTTCTGACCAGCTATCAGCATCTAGTTTACAGCATCCATTGGCAAGGGAGAGCAAGAATGGTTTTGTACCAAGGTTTGGTCGGCAGAACCCAAAGAGAATTCCTCTGTCTTCTATTGTATGGAACAATACACCAGACTCGCCTGGACAAGCATCAATTCCAGAAAAAATGTTTAGAACCCAGTCACTGATGGAGTTTCATGCTACAGACCGTGGTAGATATCCCAGCTCTTTGCAAGAAACAAAGAAATACACATGTTACCACTCAAAACACCACTACAGAAGATCTATTTCAAGCAGTAATTGCTATAGTAGAGTTAGCTGTCCTGATGAAGCTACTTCTCCATTGCCCTTTGATAACTGGGAAAATTATCCTTTATATAAATCAGAAAATAATCTCTCTAGATCCTACTATAGAGATATCTCTTCTCATGGCAAGTTGTATGCAAACAAAAAAAGTTATTCTTATGGAAAAAAAGACAGCTATCCTTCCTGGGCTGATATTCCTCAGTGTTACAGTGATGAAACATTTCTTTCCCCTGAGGCCAACTTTGAAATGTTTATGGCTAATTTAAATGAGCAGCAGTGGGCACATACAAAGAATGCCAAGTTTGGTTCACAGCGCCTGGAGAACGATTTTCACATGTACTCTCCAGAAAATACAAGTGTCAAACAGAGAATAAGAAGTGCAAACAGAACTTTCACAGAATTCACGGAGGGCTGTCAGCCTTGGCTAAGTTGTAACTCTTCAGTTTCTTCATCTAGTATCAGAACTGATGAGTCAGTTTTTTCTAATTCAAAGGACCAAACAAAACCTGCAGGACTGAACAGGAATTCAGCTGTCGTTACCCAAAGGAGTACTAAGGCAGAATTTACACAACTAGAAAAGGCTGAAGATATGAAAGGGGCAGATGAAGACATGCCATTACAGTCAGTTCCTCAACAAGCAGATACAAGCTATATCAGCGCTGGGAGTTTTTCCTCTACCAGCCCTGCTTCTGCCATGTGGCAAAGAGATGTACCTCTCTTTAACACAATGACATCAAAGAGACAAACCCAAGTCACTGCTAGAGGAGATACTGCAAAAATTTATACATCAAATGGTGATAAAAGAAATGTACAAATGAAGGAAAACGATTGCCCACTGAACAGTGTGTTCAGTCAGCCTCCCTGTATTTTGCTAGCTGATGAGAGCAGGAAGGAACCTTTTCTTCCAAATCAGAAAGAATGGGAACATAATCTGAATTACGCAGCACAAAGAGAGAGCATCAAACAGGATAATTGGAGTGCAGAAGCCATTAACCAAGCCACTCCAAAGAGACAGTCCTCACTGCTGAATGTTGCTTCTGCACCATCCACTGAAAAGTTAGCAGACTGTCAAGGCAGGTTGTCCTGTCCTCCTGGATGCTCATCTAGCTGCTCACAAAGCTCTCCACAAGCACAAAGTAGCTCTTCAGTAAATTGCACAGTGACTGACTTTCAAGCAGAAGGGGAAAATACAGCTCAAATGAGCAGAATAGGTGTTACCAAATGGATTTCACAGAAAACATTGCAAAATGCAAGCACTTTAGGTACTAAGGACTGTAATGGACAATTCACTACTAGTTCTCCACAAAATGGAAATTCTGAAAATATTTATATGCATAGCTTTGATGGAGATCCCAATACCTCTGAAAATAGTTTAAGTTATTTTTGCCTTGAAAAAGGAAGTGGAAAAATAAGGAGTAATTCACCTAGTATTGAAAGGCTTTACAAGAAAGACAGCTTGCTGAGACATAGCAGTAGCTGCAGTATTACTGGCTCCCCTGGTAGAAACAGCTCCAAATCTCCTGACCCTCTTGTTATTTATTATACCTTGCCTAGAAAATCAGCTAGCATTGCTGGTAGTATTATGTCAGATATGCCCATCTCTTTACCTAGGGAAAGTAGAACAACATACGATTGTTTAAGATCTGAAACTCCGCATAGAGCTGACGCCTTTTATTCTAATCAAAGAGATGTGTCTTGTTTAGACTCAAAACGTTCTTTTTCAACATCAGCATCATTAAATGCTGGTAGAAGTAACAAAAGTTACCCCAGTCCTTTAACCAAAAGTATTGATTCAGTTAGTAGTAGTACATCAGTTGATCTGACAGACAGATGTAAACATCTAAGCAGAAGAGAATCCTCTGTGTTTTCAGATTATAAGGAGGGGGGAAATTTTTTGCAGAAATATAAAACCACAAGTACATTTACAGTTTGTGTTGATGAAGATCATGTCAAGTATCACGAACTAGTTTCAATTTATTACACATTACCACGGAGGCATTCAAGAACATTTTGTAGCCTCTTTAGAGATAATACAGAGGATGCAGATTTACCTTGTCCCAAAGAAAATGCTCAGTCACCAAGAATACAAAACAAGAAAAATGAAGATCATGTGAGTTTAGCAAATGTTTTTTTCCCCACTACTTCAGAAAAAGAAGAGCCTTCATATTCTTCAGACCAAGTATCTTCAGCTCTGGTCACACCTCAGAACTTAAGAACTGCTGTTGATAGTGAAGAAGAGAATTCGCACTTATCCCCTAGCTTTGAGAAGTCAGTGAGTACGGTACATAGCAGGAAAGATAATTCAGCAGATCTTTTATTAGCAGAAAATGTGCTTTCTGATATGGCGACAAAAGAAATTTCTCTTGGTGGTCCACAATCCACTGCAATAGTGGCTAAGTCCAGTAAGGCCATTTCTGATGCTTCAGGCAGCCAAAATGCAGAAATATGTCTAAAAGAAAAGAAGAAAATTTTACAAAGAGCCACACCACTATTGTCCACTTTATCAACCCCTCCCAAGCCAGGCAGATGTTTAGAGAATCCTACGCATTCTACTTCAACAAGTAAAAATATTATACAGAAGGAAAACTCTGAAAGCTGCTGTCAGCCTCCTAAAGTGAATACCAAGAAAAATCTGAACAGTTTACTCCTCCGCTCAGGAGAGAAGAGTTCTCTTGGAAGGAGTGGTAAGACAGACCATGCTCCTGTGGAAGATGTATACAGGGATAGTACCCAAGTCAAACAGAGAGTAAATTTCCTACACCAAACCACCCCTCTGTATAATAATAAATGCAGTGGACTGCAATTAAGGGCTGACAGTTCAAGAAAAAATGCAAATTATTTAAACTCTTGTAGCAAAGTGCTTTCAGAGTCTCAGAGCAAAACATCTGAGGTAAGCACAGGTTCCAGGGCTGATCCATTACTTCAGCTAGACAAAGTGGTTGCCACGGATACAGATGAGGTTAAGAATTCAAAAATTAAAAAAGGGCAAAACTCTCAGAGTATTCAGATGGATAAAGTTTATAGTGGTTTGCAGGAATCAGAGAGGCACAGTGAAAGCCGCCTGAACATTAAAGATAAAGTCTTCAGGGTTACACAAGATCAGAAGTTAACACAGAGTACAGAAGATGAGAACAAGCTTCTCTCTGATTTCACAAGAGACAAAGTCAAAGATATAGAAAAAAGGAAAAACAGACCATCAATTAAAAATAAACTGGCAGCTGTTTACAAAACAAGTCGAAAATTTTCAAGTAAAAATTTACCTCCCAAACCACACATAAGTAACATTTTTTCACAGAACAATGGAAATGCCATTTCTTTGGAGGTCAACATGTCCCTTGACTCGATTTCAACAGATTCCCATCAGCCATTCTTGCAGCTGGACAATGAAAATCAGAATCACAGTCTGGACTCTGATAAGAATACACCAAGACCAAGAACAGTTGAGAATAAGACTGAAAATCATAATGATCCTTCTTTGGTTGTTAATAACACCAGCCGGAGGTCTTTTACAAGCTCATACACCCAGAAGGAAGCCATCAGTCCCAAAAAAACTACTGTGAAAGTGGAAAACAGGCCAAGACTCACAAGCCTATTTCCAGATAAAGCAGTCACCACAAGAAATAAGAACTCCCAAACGCTTGATCTCAGGTTAGAAAGCAAAACCCAGCCCATCTCTCCCAGTGCTACTGCATCAGACCCACAGGACGATGAGAAAGGAAGAGCTAGCAGTCGTGCCTGCACTCCACCCTTACCACTTTTAACTGATACAAACTCAAACACCCCTGCAAATAGCTGCTTGCAGGCAGACACATGCCTAGAGCAAAACTTGACTTCCAAGACAGCGCTTGGTCAGTTTCAAAATACCTCTCAGTCTGCTAGCTTAGAAAATGCTAACCTCAATAGCTATCAGTTGCGCAGAAGTCATGCAAAAAGTCAGCGTGAGCGTCACCTTTCTGAGAGTATTTGTACTCGAGATTCCCTTGAGATCTCTGCCTCAGGAAGCAATATTCTACCAAAAGATGGCATACATGGGAAGAGATTTAAATCTTACTCAGAGCTGTTGTCATGTGACGAAAATGAAAACTGGGCATCAGATAATGAAAAATATTACAGCACTAGAAATTTGATGTATCCATCTGTTGAATTTGGTATATTTGGCAAAGAACAACAGTTGGCTTTCCTGGAAAACATCAAGAAGTCACTCACAGAAGGGCGATTATGGAGACCTTGTCTTCTTAATAACCCTGGTGCTTTCAGAGATAGAGAGACCTCTTCTACAAACAGGGCTGAGCTTTTGAGCTCAAGTTCTGCTGGGAGCAAAATGTCATTGGCTGCTTCATCGCCCCGAGAGCTGACTGATATCTATGGGGAAGACCCAGCCGCTTATTCGGACTCAGACAGTGATACCACCACCGATGATGAATACTACCTAGATGAGGTAGATAAAGAATCAGAGCTGTGAAGGGATCATGGTACTAAGATGGCACAATAGCAAGGTAGTTTCTGGGCAGGCAAAAACATGTCAAATACTTTGAGCCCATTCTTGTGCTGCTCTAAATTGGTACAACTTCATTAGTTTCAAAGAAGTTAGTATGTTACATTTCCTGAGCATTTGACTTTTGTATTAAACATGTGGCTTCACTGTTGCTGTTTCTCCTAGCAGGGAAAAAGAATGTTTAAAAATCCCTTCCCAAAATAATAGAAGGTAAACAGCTGTGGAGCTTTGGGCAGTAGAAGTCCAGAGATGGCTTTCCTCTGAGTCAGCAAGCAGTGGTTAGGCTCCTGCCAGCTACACAGTGCTGGAATGGATAAATTCTAGTTCGAGCTACTTTTTCTTACAAAACTTAAAACCAGGAAGTTGCTTTGCTGATAAATTGCTGTTTCTCCGATTTTCCTCCTTTATCGGATCAAGAAGGATAATGCTAATCCATCCCACTGAACAAACACACCGATAAAATGAAACCTGTTAAAATTTTTACAGTGCATCCTGGGAAGCATAGCAGCAATGTCCCCAGTGTCATTTGTTCTGCTGTGCAGTCGAGGTGGATTCCACACCGGGACTTTTCAGCATTACAAGAGCAGTGAGAAATTTGAGTTGCAGAAGTGCTACTAGTGCAGGAGAAACAGCTCAGCACAGGGCACAGCAGTGAAAAACTCACTGAAATTCCTGAGAATGTTAACAAACACAACTGAGCATGAAAATCTGCTTTCCAGACACAAGAGATTCATAACTGGCACAGCTTTGGTTACAGTTGACATGATTGGCCAGATTTCTGCCTTTGACTTAGATTAATTTGGATTAATAGTCCAACACTTTAAACCATGCAAAATGTAAAAAGATTTACCCTGTCTATTTCCTGTACTAACCTCATGGGTTGAAACCTAATTTGTCCTAGTAATGGGAAGACAACCATAACCAAAACAACTTGTGAGGTCCCAGAGTTCTCCAGCTGCCTCTGCTTGGCTGGTCTGGGGACGAGGCACCTGCAGCCACTGGGGTCCTTCAGGGAAGGACCATCCGGCATGGCCCAAGAGAGCACTTGGCTGGGGCACAGCTGGGCCATACAGACTGGTAGCCTTTTACCTACAAAGTAAATGAAACCAGTAAGAAATGCTTTTGCCTTTTGCTAAATTACCATCCCTTTTTGGTATTTTTCAACTGTTTCTACTGTGACCATGGTACTCTTCATCCTCCAAAGTGAATGGATGTAAACATTTTCCAGTGGCTCTTCTTAAGCCACACTAATAATGTAGTACTATTACTCAGTAGCCAGAACTTGTCCCTGGCCATTAAATTTCTAACTAAACTTTGATCTATTTTTATGAAAAATCAGAAGTGTCTCATCGAACCAGAAGATAGTATTTTTAAATACTTATACATTTACTTCTACTTTATTTCTAATTTCACATAGGGTCTCAAATGATGATCCATATTTTTATACACTTTTTCATTCAATAAAATATCCATAGGAGAGACATAATTATATTTTTGTAACTGGAAGGACAGTATACTGGTATTTTAAAATAATGTATTTTACACAAAACAAGCAATACTTGTATCACTGACTACTCCACAAGAAACTAAAAGATGTATAGTAGGTAACAGGTATAATTTTTTTATATTGCAAACTTCGTTAAAGAAGTGGGTCTATAGTTCAAATCTGTACTGATATATAAGTAGTATTACTTTATGCTGGGGTAATTTGTCTTTTGTTGTACATAGAAGGACAATAATATAAACTATGTATTTATAGTTGTAATTTATCTCTATGACATGCCTGTTTCAGAAGGAAGCAAGAGTATGCTGACATAAGTAATGCTGGAAGGAAATGGGTACTGTATAATTGTAGTTTTGTAAAATGTGGTATTCTAAGGAGAAATTATGTTTTTCTGTAAATGGCTCTATTTTCTATGTACAGGATTCTGTAGAGTACGACAATAAAACCAGCTGAGTATCTGTGCAGAATTTCTGCTGCTGTACATTTCTGCAAAATACATTAATCCAAAAAGCCTACATAAGGTAAAGAATAATAAAAGAAATGTTTACAAGAGAAGTAAATGGTCATACAGTTTTTCTTGACTAGAGGTGGATGGTTTAGAACATTTTTATTTGTAAATATTTTACAAATATTTTACCTGTTCAACAGCAGTTGGAATAAGTTCTCACCTTGCTGGCAAAAAATGAAATTTTTTTTTCATTTGCTACGTTGTGTATGTACAGGAAATCAAGTGGCTTGATTTAATGTAAGCTAGTAAAAACTGCTTTTGGTTGTAAATCAGTTGTGGAAGACTGACCTGTTGAGGATCTGCAAATTAGAATTTACACTGGATAACAGTATTCTGTTTTAACAGTCAGTTGCATGAAAACATAGGGAGAAATACCCTTTGAATAGCAATCAGTTTCATTCAGTTTAGCAGAGCCAAATTTTGACACTGTCACTCTCTTCCAAGCTTTTTCTTTGGCAAAAATATATTCTATAAATATTCATAATTTATAGGATTTTCATATTTAAAACTATTTGTTTTGAATAAATTCTGTATTCAAATGAAAAAATATTGTCACTGTATTTGTTTTTCATTTACTGTGAATGCCATAGACTATTTAAACAGTATCTTAGGATGGTTGCCATGGTGCTGATGGCCAACAATGCCATGGTTTTTGAACAGAGCAGCCAGCCTGCATCCATCTTGCAGCTGTAGCCCATGGTTGCATCAGCTGCATGGCTCAGTCCTGCCTCCTGCAGAGGAAGAATGGGCTGCCTTCTCCTGTTCCGCCAGCTGATGAATCTCCAGCACACAAATAGTTTTCCATCAGTGGTAGAATTTTTACAGTAAATATATTAAGCCCTTAGAGAGCCATATGCCTACAACTTACCTTCAGGAGCTAATACTCCATGTAGGGGCCAAGGGTAGTATTTGATGAGTAGTTTTACAAGGTGATAAGCTCCATGTGAAAATCCCTTCAGCTGTAATTAGGTCTGGGTGAAACCTGGCTGCCACGTGCCGTGTGATGGTGTGTGAGACTCATTACAGTCTTTCAACTTTAATTACTACAGCCAGTATATGTGGTACATGAGCTCAGTGACACAGGTCCCTCAGCCTGGTTTCAGAAGGAAACATGGTTTATGAACTAAGGTGGTGTTTCTGTCTAGACCTCTGTCCACCTATTATGTCATGCATGTCCCCAGATGATCTTTGAGCTTTCTACCATCTTAATGACATTTGAGAGAAGGGACAGAAATCTCATGGTTTCACCAAAGGGTAAGTCAGGGGGGAGTGATCTCAAGAGGTCTCTGGTCCAACCTCCTGCTCACAGCAGATTGTCTTTGAGATCAGGGCTGGCTGCCCAAGTCTTCATCCAGTTGAGGCTTGAAAATCTCTGAGGATGGAACTGGACAGCCTCTCTGGCTGTTATAGGACATGTTATGGACATGTTATAGGCTGACTATCTCTTCTTTCAGCTCATTCCAGTTGTCTCTCTTCCTTCTGCCCTGCACTATTTCATGATCTCCCTGGGAGCACTGGGGGCTTCTGTAAGGTCCATCCCATCATCAAAGATATCTCCTAACAGACTTAACAAGCCCAGCTCTCCCAGCCCCTCCTCACAGGGCAGGTGGTCCAGCCCCACCATCTCAGTGGCCTCCCCTGAATTTGATCCAGTTTACTGATGTCTTGTATTGAGGAGCCCAGAGCTGGATGCAGGATCTAGATGTGGTCTAACAAGTACTGAGTGGAGGGGGATAATGACTCCCCTTGACCTCTGTCTTTGCCCCTGTTCATGCAGCCCAGGCTGCTGTTGGCCGTTGTTGCTGCCAGGACTCACTGATGGCTGATGTCCCTCTCACTGCCCACTGGGACCCCCAGGGCCGTTCCCTCAGAGCTGCTCCCAGCAACTGGTCCCAACCCGTACCAGCACAGGGGTGGCTCCTTCCCAGGGACAGGGGCCCAAAAGCACCAACAGGCCCTGACTCCCCCACTCCTTAAGGGCTCTGTCTGCCCTGCCCATGGCTCAGGACACCATTTCAGCCCAGCCTGGAGCCATCAGTCCCTGCCCCACTGATGCTGTAGGCCATTGGTCTCCATCTCTCCACTGCCTGCCTGGCCAGCCATGGGCCCCACCAAGCCTGGCCCCACCCACAGGCTGACATCCCCAGGACCAGGCAGCTATGCCAGAGCTGTGTCTGATCCTAGTTCCCCTCACAGGGACTGATCGTGATCTGCAGATTGATGTCCCTGCCTGACCTCAGTCCTGCCCTGTCCACACAGCCTGCTGGCTGATGTGGCCTCTCAGCTGCCCCAGATACTATTTGTCACAAGCAGGGCAGGGTGATGTCCTGCTGGCAGCCATGCTGCTGTGCTCCTCAGTCTCACCCCCAGGAAGCAGCCTGTCCTTGGTGTTCACTGGCACCCAAGTGCAGGACTCCTGTTGAATTTCATGTATCATTCCTTCATTCTGCCCTAGGTCCCTCAGGATGGCAGCCATGCACTTAAGCAAACTGACTAGTCCCCCTGTTTGGTATTGTCTGCAAACCCAGTGATGGAGCTCTCCATCACTTCATCCCGGGCCAGGTCCCTGCAGTACTCCCATTGCCACCAGCTGCTGAGTAGTGACAACACATTAACCAGCCTTCTCAAGGCCCAAGCAACCATCTTGGTGTTTTTTTTACCCATCTGGTTGTTTCCCATCCAGACTATAACTCGGATACAAGGGCGTTTTGGGAGCCAGTGACAGACAGCTATGCTAAATCCAAGGTAAATGACATTTGCTGCTCTCTCCTCATAGAATCATAGAATAGTTTGGGTTGGAAGCAACCTTCAAGATCATCTAGTTCCAACCCCTCTGCCATGGGCAAGGAACATCTTTCACTAGACCAGGTTGCTCAAAGCCCCATCCAACCTGGCTTTGAAGTCAGGGTTGGGTCATCCACAACTTCTCTGGGCAACCTGTGCCAGTGCTTCACCTCTCCCATATTGAAGATTTTCTTCAAAATGTCTAATCTAAACCTACTCTCTTTCAGTTTGAAGCCATTACCCCTTGTCCTATCATTACATGTCCTTGTCGAAAGTCCCTCTCCAGCCTTCCTGCAGGCCCCCTTAGGTACTGGAATATGCTATAAGGTCTCCCTGAAGCCTTCTCTTCTTCAGGCTGAACAAACCCAACCCTCTCAGCTTGTCTTTGTAGGAGAGATGCTCCAGCCCTTTGATCATCTTTGTGGCCTCCTCTGGACCTGCTTTAACAGATTCACATCCTTCCTGTGCTGAGGACCCCAGAGCTGGACACAGCACTCCAGTTGGGGTCTAACCAGACTAAAGTACAGGGGCAGAATACTCTCCCTTGACCTACTGGCCCCACGGTTTTGATGCAGCCCAGGATGTGATTGGCTTTCTGGGCTGTAAATGCACATTGCCAGCTCATGTCCAGCCTCTCATCCACCAGTCCTTCCTCCAAGTCCTTCTCCACAGGGCTGCTCTCAATTCATTCCCCACCCTTCATCAAGCCGTTCATCTGCAGAACTAGTTTATTGCCAAAGGCAATTAGGTCTGCCAGGCATGACTGGCCATTGGTCAATCCACACCGACTGCTTCCAGTCCCTTCTTCTCAAATGTGCTCCAGCTGGTGCAGGAGAGTAAAGCTGCCCTCGCTGATCCCTGCACTGACAGCCACAGCCGGTGCTGTACTTACCTGGCCAAGAAGCACATACATAACTCCAGTTTAACACTACGCAAGTTTTCTCTTGCCTGTTGGGAATATTACACTTGGTACACAGTGGAAATATGTGGCTATCCAAAGGGAATTGAGGAGACTCAAGACAAAAGCAAGGAGGAAACCAGACTTGATAATTCCCCTTTCCAAGAACCTGTTTTTCATGATCTGTATGCACAGAGACTTGAAGTTCATGTTATTCAAAAACAGGCAGCACTCATTTGTGCTCTCATTGCTTTGCATGTGAAAATCCAGGCTTGCCCAGAAGCCTGATTTAATTCTCCTACAGCCTTACAAGCCCTCCCATCTACTGACACACTGAAATACTTTCTAGTAGCAGCAAATGCTTCTAGTAAAAATGATAAAACAACCTAAGGAGACAAATGATTGGAGTTTTTTCCCTCTGTACTTGTATCCCAATATTTTAAATCCATAAAATTACTTTGTTCCTAAATTTTCTAGAGAATAATGCAGTAATCTCTCCTTCCCCATCACCAAACATTACTGCACTAGGGAGACCACCAGCAACATCTCCCCCACAGGCCTCGGAAGCACTTGAGCGTGGGTGCATGCCTGAGCTGTGCTGGGACAAGGCATGAGTTCGGCCTCCTCCTCCAGACAGGGAGCTGAGCCCAGGGGCAGGGAACAACATGCCAGTGCCTCCCAACAGGGTCCCTGCTCTGTCCTTCACTTCAAATACAGTCACTGTGGGAAACCATAGAAACAGCAAGGAGGAATTTTAAATTATGTCGGGGAGGTGGGAGGGTGGTTGTCCTTTGACAGCAATCTCTGTAAATAAACTGGCATGGGGAGTAATAATAAGCTTTAGGGAGAGATGATTTTTTTCCTTTTTAAATTCCAGACCACCCGTTCAATTGCCGGCTGAATTGCATCCTAACCACAGGCAACGTGCTGTTTGAGGAGAAGATGACACACACGTACTAATCATCAGCCTTTCAGCGTGTCCTGCACAGCGCCCCCAGGCAGGGAACGAAAACCTCTCGGGACAGGCAGGCGCTGGGCGCAGCGCAGCCGCCTGCACACTAGCGGGTCCGAGTCCCGCTCCTCGCTCTCACACCACCTTTTCTGTATTTTCCGAGGCTTGTGGAAAACGCACGGCTCCGAACCTGGCCCGGCGCTCCCGCCGCCTGCTCCCCGCCCCGCGGGCCGTTCCCTGTGCGGGCCGGCTGAGCCCCGCGGCACACGGGTTCTGTCGGGGAAAGTTCTCGGCCTCCAAACTCCCTGGGCTCCATCGCGGGACGGCCCGTACACGAGTCCTACAGCTCGTCCCGGGCAGCGTGGGGGAGGCGGAGGAGGAAAGGCGGTGCCGCATTCAGGCGCCCGGGGATAGCCCGGCCCTTCCTGCGCCTCCCGCCGGCTCTGCCCGGCCGCGGCCCCGTTGGGCCGCCCCGCGGGGCGGGGAGCGGGAGCGGGGACGCGCAGGTCCGGAGGAGGCCCTGGCCCCCCATTCCGAGCGGACGCGGCCAGGGCGGCGCGGCGGGGCTTGGCGGCCGAGGGCGATGGGGGCCCGCGGGTTGCCGCTGCTGGTGGTGCTGCTGGGCGCCGCGTGGCCGCTGCTGCGGGCGACGGAGCCGGCGGACCCCGTGAGCGCCGAGCGGAGCCTGGCGTGGGGCCCCGGGCTGGACGCGGGGCTCACCCTGCCCGTGCGGTACTTCTACATCCAGGCGGTCAGCGCGGCCGGACACAACTTCTCCCGCTCCCCGCCAGGTACCGTACGTGTGCTCGGGGGCGCGCAGGGGCGCGGGGTGGAGTCCCTGCCCGGGGCTGCGATTTCCCCGCAGGAGCTGGACGGAGCTGCCTTCGCCTTCCCCTTTTCCTTCCTTCCCCGCTTCGAGCGCTCGCTCTGCGGTCGCTGGTCTCGGGCTGCCCCCCGCGACCGGTCCCGCATCGCCCAGTGCGGGTCAAGACCTCTTCCTTCTTCTGGTGCAGCCCAGTGCCTCCTCCGCGGAGCTCTGCCTCTCACCCTTAGTCTCCTGTACACAGTGTGGGATTTACAGCAACGAACCAGCAAGCTACAAATAAACCAGTGCTCCTGGAGCTATGGATGTAAGATCACAGTACCCTGCTGGCAAGTGATAACGCAGTTATCTTTAATGGTGCATGCACACCAGTTGCTTAAAATTTCTGTCTCGGTCAGCACGGCCCTCTGGGCTCCGTTATCCTGCTGCTGCTCCATTAAGGAGTAATTTTCATCTGTTATTTGCTCAGCACAAGCACACACCATCCCATGACACTTCTCCCGAGGGTGAGAATTGGGTTCGTTCTTGCAGGCCAGCCATATTATGTCAGTCAGCTGCTTGCTGCTACAAGTTAACTCCACACACTCTATATTAATAGTTTAAATTTAGAATAAAAATTACTTCTGCATCGCAGATTCCATAATGAAGATGACCCTGAGATAGCCCCAGTGGAAATCCCATGTTGCTAATTTGTTAAGTAGGGTAGAAGCTACTTATTTTGCTCTTTGCTGTTCGTATAGATGGTACTGAGAGGGTATCTACCAAGTATGCACAGCCTCTTGGTGTCTTGCAGTTTGAAGGCTGCCACTTGTGAAACTGAAGAATAGACATACAAGTTATGTCTTCAGTCTGACAGATGCTTCACGTCTGGACTTTCTCCATCTGCTGTTACAGCTTGTTGCTGGATTTCAGCGCAGTTTTGTAATTGCACACAAGAATGCAACTGCACACTCACTGCCAGTGAAGTGGAGGCTGATTTGAGCTGCACAGGTTCAAGCAGGTTGCTAAAGGTGAAAAAGTGTGAAGCTCAATTGGATTCTCATGCTAGTTTAAAGCCTTCAAGATAAACTGGTAGGACATGGGTCCTGAGAACATAGTTTTGACCTCAGTGTGTTCATGTGTGTTAGTATTTGTGTTAATAAATTCAATGTCCCAGGAAAGTTTCCAGGTCCCAGTGCCATCTGGCATGGTGTGATCTCCATTCATACAGCTGTAGCCTCCAAACCAAGACAAAGCATGCGTGCTGCTGGCAGGGAAGAGCGATTGGCTCGGCCTGTGCTGACTGCTGAGCCAGCCATGCCAAGAATTTAGGAGAGTGCCAAGGATCCTTTAACGATTTAGAGCACTGTTTAATGTATTCATATGGACAACAGGCTACAAACTTCCATTCTCAAATTATTTTAAATATTCAAATTCTATCTGTAAAATATCAGCAAGAATTGCAATGAATAATATTTATTCAGGCACTGCTTTCCAATATAAATTAAATACATCTCAAAATATCCCTGTCAGGATAGCAAAATAAATCTGCATTGTCACCTCCATTGCACAAACAGGAGTGCTGCAATCAGAGCAGGAGTGCTGCAGTTAAGACTTCCCATTCGTAAAATTTGTGCAGATCTATTATATTGTGTTTTGTGAGGATGAGAATTTCAGTCAAATAGGTCAGTACTTACTGGAATTCATTATGAAATTTGTATAGTAGAATTAGCAGATTTTAAATCCGGATTTGTTTTCTGAGTGTCAAGGCTATTCAACAGAATTGACACTCACCACTGCACATCGCACTGTGATTTCAACCCAGAGGCTGTAACTCTTTGACCCATCTTTGTAGGAAAATGCCAAATGATGCAGAATTCACTGTTTCCCTAGAAAATTTGTTCCAAAGATTAAAAAATCACAGCTGAAAATATAGAACTTTGTTTTAGTATGAACTGCATAGATTTTTTTCTTTGGATACTTGGATTGCCTCATCCTTCTTTTCTGCTAAGTTTTCCCTTAGGTTTAACAGCTGCCAACCATGTGTTTATGTACCATTGACCATGATTAAGTCATCAGTTAACTGTTTTTCAGATGATCTACATACTTTGCTAACAAATATTTTTAAGGCCTCACAGGTATTCTTGCAGGTTTTACCGAATACTTTCAAAGAGCAGTGGCACACTTCTTCCAGCTCGGTTTGCTAAACAGAGTTAGTGCCTTTCAGTTAGTGTCTTACACTCGCCTTTGTCCCTGGGCACTGCAGGACCTCCCTCGGGTCTGATTGTCCATGATGCTTGGGGTTTTGTGAGGGTCACACACGACTTCCTGCCATGACCTGTATTTCTTTGCTCCTGGATATATGTTCTCACATCTGACTCTGTTAAAGTATATGCTGTTCATTCATATGCTTCTTCTTTGACTTCCTTCTCCTCCAAGAGAAAAAAAATGCATTAAGCAAGTGTCATCATCAGGACTTCTTAAAATATCCTATTTTGACTGTCTGTATTTTTCTTCAGTATTTGGAAATTATTTTTTACTTAAAATGCTGTCCCAGACATGTTTTCAGGGTAACAGAGAACTACTAGTGGTGATGATTCAAGAAAGACATATTTTTCTTTTTGTCATTCCTTTGGACAGAGAGAAACAAAAAAACATAGGTGAAAGTACCATGGTAACCTTAGTCTAATTAAAAAAAAATCAGCAAAACCCTGCTATAATTAAATACTTCAGTAGTACTTAGAGGCCTTGACCCCACTACACAGTGAATGTTGTAAATCATAAACAGAAATCCTGTTGCTTTCAGTGAATGATTTGTACTTACATTAAATATTCAGTATCCCCTTTCTTCCCCCCTGCTTTCAATGGGGTTAGCTTTTTCCTGGGGAGTTCTGTTATCAGGTTACTTCCCTTATCAAATGCTTCCTGTATCTGAAGTGTCACCAGCTAAAACTAACATATCCTTTGGGTAGATCTGGAGCTCCTTATATCTCTAGAGTGGTGAGGACATAACCAGCAGGGAAGAAGATCCACATAGTTATTTCCTGTAGGTGAGGACAAGGAGATCAAATTCAGTAGTAGTTGACTTGAGATTTCTCAATATTCACTCTTTTTTTTTGATAACTGAAAACTTTGTTTTCTCTGGTAGGAGATCTCTATACCCAGTGAAAATGCTGTTTTATAAAATGGGTAGAAAGAGACAAAGATGTGATACCAGAAAGCTTATTTTCTCAGTGATCCTACCTCATGACATGCTCTGGATTTTAAGGCTTTTTCATCCAAATAATGGTAGGTGATAGTCATCGGGGGAGAATACTTGGTTAATGTCAGGTACTTTTAAGCAAGTTGAAAAAGGTGGTTGTGACGAGCAGTGACATTTAGAGGCAAGATGTCCATTCCTTCAGGAGAGTCATCTAATCTGGAGGCTTTTGCACAGTAGTTGACTTGAATACAATTTCAGGATGCAGTGCTCTACGGAAGACATGATTGAAAGAATCCTGCATTATCACATCAGTGCATTTATTTGTGGATGCAAAGTGTAGAATTAACTGTAACATCTCAGTTGTTTAGTGCTGTTGGGACACATTCAAATTTTAGTAACACCTTGATTTTATCTGGATTGTTTTTGTTTATTTCTGTATACTACTTGGTGGTGACATTCATTGTATTTGTTTGGTTCACAGTGCTTAGACTATAACATTTTGTGAATAATCTGTCCCCCTCTTTTTTTTTTTTAAGAATAAAATTGTTGTTGACCACTTGTGACAGAAATAAGGGAATATAACAGACTTACATTTATGTGTATTCATCCATAAAATATCCCATACCCAGTTTAAAAGTTATAGTGCATTAATGATGAAAAGCTGGTGGTCTTTAAGCAGAGGTCAGACAGGTGTCCAGGGAACATCTCTGTTATCATTCTCTTATCCCTGCTTTTCAGTAGCTGGGACTTTAAATGTGCAAGACAGTCAGCAGCAGCCCAAAGCTGAACAATTTGTATCTGACTCCTGCATGCTGCAACTGCCTTTCCACAAGCTGGCAAGTATTCTTTTCTCCTGTTATTTGAAGTTAGTTTCCTGTCTTTCTTACTCTAGAGGAAATTATTTTTCCTCAGGGCACTAACTTGAAAACTTAGTATTAAACCTAATCTTAGCTTCAAAATACTGTTAAGCTTTCCTTCTGTCTTGTAATCAAATATTTAACTTTTTCTCTCCACTTAGAGGTTTACCATTTATAGGTATGTGTTGGGCAAGAAAAGTTGGTAGGGTGATCTTTCATCACTGGAAATTAATCTAACTTGGTATAATTAAATTCTAGTGAAAAGTTAAATTAAATTCGGTGGTCTTAATCTGGAAGAGTTTGCTCTCACCTTTGTTTAGTGGATGTGATTCTAATAGCTTAAGGTGCTTTTATCTGGTTTTATTTTCCTCTTTTCAGGAAGAACACAGTTTAAAGTGGTAATTAAAGGACTTTCTCCAAATGAAGTCACCAGAATTTACACCCCTCTGCCTTTGGATAGAAATGATGGTACATTTCTTATGCGGTATCGGATGTATGGAAGTGTCATGAAAGGCTTAAAAATTGAGATACTTTATGGTGATCAGCATGTAGCTCGATCTCCTTATATTTTGAAAGGTAAGAGTATTTTCTGATTTAATGTAACATATCGAAGTTCTGAATTAGGCTATAATTGACATGTTAGTACCTGAGCTGTGGTAATTTTGGACAGTTAGAACTGTTGTGAATCCCCCATGTGCTTGGCAGGTTCACAATAATGGAGCTTCATTTTGCAAATTAATTTCACCTTGATAACACAAAATCTAATATTTCTGAAAAGAGAAGAATATTGCTGTTTTCTCAGTTACACTGCTAAATTCCAGAAATTACAGGGAGGATGATTACCCAGGAAAACTTAAGAAAACATAGAATAAAAAATGACAAGCCTCTGTAATGTCTACGTATATATGCCTACATGTTTGGGGAATTATGGTTGTTGGAGAATCACAAATACAGACTCTCAGTGCTTTGTTTTCCCCAGGACCAGTTTATCATGAATATTGCGACTGTCCTGAAGAAGACCCTGAGGGCTGGCAGAACATTATGTCTTGTCCATCCCAAGAACCTCAGATTACAAAAGACTTCATTTCTTTTCCTACCATTGACCTTCAGCGAATGCTTAAGGAAATCCCAGCAAAATTCAGTCAAACAAGAGGTGCTATTGTTCATTACACTATTCTAGATAATCACATCTACCGTCGCTCCTTAGGGAAGTATACAGACTTCAAAATGTTCTCCGATGAAATGTTCCTGTCACTGGCAAGAAAGGTATCAGTTTTGATCATGTAAGACAATTAAGGCAATATCACAGAATCGCAGACTGGTTGGGCTGGGAAGGGACCTCTGGAGATCATCTAGTCCAACTCCCTTGCCAAAGCAGGTTCACCCAGATCAGGTTGCACAGGATCACCACCTCTAGGCAGGTTTTGAATATCTTCAGGCAAGGAGACTCCACAGCCTCTCTGGGCAACCTGTTCCAGTGCTCTGTCACCCTCACAGGAAGAAGTTTTTCCTCATATTCAGATGGAACTCCCTGTGTTTCAGTATGTGCCTATTTTCTCTTGTCCTGTCTCTGGGCACCACTGGAAAGAGTGTCTCTCTTGACACCTGCCCTTAAGATTATTTGTAAGCATTGGTAAGATCCCCTCTCAGTCACCTCTTCTGCAGGCTAAACATATTTAAATATGGCAACATCACATCTGTTGTTGTATCTTCAGATTCATAATTCCTGAAGTAAGATTTGACTTCTGTTTTTTCCATCAAGACAACAGCATATCTAAGGGGTAATGTGTGGGGGCTGGCCTTTGCAGTAATGAAAATGCTAGGGAAGCTGCCGAGGCAAAGTCCCGACTGCCAGCCGTTTCCTGGCTCCTTTCGTACTCCATGGCTTCTGAGTGCTCCTTTCATACTTGCTTGTAGGGCGGAAACTTAAAATTCATACCTTTAAGCAAAGCTAAATCTATGAACTTAGCGTTAGGTTTATTGAATCTGCATGACGTAAGAGAACTGAAGAATATATGTAAGAGTGACAAACACCGTCTCTCTTTATGTTATTATCCTTTCTTGGGTATACATTTAGGTTCGTCTTCCTGATGTGGAGTTTTATCTTAATGTTGGAGACTGGCCAGTTGAGTATCGGAAAGCTAATGATACACCTGGTCCTATACCTGTCATTTCATGGTGTGGCTCTGTGGATTCAAGAGATATAGTCCTTCCAACATATGATGTAACCCACTCAACTCTTGAAACCCTACGTGGAGTCACAAACGATCTCCTTTCCATTCAAGGCAATACAGGTAAATTAGAGATCATGGATTTAGAGAAAGAACTGTGATTTGCATCAAAGAAGCAAGTTGCATTCAAATAATGTGTTAAAGTCTTCAGTTCACAAGTGCCCTAGGAGATCTCTTAATACAAGTAGGTTAGCCTTTACAGATTGTAATAGTTTCAACGCTGCCACTAAGGAGGTGTATAATAGGGATTTAGAACCAAAAAAAGTACAGTTTGTAATAATGGTGAATTTTGACTTAAAGGTATCCAGAAGATACCTAGTGTGACCTGTCAAAAGAAAATATAATTAAAAAGTCTTTCTCCTCACTGAAGGACTCAAATATGTTTCTTCTAATCAAATAGTAATTCTTTGCCTGACAGTGTTGTGGCCCAATGTTCTGTTTACAAAAAAATGAATTTGAATCCTGAAAGAAGTAAGCTATTCTGCCACAGCTCTTTCAAATGAGAAAATATTGTCTGTATAAAAAATACCTCAGAGTGGGATCTTCTGAATTGTTTTTCTAGCTTTGAAGAAAGAGTCAGTTTTACTGACAGGTGTCTTCCTCTCCTCCAGAAATTGATGAATGCTTAGGGATCAGACATATGGCATATTTGCAGTACCTAAGGAGTAAAACTTGACTGAGAAGTTAATTATTTTTATTTAATTAGTTCTCAGATTCTCTTTTCTTTATTAGTTTCTAAATATTTTAATTAAATTGTCAATTCAAGGCACTCTGTGTTTACTGATTTAGTACAGCTGCATTTCCAATTAGGAGACAATAAAAGAGTATTCCACTTAGTAGGCACGTCAAGGAAATTTTCAGCAGAAGGGTAAGGAAGGACATATTTAATGTTTTTAAAAGCAGGCAGTAAGCGGAGATGAAGTCTTTCAGGCTCTTGCTAAGTATCTAGAGGACACAGCATAGCTATTTATTTTCCTTTTCAAGGCATTGTTAAGTGATTCCTCAGGGACCTAATTAAATTGCTGGGTAACAGAAGTGGGTTTTGCTAAAGAAGTTTAGTTATTGTGGCAGACTTTATGGATGAAGAATTACTTTAATTATTAGTATTTTACTGATATATTTTATTATAATCCCTTATGTAGCTTTCAAGATAGTTGAAGTTATTTAAATAAAAAATTGTCTAGTGGAAAAGCAATGCTCTGATTTTCCTTGTATAAGCATCTCAATTTCTCATCACAAAATTCAAACCAGAACTGAGAGTTTAACCCTATGATTCATAAGTGATTATGAATGCCTGTTTTACCATGTCTGTGAGTGTAATGCCACTGTCATACCAAGTTTCTTATTTGCATTAAACGTTCAGTGGCATTTCATTACTGTTTGCTTTTACCATATCTCTCAATTGTCATAGGTCCATTCTGGGAAAACAAAACTGAGCGAGCTTTATTTAGAGGTCGAGACAGCCGGGAAGAACGTCTCCATCTTGTCAAGTTATCCAAGGAAAATCCAGAACTACTAGATGCTGGAATAACAGGATATTTCTTCTTCAGAGAAAAAGAAAATGATCTGGGAAAGGTTCAGCTGATGGGCTTCTTTGACTTCTTTAAGGTAGCAAGCAAATTAGAGTTTTGCTGTCAAGTTCTTACCAGCTGAAAAGACAAGGCTTACTTTTGTTGATTCCATTCAGTAAATAAAACAATTATGCTACACTGGGAATACTAGTCCATGTGGGGTAGGTAAACCACCTGTAATCAATGTCTTCTGTGGCACAGTTGTAAAGAAAGCCAAGAAAGACGCTTAGAGAGAGATCTAGGCTTATTTTCATTTTTATTTTTGAACAAATTGAAAAATTTGATTTCTCGCCATCCATGTTGCTTTTATTTGGGGTAAATATGAAAAGAATGGACATAACTTGGATACACTGCAAGTACATTATGGATGTCAGGAAGAGTCCTTGGAGTGACAAGTTAAACTTTGTTGCACTTTAGCACACAAATTACACTGCCTCAGACATATAAAAAGTAAAGAGGACAGAGTCCTATATAAAGCCATTGTAATACATACCAGTTGAAGTTCTGTTCCAGACATTGGTATATCAGAAATGCTGAGAACATCTGCCAGAGCAGTGCAGTCATGGTTACTTTTAGTATAATATTTCAGACTATTTTATATAAAAATATATGTTTCAGATTATTCTACATAATAATGGAATTTTAAGTCAGAATAAATTTACTGGTTTTGAATTTAAGCATAGATTAGTGTATTTCCTTCCCCACTGTACCCCTTGCTCTATCCTAAGATGCTTCAGTAGAATACCCATCAGGCAGTACCTGTGACACAAAGGTTCTTGACTGTCAGTCTGTGCTTGAAGACATATCCTTCTTCCATTATGTTATCCAGAACACCATGAAAATACACCTACTTAGCACTAAAATTGGTTTGAAGATGAGAATTAATAAACATGATTACTTCTTGCCTGTTAAAATAATCATTCATACAGTCAGTGTTCCCATTCTGATACAAAATGTTTCTCTTTTTTCCCCTCTTCATTTTGTAGTATAAATATCAAGTGAATGTAGATGGCACTGTAGCAGCTTACAGGTTTCCATACCTCTTGCTGGGTGATAGTCTAATATTGAAGCAAGATTCCCAATACTATGAACACTTTTATAATGGATTAAAACCTTGGAAACATTATGTTCCAGTTAAAAGAAACTTAGAGGACTTGCTAGAGAAAATAAAATGGGCTAAGGTAAGTTGCATTACAAATTCTTGTTCAAAGTGATAAAACAAACATAACAAGAATTTATCTTAATATTTTCTTCTTTTGAATTTCTACCTACATATTTTGCATGGAGTCTATCAAGATCCTGGGATAAAATACATTTTGTTCTTAGTATTAGATGGGAAGGCCTTAATTGAAGTAACCATCTCTATTTAGGGCAGTACACAGGAGTTCATTTTAGGTGTGTGCAGAAGTGTTCATGAGTCAGAGCCTTAGTATATTGACTAAGGTACTTGTCAAAGAAACAACCAGAATCCTAGATACTACATAATTAATGCTATAACTTTTTTTAGGCCCTGACTGTTCTGAGAGTACTGTAGTTCTTCATAAGGAATCAGAGGGGAATACTAAAAGCTGAAATATAGACCTAGAAAACTTGAGAATAAGTACATGAATTCAAGCGGAGTTACTTTTAAAAGGAAGACATTGGATTCCACTGTTTAAGAGAATACAACGTCTGTGGGTTTGTCTTCTGTAAAACAGAAAAGTATGTCTGGGACACGTCAGACCTGATTTTGAAGGCTTGGGCAAAAAAGTAGAGCAGTAATCAATTTGAGTTTTCAAAATTGTACAGTTATTCCTGAAAGGTGTTACTGATAGCCCTAAGGTACCACTTGTGACAATAAAAGCAATCCAGTATTTTTAAACATATCTGCAATTTAAAACATGCCTTTGCAGTCTACCAGTAATTTCAGTAAAGTTGCAGATGTGAATAGCCTATTTAATAAAACTTCCATTGCCAGCCAGGCTTTGAGCAGCTCACTTATTTCTGTATTATTCACTTGTTCCATCCGAATTTTCCAGGAAAATGATGAAGAAGCAAGAAAAATTGCTAAAGAAGGACAGTTACTGGCAAGAGAATTACTTCAGCCTCACAGGTTTTACTGCTACTATTATAAAGTGCTCCAGGTTAGTACAATAGATCAGTATTACTGTGCCCCAGCTGCTACTGCTGCTGATGTTACAAATTTCACATTCAGTCCTTACTTAGATCAATAGCAGATATGGTTCATATTCACAGGAGATCAGTGTGAAGAGCTTTCCTAAAACCTACTTTATCATTAAAGAGGCAACCTTACGTAATAGTTGTTTTACAGAATCAGCAATTTTATTTTTTTTGTTCCCATCCCCACAGTCAACCCTGTTTTCAGTGTCACTTGGTATGTGGTTTCTAATAGATCTCTGTAAACAGAGATAATCTGTATACAGTTTTCTTCCTTTCTCACACATATCATGAGATACTCTGTTGTATTACAAAACAGTGCATACATGGAAAAGAAATTACGGAAGTACAGCTAGTGGAGTGGTAGGGGGTGAAGCAGGCCCAATAGTTATTGCTTCCCTAGGAGATGCAAATCTCTAGTGAAAGAAGTTTCTCTTCTCTGAAAGTACGAATTTTTTTTCCTATTCTACTTTGCAGTTAGATGTCAGCTTCAGCAGCCACAGGTTGTTACAAAGTTTGAAACTGTTCATTGTACAAAAATGACAGCATTATCTGCACAAAGTGGTTAGAGGCACAAATAATGACAATATTCAAGTTACCATTAATAATAGGCAAAAACATTAAAGAGTGTTTTCAGAGGCAATGTAGCCTATTAGTAGGTGTGTTATAAAGACACCTTGTACAGAAGTTGTAAACAATGACATAAGGAGGCTGGGTAAAGGTAAGCTTCTGAGAGGAAGGGAGGAGGAAAATTTTGTTTCGTGAATTATATGTTGGTGCTTATAGCATTCTTAAATGTTGTTTACATATTTCAGGAATATGCCAAACGTCAAGCCAGCAAACCTGAAATACGGGATGGAATGGAACCTGTACCTCAGCCTGATGACAGAGACTCAGTATGCAGTTGCCACAGGAAAAAGCCTTTAAGGGAAGATCTATAACTGTACTGGATGGAGAAAATCACCCACTTAAAATGCAAGAATAAGAATTAAGCTGTGAAATCTAAGACACTTATGCACTAGCAAACATTCTTAGTTATGTATTCTTCTTGTATTTTCATACCCTTTTTCACACTCGCTCTGATCTACAACGTTGGTTCTCACAAGTTTGACTCCGTGACCACCACCAAACAGGGAATTTGTTTGATGTACTGCATCATCAGGAAGAACACAGTGCTGCTTGTGTTCCAGCAGGGACCTATTTACCAAAGTTTTGTGAGGAACCAATCATCACAGATCTTGTCATGAGTTATTCTAAAGGAGCATTTGTAACATACTAAAACAGTGTTATGATTTCTTCATAAAGTTTACCTCAATTTTAGATGGATTCTTTTACACAAAACAATTTTCTAACTAGACAAAAGGAATATTTTATATTTACAGGTATCAGATCTGGTCTTGCTTTGAGATTATTTTGTGGTCTATGACAGGTAACAGAATAGACAACATGATATAATACTCATCAATTTTAGAGGAAAATGGAGAGGAGGGGGAGTGACTAGAATAATATGTTTATAAGCATCATGGCAGTGAATCACCAGAATTAAATGCTGCTTTAAAGCAGACTGTGTAACTATCACAATCACAATGTTTCTAGTGCCAACTCTGAAGACTTGTTCCCTGTCAGTGACTGTATCTGTGAATATAGACACAGATCCACAAAAGTACTTGGGAATTTCAGGCCAGGCCTGAAATACTGGTGTCTTAGTTCAACAATACCATCTACAGTATTCTAGGCTGCTTGAAATCTGAAATTTGTTAGCAGAGTTTTAGACCACCTAGGTTTAACTTTTGTATAGAGCTATGGAATGCCACCATCTTTTTCACTTGGCTTCAGGACTACTTTTTCCTGTGCCTAAGTCCCCTGGGGCATCTTACTAATTTTCTGAATTTGGATCATGCCTAACCTTATACTGAAATCAGAGAGTAGATCAGACTTCATTGTTTGGTTCACACATATGATGAAAAACCTTATACTGCGCTTTCTATGTAATAGTGTAGGGGTTAGAGTCCATATTAAGCAATTGGGAAGCTAATTGTCCTCCTTGGTTTGATTTAAAGCCAATTTTCAAGAGAATGCCTTAGCTCCAGACTAGACAAGAGGTCTTCAGGTCTTCCACTTAAGTTGTGCAGCTATGAAACTAACAATGCAAAAAATTCACAGGGTCAGAAGAAGCTGGTCATACCATTGCAATAAAGCATGCCTTTGGGTGGGACAGAAGAAAAATCCTAGTCCTGGATGTGGCTCCAAATACGCCTGTTGATTTTTACCCAAGTTTGTCTACTTCAAAATGCATAAACAGTCCTGGAAGGAGACACTGATACCAAGACCAGTGCCCACACACCCATTTCTGTCCTTTGCACTTTCACTGTGGCTAATGTGGATGCCTGAGGAGTTTCCAACTCAGCTACGCTCAGATTATACCTTTCCTGGATACCAAATTCTCCCTACCATTGCTTTGGTGCACAAAGTTTAGTGCTCTAAACCTCATGCTGGCTTAATTCTTAGTTCTTCATGCAAGCTACTCGCGTAAAATTTCTGCATTAGAACAGGAAGAAAGGCTAGATTTTTCTGTATGCTAAATATGAAAAGAACTTCAGGTTTCTAAAGAGGTTAACCCATCCATCATTTATTATATTATGCCAGTTAAGAAAAAATTCTGTAGTGTGTTGGCTCTACCCATCATCCTCTTTGTTTTGGTTATAACACTAATATATATAGTGGTTGTATTTTTATTTAGCATGACAATCAGTCCTAGAACTTCAGACTATAAAGATGTGTTCAACTGGTCTAACATAAAATTTTCTACATCAAAATTATGGAAGAGGGTTCCACTGCTGAAGCTGACACAACTGAGTGTGGGCTTTTCTTTCATTTTATGTGTACAGTAATTTTTACTGTATGGTATGATCCTATTTTTTATATCGATTATACCACGTGCATTTTATATTTGCCAATATTTTTGGAAGTGGTGTGCTCAGCAAAGACAATTAAGCATACCAGATGGTTGAAGCAACAAAGTTTTCTGCATATTTTAAACCAAAAGTCCAAAAATTATCCATTTTTATTTTTAAAAATGAGAGAGAACAGGGGGAGTCATGATGCATACTTTATAGTTCTTTGGAAGTATCTGTGTAGGGAAACTTCCCTGGCTTGAAGTCTTTCAAACTGGAAGAAGAATCAGATTAAATGTAAATTATGAATATAAATAAATGTGAATATTTCATCCCTCCTTTCTTCCCTCATAAAAAAGGGGAAAGAAACTATTCTAAATTCTTCTCTGCCAAAAAGCTCTTTGCTTTTATAATAAGCGTCCCCTCAAAGCAAAAGCTGGTTTGTAACAGAATGCCTTACAGATGCTTTTATAGCTTACGCGCAAGAAATATCCTGAAAAATATGAATACGTTCATCTTCCTGACAAAATTAAAAAACCAGTATAGACATAGTGGAACTTCTACTAAAAGTCCATAGTACTTTGACAAAATTTGGTTCAATTTATAACTACAGATCTTCCAAAGATAAAAGCCTTTCTTCTTTCCACTGGTGGTACTACATGCAATTTAAATGAAGAGCAATCGTAACAATTGCCCCACCAGGCCAGAAAGGATGTCAGACCTATTTGAGTTTGATGACAGGATGATAACCATTGGCCTAGTGTGTTACAGGAATTGTTAAATACTCAGTAAAACCTGTTTGTGCAAGTAAAGTGTAATACATACATTCAATAGTATTTTTAGAGCAGAGTCTACTAAAGTAGTTCTAGAACAGCAGCTGTTCAAAGGTATAAAAATCTCTTATTGGTGGTAATTTTAAAAAAGTTACCGTGCCACAGTACTGAATTTTCCTATAGTAATTTCAGCTTTTAAATACAGGGAGTAAATCTGTCCTGTTTTCATCAAGGGTTTATCAGTAATGACAGAGACAGGCTTATTTGTTTGAAATAGTATTCCCTAAAGCCCAGGGCCAATGTTTTCAAACATTGAAATCTACATAGAAGGGGTTGGACAGTTGGTCATGCAGAGCCTTTGCTTAGAGTTCTTTATTTTTAGATTCTTTTAACCTAAACAGTAGTTTCCTACTGTGAACACTGCTTTTATGTTACGTCATATATATCCTAATATATTTAGGCACCCACATTTGGAAATACCCAACCTCAGTTTCATCTTGAAATGAGAACTAGTAAATCATGATCTGTTGAACATAAAGGAGATAAAAATTCATATATTTTTAGACTGTATTTCTTGAGATTTACCTTAAGATAACCAGTATACTAGTTTCATAACACCATTATGCCAGGCCCGCCTTGTAGATTCATAATTAAAAAACCCTGTAATCAAAGCTTGTCTGATGGAATGTTAGATTCAAGCGTCCATCCTGGGAAGCATACGCCCGACATTTATTACATTATAAAGTAAATTATTTAGTTAGGGAGGAGAGCTGACAGGGAAAGCATACATCACCTGTTTGAGCACGTTTGAGAAGCTTGCAAAGAAACTGTAATAAGGAAAAGAATCGTTATATAAACCTATGATATTATCAACTCCTTTACTACTGCAGTTTTCAAAAGTTTTGTCTGCAAAGGCAAGATTTTTTATGAATATACTATTGTTTAGGTTCACAGGATTTAACCACTAGAATCTTCTTGCCTCTGAATACTTTTACAGCATTTTAAAGAGGCTATAGGAGTACTGATGCTTGAGTTTCGAGTACAGTGCTTCTGTTTTGAGTTGTTAATAAGAAAATCTCTACTGCAGAGAGCTATGGCTCTAATTTTGTGTTTTGCTGTAAGATTAAGGGGAAAACGGCTACGTGCATGTCTGTTTGAAGTAATTTTAGACATCTGTAGGAATTACCTTTATCGAGTCCCATCATGTGAGCAGTGATAAACCACAGGTGTATTAGCAGGAATGTGGCCAGCAGATCAGGGCAGATGTTTCTTCACTTCTGTTTGGTAGTTGTGAGACTGCAGCTGGAGTACTGTATTCAGTTTTGGACTCCTCTGTACAAGAAATATGTTGATGGTCCATGTTGACCATGGACCACCGAGGTGATAAAGGGGTTGGGGCACATGGTGTATGAGGAGAAGCTCAGTGAACAGCATTAGGTCAACCTTAAAAAGAGAAGGTAAAGGAAAGATTACCCTGCTGAACTCCAGAGGGAGGGTGTAGAAAAGATGAAGCCAGACTTCTCAGAGGTACACAGCAGAAAGCCTACAAACCACAGACACAAGCTGCAATGTGGGAAATTCCAGTAAGATAAGAGAAAAAAAATCTTACACTGATATATCCCCAAGGAGATGAAGCTTGGCTACATGATCTCCAGATTCTCATTATTCTATGAACTACATTTCAGTCATACAACAAGCATTTATGTAGTCACATAGCAAAAGGATGAAAACATGCAGCTCTTCAGTGTCTCCAAGAGGCAGTGTAGCCTTTCTGTGCTGACACTTTTGACTCTATTGATGTTTATGTCTCCTCTGATAATATTGAGAAAGTTTTGCAAGTATTTCAATGTTGGATTATAAAGCTGTGAAATTATATATTAATATCATACATTATTATTATATATTACCACAATATATCATAGTCGTGCAGTACACAGAAGATCTGACAGAAATAGAATGCATTGATTTGCATTATATGCCTGGATTGAAAGTGCAAGATCTGCTTGTTCAAGAAGCTGAATATACACTTAACAGGAATGAGACAATCACTAAATGTTTTGAGTACAGTTATGAACCATCAAAGTTATTAATTTAAAGCAGTCAATAGGAATATTAATGTACTTTATAAGTTATACATAAATATCAGCATGCTCCGTAGGCCACTGGTGAGTGATCATGACATGTTCCTATCCCACTCTCAACTCTAAGAAAACCAGTCAGGATCTGTACAGTAAGGTTTTATTTGCTAAAATATAAGATACAGAAGAATAAAAAAAAATCATACCTCTGACATAACCACTCAAGCAAAATCCTACAGAGAGGAGATTCAATTCATTCTGGCAAGTGTCCTTAAGATAGTTTACTTACGCTGTGTGGCAAGACGAGTTAGTTAAAAAATGTCAGGAATGTATGTTGCTGATAGAAGCTGCATTTCTGCCAATAAGTTGTGCTTTCTACTGCCTTATGAACAAAGGTACTTTAATGTGGACTAACCCCTGCTGACAAACTCTAACATGTCTTTTCATTCTACAACCATTCCATAGTATTTAGACTTTGGTATTTCCTCTATTTCCTGAAAGATTCACTTGTGTTTGTAAGGTAGTCAACCATCTCACTGATCCCAAACTTCCTGTAACTGAAAGTGAAAAGTAGATGTAAATTTTAAATACTTGATTTGTACTAAATTAACTTTTGACTCTTCAAAAAGCCAAACATTTAAAGGTGGTACAGATCACTTAGATTATGACTTCATAATAATCATAAATATTTGGCAAAACTTAAATGCAAGTACTACATACTTAAGGTGCAGAATAATTCTGAGTATTTCTTGTGGAATGGTTTCCAAATTTTGATTACCTGCAGGAAAGCAAGTTTTCTGCGACAAAATGTTGTCTCAAATCAAAATATTCCCAAGGATCTAGAAAAACTGTGACTTTTTCCTGACTATTAATAATGCTATATGTATAGAATTAATACTATGGCTATTGCTATTTACTCTTTTGCAAGATAATATGATATATTTCCCTCATTACAGTTCCATTCCAGTCACAGAAACACACACTAGCAATGGAATCTTTTATTTCAAGTTAAGAGAGACACAGGAAAATTGGCTTTTCCCTGTAAAATGTGAGCCAATCAACTCAAAAACAGGCAATCTGTGCACTGTAAGATGCCAATTGGAATGAGGTCTCCTCTAGGGACAGGTACCATCATATGGTTGTTTATGAACCAAATGAAATCTTCAGGAAGTCCTTCGTGAACACACAGCTCTGAGTACCATTAACTAGGAAATTCAAGTATTTACTTGAATCTGATGATTGAACTACCTCCATATGCAGTAGGTGTTTCCTCCATTCCAGTCCCAAGTCAGTATTACTCCAAAGCCAAACAGTTCTTCTGCTCATAAATTATCACCTTCAACCTTCTCAAGCACCTATGGTCCACTATCAAATGTGTTTGTTATATTAATTTAATATTAAGTTACACCCTGCTTTGATGGCATGCAGTAATGTGTAATAGTTGTCTAACTGGATCTGTTAAGTAGGTTACTAGATGCAGTTGTCATCAGTTCCTTGGTGGATTATCTTGTTAAGGAGGCCATTAAAAATCACTTTTGATGGGGAATACAAATTATATTTACATCAAAAGGCCAAACTCTGGTCCCATTAGAGTAGATGGCATTGGATTTTTTGCTGAGTTCATTCAAATTTCTAGCAAAAAATAAGGTCTTGAAGGTTACCTGGTCCAAAGGAAAAAATAAGGGAAAAGCACCTACTATTCATAGGCAAATGAAAAAATGGCTTGAATATCTTTGGGTTTAAGGTACAGTACACCTAAGGCTAGCTAAGCAGTTTCCTATTCTAGGAACTTGATATCTTAACAATTTGTCCCCCAAATCAATTCTCTTGAATGCCTTCATAATTTGTCAAGACTAGCTAGAAACCTAAAGCAAGTAAGAAATTATGCAAAACTGGAAGAGTTATGGAGAAGAAACGTTTATTTCTTACCACTTAGCTCTATTTCTTGTGGTTACACTATCAAGCACAATTTTAACAACTTATGCCCAGATATGAAGAGCCTAATAAATGTGGCTGACAAACTGTGATTTTCAGGGTAACAGAAGCAACATCAATTCCCACTGAACTCATAAAATTGGCCCTTGAAAATTACATCATATCAAATTGTAGTCTTCTAATTGCTTCTGGTTTGTTCCAAAGGAATTCTCAGTTCTATTGAAAAAGAGAAAACTGATAATGATACTAATAATGATACTGTTAATGATACTGGTCACTTATGTAACCCAGTGCAATAAGTAAGAATAAATCCAGACATTTTCTGTGTCTTCTTGCTTGAAATGGTTTGGCTTTTACTGCAAAATTGTGTTAATTAATCATCTTATTAATTTTGAACTTCCTGAAGTGGATCACTATGCTACATTGTCCTAAATTAATAAATGGTTAAAGTCTCTTTTCCATACTCAGCAATTGCAAGGGAAATAAATTATTTTCTGATTAAATAAATATATTCTGATAGTTCCCAAAGACTTAGAGTTGTTGCCTGAAAAGAATAAAGAATAAAACTAAGCTAAGGCTCTTTTTCACACGAGAAATATTGTGTATTGAATTGAATCAAAACCTATAAAGTTTCTCCTCTTTTACTTCTTGAAAAACCATCATATCGTGAAGAATCAGTTGTTCATTGATTGCTGAGACAGATTTTCCCTTGGGAAAGAACACAATCAAAGAAAACAAATCCTGAGTGACAAAATTAGTGTTTTGACTTCACAGGAACACTTGCTGCAGGCATGGAGCTGGCAGGTACACCCTTGGTTGGCATCTCAAGTTCTGAGAGCCGTGACACCTCTCCTGGCATTTCCCTGTTATCAGGCAGAATTCACTTACAGTAGGGAAACTATCCCCTGTATTTTCAGTTAGACTAGAACTTCTTACAGGGTCTTCTCCATTCTTCTATTGAACAATGTTGTGTAATTATATTTATAGCTACCTATTTGTATAATAGTGTACATACATTTGTATTCTTCCCATATTGTCAGACTAATACTTGTCTGGATTTAGCTTTGCATTTTAATTTAATATTAAATTACATGTAATTGCTTTCTGCAATAAATCTTAATTTGGAGTACTGATGAAGATGAAGGCCTCTGGCAAGAGCTGGCTCTTAAAACTGGCCTGAGTACCTTTCAAAAGCTGTCTTGTGTGTTAGCATAGCTGGGCCTGCTTTCAAACAGAATTTATATTACTTGCACAGCTTTTTGATCACTGTTTCAAAGTCTTTGAAATCAAGTTGCAATATCATCATCAAATCTAGGGTGTGTTTTTTGTTGTGCTTTACATCCTCTTCTTGGTTCAAGGATTTTGAAACTCTTTGTTACATAAAAGGCAAAAGTTTTTATGAAACAGTATCTCCTGGCTTAATCAGTAGAGGAATTCTTCTATTTTATCTGTCTGATTTTGTCTAGCTATCTGATCTAACAACATTAGCCATATTTAAGAGGTTTATTTTAAAATAAAAAAAAACAATAAAAATACTTCGGTTGTTGTTTTGGGTAGTTTTTATGAATATGATAAAGTAAATATTACAGGATAATATGCTACATGATAATAAGGGTTAATAAATCAAACTGAAATGAAGTTTCTTCTTTCTTTGATGTATTTAAAATTTCCCCCTCCCTCAGTCTGGATCTATAGTGTGAATATGAAAGTCATCTATCAAGTCTTCACATTATGGACAAAGAAAATCAAAGTAATACACATGCTGCTACAATATCTAACTGGCCACAGTTAGGCTATCCAGAAATGAAGGGATTTATTAGGTTATCTAGTAATGCCTGATTTAAGAAACAGAGATTCTGCCTACTTACTAAAGTGAAGTACATTACATAAAAATACAAAGGGACACATATATCCATTTTAAAATGGATCTATAGAGAGATTAAATTGCGTTTCTTCAACTGTCATTGAAATCAACTTTGTTGTCAATGGGTATTATTTCCTCCTTCTTATATTATTCTTTAAGAAATTAGATATTCTGACAGGGAGGATATTACCGATGTTCTCCTTCCCAAATGCTCATGAATTTGACTCTAATTTAAACTCTTAAACTATTCAGTAATAGAAGTACCATACTAAAAAAATATAAAATTAAAAAAAAATGGCCGAGTCACCCCCCAGCAGCCATTCAACACCCCTGGCCTGCAGCAGGCTGGGCTTGCTTGGGGGGCACCAGCTCCCTGAGTCAACCCCTCCTCCTGGCTTGCTCCTCAAGGAGAAAGGTGGGTTTCTGTTCTCATTCCTAGCTAGTGGGAAGCACATTTTTCATGTAATGACATGAGTTTCAGCTTGTGGAGACACCCGCCATTCAGGATGAGGGGGAAACAAGCATTGTGGAAAGATAAATGGACCCAGAAATGTAAAATGGGGGGTAGTTTCATCATTCAGGCACTGAGATTGCATTCTGTGATCTTCATGAAAGCTGTTAGTTGGAAAGGACCTGCAAGGATCATCAAAGTCCAACGCCTGGCCCTACACAGGACAGCCCCAAGAATCACACCATGTGCCTGAGAGCACTGTCCAATCATTTCTTGAACTGTCCGGCTTGGTGCTGTGACCACTGCCCTGGGGAGCCTGTTCCAGTCCCCAGCCAACCTCAGGGTGGAGAACCTTTTCCTAATAGCCAACCTAAACCTCCCCTGAGACAACTTCACACCATTCCCTCGGGTCCTGTCTCTGACCACCAGAGGAAAGAGGTCAGTGCTGGCCCCTCCTCTTCCCCTTGTGAGCAAGCTGTAGACTGCAATGAGGTCTCCCTTTAGTCTCCTCTTCTCCAGGTTGAAGTTCTATGTTTGATAAACAAAGGTGAGTGGGGGGACAACCTTGGGATTTTTCCATAAATTTTGAGCTTTTAATACAGTACAAATATTTTTTGAAGCATGACTTTTTGTACGCTCAAAATTACAGACCAAAACAAGAGTTTGGGAGCCATGGATCTTCAATCATCAGTTTTCCCCTTGGAGCTTTCTTAAACCAGTATCTTTTGGAGAGTAAGATGTTTTATATATAAGCTGGTTTTATTTTTGTGTGTGATAGAGTTCTAATCACATTTCAATCAAGAAAGAAGAAAAATTTGTATGAAAAAGCAATTTCTTTTTGGCTAGGAATATTTCCTGAAGCTAGGTACTCACTTGGATGGAAAGTGACAGGAGGTCTAGGATTAAGTAATTAGCAATAAGAAATACTAACTCAGTATGTACATCATCTCATTAGTATTTTGGATCATTTTCTACATTTAATTTTCTCATGTTTTGTTGCAGATATGTTTACACATAGTAGAAAATCTTGCATCTTTCCTCACATAAACCCTTGTTCTCTTTTTCTCCCTCTAATATTGAGGTTTGTATAGGTATCATCACTGATAGGGCTGCTCTTTGCTGGCTGAAAATATAGAATCTCATTGGTAGTAATAGAAATTATGTTTATATATCAAAAAGAGAAAGATCATTAGTAACCACTGCTTGTGATTAATTCTGCTGAAGGACAAACATTGATAGCTGTTCCTTTAGTCAGAGGCTGTATCTTTTGTATTTCTCTAGAGATAATAGAAATTATATTCTGATTTATGAGGATCAGAATCATAGTATTTAGACATCTCTAAGTCCCTTTAGCTCATGCTTTTTCTGCCACTGATAATGCAGATTTGTTCATTGCTAGATACTTTTCCCAGTCTAGTGCTTACATCTTCCAGGAACTATTCTTGATTTTCAGTTTAAGCAGTCTTTTTCTTACTTCTTAGTTTATTGTTAGTTTTGGGAATAATTTTAATTTATCTTAAGTAGTTCTTTTTTCCTTGTACTTAGAAATGTGTATCCCATTAATCTTTTCAGGAAATCAAGTTTTATTTTGCAAGTATTTGTGTCAGTTTGAATCCTTTCTTCTGCTTTTTGGAAAAGATGCACTCCTCCTCTGATTAGTTTGTGTGACACAAGGAGTTTGTGTGGAAATTAAAAAAAAAGGTCTGTAATATGAAATTAAAGACCATGTCATTATATACTGGATAAAACAGTTTGAATTAACATTGGATAAGAAATTATGTGTGTGCCATCCCTAAGGATGATCCCAGAATTATTCTCAACTCCCACTGGTATCCTGTTCAGCCTCAGGTCTATCTCTCACCTCCTTTCTGCTCCCTAATGATACCCAAGTTTGTTTTTTGGACCAGCTCTTGAGAGAGGCCACTCACAAACCTGCTCCCTCTTTCTTTGCCTTTCAGTATATCTGCTCTTTTCCTTCTGTGCCCTTCTGTGTAAATCCTCTTTTTTTCTTCAGGGCCATGTACCTACAGAAGTAATTCTTACATAAGTAAGGACCTGTCCTACATGTTTGCTTGTCCAGAATAATTACAGATGACTGTAATTAATCAATTATACATTTATTATCTGTTATTACTTAAAAGAAGGAGGAATAGTATTCTTTAAGAGTCAGAAGCAGTTACTAATGGCCAGAAAAAAAATTCAAGGAAGGATATGATGACCTGGTTTTATTAAAAAAAAAAATAATTAGGTAGTATTAAAACATTATTTTTCAAAGTAGCTCTGTTAAATCTAAGCTGGAGAAGAGGAGCTGAGTTTTACTCAGTAATTATTTCCAGGACAAATAAATGGAGTGATATACATGCAGTATTGCAAAATTATTTCTAAGTAATGAATGTGCTTTATACCGATATGTATTTCTCTCTGAAAGCTCTTTCACCATTACCTTGTTCTAATATAAAAATAAACTATTTCTTCTAACAATGTGTTGCATTTCGTCCATGTGAATATGATTTATTGGACCATTTCAAGGACTGTGATTCTTAAATTCTTTAAGGTTGGGCATGGGAAAACCTATTCACAGCTTTTTTCCACAACTGAAAATTACAAAAACTATGGCTTTTTTTGTGTGTGTGTATTTGCACTTCTCTACAGGATGCACATATATTTCGCTACAATAAAAAACTTACAAGTTTTAGAGGAACAGATCTTCCTCTTCTGGTGAAGGGTATTTACCTTCAGGAGATAAGGGCTATACAAGTTACACAGTACAGTGCTAAGTGAGATACTTACATTCTACTAGTGGCTTGTTGTGTTCTACTACTGGCTTGTCTCATTGTTTTGTAGTTGTGGCGTGGTGTTGTAAAATGAGGCTTATTACGGCAATGTAAATCAAATAGTTACTTTTGATTGCCCCCAGTGTTTTCTGGGTCCCACATTTACAGGTGCACTGTGAGGCTGAAAACAATGGAAACTATGATCCAAGGGAAAACAAACCTGACATCAAAGTAAAGACAAAACTAAAGGGAAGGAAGAACAAAAGAAACAAGGCACACAGAAGGCAACTGTCTTTTAGAATTAATTATAATGGACTGGAACTCATTTCTCAAAAGCCACTTGAAAGCTGTTTGATAATTATGGAAATATTTATGGGTCAAGTTGACTTCCTTTGCTTATGCCTGGGAGACTGTAGATGATATGTTCTTTAAGCAGCTTTGTCTGTCTGCTAGAAACCTCATTATGTTTTGTGTGTTTTCTAGTTTCTCTGATAAAGGACCTAAACCTGATCAAGAGCCTGTTTCTGCAAGTACTGCCAAGTAATTGTAACAGTATTCACAATAATATACTTTCTGACTTAATTTCTCAGTAGGATGCAAGCATTACAGATTATTACCTTTCTACTTGCAGACAGAGTTGCTAGGTGTTGCAGCAGATGCTTTAATCAAAATCAGGCTAGGTACTGCAAGTATCATTTTATGGTACATGATATTCTCTGTGGTATTCATTCTAGATGCACAAAATTGCCACTGTATGAAAGCATTAAGAATATTTGCATACTTTAAATGTATTCAGCAAAGCAAGTCAAGGGGGATAAAAATAGATTCCTAAATTCACAATGTCTACAGTGCTAACCACTAGTCAGTGCTATTGACTCACAAATCTGGGAGTGGTCTGCTCCTATCAAGACACAGCTTTTTTTCAAACTCAGTCTTGGTTTTTCTGTTTTCAGCTAAACCTGTTTCTCATGGCAGACTTTCAGCGACTGGATTTACTCCATCAGCAAGGAGCATAGTTGTTTAAGGTAGTCAACAGGAAGAAATTGTTACCCTTGCAGGGCAATCATCTTAGCTGTTGTAAAATTGCTCTGGGGAAGTACCTTTCTAGCTCTGGTAGCTACACAGTGAGCCTATGGCACGTAGACTTCTGAATTAGATACTATGGGGAGATTTGGAAAATGGTATGAAATGATTACACATTCTTTTACTTGAAATGTCTTCATACATGCATCTGCTTCGATTTAGGCAATTGCTTGCCTCTTGTTTTTTGATATTTAAATAACTTGCAATATCATAGTCCTACATAAATGTCTCATGCTTTTGAGGCATTTAAATAAGAATTATGGCTACCACACCTGAAAATGCTGGAAGGAAGCTAAAATTGCCAAAATTGTTGCCCAGCTGTCTGGCATTTTTACTAAATCTCTGCTTTTCTTCCATAATTACTTGGTGTCTGTTCCAAACCTCCTCCTTCTCCTTATTCAACTTTACCCTATGAAAAAATACCATTAGTATGCCTCAATTCAATTATGTATATGGATATTCAAATGTTAGACACTGCTTAGACTTCTGTTCAAGCTGTAGTGTAGAGGCCAGGGTGGAAAAGTTATTTATTTTTCACAAGATGATCCTTTCAGTAAGAGTTAGCATGAAGTAAGGAAGGACTATGTAGGTAGGCATTACAGAACCTTTTCATAACTTTCTAGAGAAAAAAATACACATACAGTCTGTGTAGTAAGTTAGAACCCCAGATGAAAGTACTATGAAATGCAAATATTTTGTGCCAGACTCATCATTGCCAATCATGATTCAGTATTTATTTATAAAGTTCTGTGGTTGTTGCTCCAGACACAGGGGGTGTTCATCTTTAAGAAAGCAAGTAAATATTAGTCACTCTTACCATACAGGTTGACACTGTCTAAGAAAGCTTCACTCTTTCCACAGTGAAGTGTCATAGGCAATTATTGCCATGAACCCTCCTCTACAGCAATAGCGACAAGTCAATCAATCAGCTGAATCCCAAAGCCTCAACAGTCCCTTAAAGCCTGGTTTGAAATGTACAACTGTTGCAGTCAAGATTTCTCCATAGTTCATCTACACTTTTGAATTATTCTACGGATTAGCTGGTTTTATTGTCTTTTATTTTGGCATATGGGTTTGTTAATCAAAATCGTAACACAGCTGCATGTGCAGTTAATGTATTTTAGAAGTAAATTTATTTTGGCTCTGACTGTACTTTTTGAAAAGGAACAGATAATCTCATTAATGCAAATGCAGTTCTTTGCAGCACTTTCTTTCTGTTTAACACTTCCAGTATTAGGAAATCTGTGTCTTCTTGTACACAACAAAGGCCACAGATGAATACGTGGGAGTGATCTCCTGAGTCTTTCAGGAAAAACAGTTGGTTTGTATTCATCCACAGGGATAAACCCCTTTCAGATCATAAAAAATTGAGCTCTCTACAACAAGGAAGCCCTAATGTTCTTCTTAGTGAATGACAAAGCATTTTCGATAAATTCTAATTAGTTCATAGAGAGACCTGGAAGACCAATATCAAAATAATGAGTTATCCATTAATTCAATATGTTAAATGCATTGTAACAGCCAGCAATAAAAGTAAATTACTTATTTTATATACAGAACACGTTGTAACAGCCTGCTCCGTCAGCTAAGAAATCCATTGAAGTCCTTGCTGTCAATTGGATCACTTTCTTACCACTGAACATTCATATTTCTAATAAAGAGTAATTGAAAAATGCAATAGGATAGAAATGTAAAAAAAATTTTAATGCCATCTTATTAATTTCTAAAATGATTTTATAGACATGCAATTTCTTATTGCATTATTTAACTTTAAAAGCTTCAAGCATGCCTATAATTAACTAATGAGTAGTGCTTTCACAGCAACAAACTATGAAAAGACCCCTGAGCTACATCTGTATTGCAGATGCTGTAATGAAGTCAGGAAACAGTGAGTGAAGTGTGGGAGGGATGGGCTGAAAGACGCATTTCAGTAAGGGCTTTTGGAATCAAAAAAAGGACTACTATATAATCTTCACAACCATTAGAACCAAGACTCAAAAAATAGTGTGGGAGTGAGAAGGAAAGTGGTTGACAAGGTCAGTGGGAACAGTGCAAACAGGGAGCCCACAAGCTGACTTCCATGTTTTACATAAAGTAAAACTGGTAATTTGGAACTGAATGATGACAGAACACTTTTGCTTTAAGTAATCATTGTATATGCTCAGAAGAACCAGAGGCTCAAAGGTCTGTTTATCTTTCTGTATATAATGTCTACCTTAACACAATACCTCATTTATTGTCATTGCTTTACAAGACCTTGTGTGCAAATGACAGAACTAAGGGGAACAGATAAGAGGTAATTATACTGAGATGTCTGTGTCACATGGAGGTTTGCACCCACAGTCATTTTTACAGACTTAAATAAATTGATTTAAAACTGGTTTTAATTATACCAGTAGGACAACTGTGTGCTGATAGGGCATCAGTTTCTCTGTTTTGACATAGCCAAGGGCTTTTAGTGTCTATGATCTACTTACATATTATGCAACATATAGGTGTGTTAACATACATTATCAACTGATTAAGGTAGTGAGGCAAGTCTAAAAACTGAAACAAAATCATATAAAGAACCAGATTGTCCTCTCATTTACACTCACATAATTTAAATAATTTGATGTAATTTAGGAGTTACACTGCTGCGTGGAAAAAAATTGGTCAACAAACTGATTTTATGAGAAATAATTTTTTTTTAAACAATAGAGCAATACTAACCAGAAATTACTAAGTTAAAAAGAAAAAAAAAAGAACTAAAAAGCCCCAAAAGTTGTTACAAAGTGATACCTTATTTTTAGTGCTTATCATCAGGAATTTTAATCTTTAACCTTTGCACCTTTAACATTTACTTAAATACCTTTTGCCTATCTGAAGCATTAGCTCTAAGCCTAAGAAACCATGTAATTTGCCTTGGATTTTGCTTAACTAAAGTCTTTGCCTCTACTGCTAAATAATAAAGGGGCTAGGAGAGTATGCTTGAGGGCCATGGGTCAAACAGACTGGATCTCTGATTCTCCATGCTGCTTAATAATCGTCTAATTTATTGGCTCTGCTTTGGGCAGCACCAGTTGTTTTTTTCTGAGCAATACTCAGGTTAATTTGTCAGACAGTTCATTCCAGGAACAAGGTCCAGAAGGACAGTGGATAGCATTGCTTGGCTGAACAGGGTTTATATCCTGATCACTCTAAGATAACCTCATATTACACCCTATTCATGTAATCCAGAATTCAGCATCGCTCTAAAACAGCAACTTCTTCAGACTGGTCTGCAACAGAGAGGTATTTCAGAAACTGACCAAAAATCTCCTCCTACAGCAGTAAGTGTACGTGGTACCTCAAAGAGCCCCAGACAAGGATGCAACCTTGGACTTGGTCTGCCAATGCAGTCAGGCAGTCTGGTAGAAAAAGGAAACGCAAACCAACATGAAGACAAGCAGAGTGAGAGATACTAACAAGGTTGGTTAGACGTTGCTTCGCTTTTTTATGTCTGATTTAAATTTTAATTTAATAAGGTGGTGTTACTTTTGAAGATTTACATAATGTAAGAGTTATTTCAGATATCTTGGCAAACTTCATGGAATGCAAATCTTAACTGAGGAATACTGATCTAGTCCTGCCAACCACTTGAACACGGGTCAGGTGCACTCCAAGAGGCTCTCCTCCATGAAAACATTTGGTTTGGGAGCTACCCACAGGAAGTACTCATTTGAGCACTTCCTACAGCCTCTCCTGTTGACAAATGTTCCTTCCACACAAGGAAGGCAGGCTGGAAGCAGTGCTGGAGACTTGAGGACAAAATGGAACTCTGTATTGAACAATGATTTTGAAGTTAAATTCCCTTGAAGAACAGGACAGTTGGAATGGAAGGTATGTTGTGGAACATGTATACCACAAGCTTCAGCTATTATACAATTATATAATTTCACATTTTCTTCTGGCTTGATGGGCCCAAATTCAACCGTAGTGTTTAGTCAAAGGTAAGCTCAGGGGTACAATGACTAGAAGATGTCTGGAGATTCGAGGTGAGTCATGAGAGACTAAGTACAACTACCTTATTAGTTGTTTACTTTATCTAGTTTGAACTCTGTCTGGAGCACTTCTGGATAGAGTTTCCAAAGCCATCATTCTCTCTGCAGTGGCTTGAGAAACACCTATAACTAAATGTTTGGTCTTCTTGAAATAAAAATCTATCTCCATGGGAAATCTAAAGAACTCTCTACCACAGATGTGGGTAGTTTGGGGAAAGTACATGTGGAGGCAAAGCTGGTTTTTGCATGGAAGTGTTAACCCCTTTGGTGAGAATCTAACAGATCTGTATCTAGGTTGAAAAAAAATCACATAAAAGAAGGAATCTGCACTCCCTTTACTGAGGATATACTGTACAAAAATACATAATCATTTATAAGTGGGAAGCATAATGCTATGTGTTCATATGAGGCACTGGTGAAATCTGAAAAGTCTTCGTGAAATTACATAATTTTTTCAGATGGAAGTTTTGTAAGTAGGTACTTCAGTAATATATATGCTTATATAATGGATGTGGAAACACTACTTAATCATCTACTGTTAAATAACGCACAAAATCACAACTTTATGGACTTCACTCAGCTTAAGGAGCTGCCATTTTGTCACTTTGGATGCTGACACCTCACATAGCATGAAGGAATTTTCCCAGATACTAAGAAATTAATTTTACCCACCAGAAAAATCTATTCCAAGATGCTGACCAAAGGACCACAGACTAAAGAACTTTTTATGTGACAGTTGTCCAGCTTTCTATAAAAACAGTGCTCGCTGTGATGCAGAAGCAGAACTACACCTTAGGAAATTGCTTCACTTCTACCACACCATAAGCTCAATTTTCTCTGCTTTACATGGTGTATGTGGGTACAAAACAGGGGTCCTGGGTGAAGAGATCAAGGTACTAAAAAATTCCTGCAAGTCAAATGCATGTTGTCTATGGTGAGATTTTTCTGCACTTGCAGAGCAGTACTCAGGGAGCAGTGAGGTGACTTAGCAGTAACTGGCATTAAGGATGATAGTTATAATCCAGAGACACAGTCAAACAGCCTATGCCTTGTGACTGGAGAATTGAAAACTTTATTTTGGAGTAGTTAGAAAACCATGCAGTTTCTCCCTCTTTACCCCCACCCCTTCCTTCTCTAACATTCTTGATACGTGAAAGCACATGAGGAATATACCCAGCACTGCTCCACTTGCATTTTAATCAGCATCAGGAAAAAACACTTGTTTGTGAAGAAAAACAGTGACTTGGTGAATTCTGCTCGTTAACACAAACTTTGAAAAGAGTCAGTACAGTATACATTGTCACACTGCTTCATCCTAGAAGCTGTGGGGAGGACTCAGTGCAACATGGCTGAGGAATTTTTTAAAAAGTGAAGGACTCCTTCACAATGCATTTCAAGAAGTTCCTTCAAAAGGAGGATTTTCTATAGGCAGATGAATTTTCTTATAATCCTTTCCGCTTTGCATCCACCATACGGGCATACAGCAACTGAGGCAACCTAATAAGCTTCAATCTGCTGCATGGTATGTGTTTGGCAAAACGGGTATGCAGAGAGGGAGGAAGAGCAACTGATGCTGCAGTGGGAACTCTCTGGGGCAGGCAAAGGTGTAGTCCCTTTGCACCATATTTTTTGTGGACACAGGTACAGAAGTGAGGAAAGAATGGGGGAACAGAGAGAGAAGCTGTGTGCACCCTTAAGGATGTTACTGACATTATGCACTGTGCATCCCTGAAAGCTGTAAGTATAGATGTGCTCACATGCAGGACCGGTGATGTGTTATGTGACCACCACATTAGTCTTCTCACATAATCAAGATACAGGGAAGACTTTCAACTGTGGTGGGAAAAGAATCTAAACCTTCCTTTGCACACTTTGTAGCTTTCCCTGTGGATTCACTCTTCAATCTACCTGCTGAAATGAACACTTTTATTTAACTGTAATTTTTAAGTGTCATCAGTAAGCGCTAGCATTAGGCAATCTCTCCCTAAGAGCTGTTTCAGGCCATCCACAGGTTCCAGAAGACAGCATTCATGAAGACTGACATCCTTATTTTATTTAAACTGGATGTACCTCACAAGCTGGCCAAACTAATCTGATTTCTAGTCACAGAACAGAATTCCTGATAATGGAAAAGTTCCCTCAAGGTATACAATTCCAATTGGTTTACCTGCTAACACTTCAATTTTTTCCAGTTCATACTCCCGAAGACGTTTCTCCAATAGACGTTTCACCTGAAAAAGCTAATTTCAAATAAATATGCTGCTGTTTAGAAGCTCTTGCCCATCATACTAATCACAGGGCCATTTTTCCTAGAAATTATCTTTTCTGAGCATAAATGTTTAAAATTACTAAGATGTATTCCAAGAAAAAATTAATAAAGAGGCAACTTGACTTGTCTCACATCTGTCTTACTAATACACAAAATATGACTAAATATAGAATTATTTGATATATTTATATTCCAAATACTAACCCACCATACCATCAGCAGTAGCATTTGTGACAAAACCACTGTTTAAACAGCATCTCCATCCATGTTTTATTTGTCTACTCTTATACAAGTATCTGTGATGATACATTTTTGCAAAACATTCACTTTCTAATTTTGACTTTAAAAATTAAGGCATTACTGGACCAAAAAGCACAGCCTCCAATGGTCACTATTTGGTTACCTCAAACTTTGCAGGGATGACAATTATCTCAAGAATGTCAGATTAGTTAAATTAGGAACCAATAGTAACAGGACTGTGTCACATTGATTTTGACATTAGTTTGTTAATAGTTTGAACTTTTTCATATGTTTGCCAGCTAACCTGTATTCCAGTAAGTAATGTAAGCAGGTTTCAATTAAATTTACAATATTTATATGCATTTTTATTTGTGTTTCATTCAGCTTGAACAATGAAAAAGTACAGACATTCAAAATCTAGTCACTAAGCACCAAGTTAACAGCATTGCAGAGAAATAATTATTTTCTCTGAAGTTAGGCTTTCCTGGGACAACTGTATTAGTATTGTTTCAAAACATTCCCTTTCAACTGGTATATTGAAAAGTCATGAAGGAAGGCTCTGTCAGGTGTTTTTATGCAATATTCTTTTATATGATAGCTAGGAATTCTGGTACAAAATAACCCCCAAAATGCCTAAACAAGAACTTCCTCTACAAGAAGCATGAGAAAAATTTCCAGAAATACTACTGGATTTTTTTTAAGTCTGTGTTTAAAAAGAAAAACACTTTCAGGATGTTTTGTTTAGTTCTTTCCTACTTACCACTGCTTGGTAGAACTTTCCTCCCTTTCCTAAGTGTCATTTAAAATTCACATAAAAAGTGTATGCTCTTTCAGTTATGTTCCATTTTGAGAGAAACAATGAATCATTGTACCCCTGGACCACAGTTCTTGCCCACAAAAAAAGTCAAGATGCACTTCTGGTTCCAAGGATCAAAAGACATTTATGTCAGCTTCACGAAAACATAGTACAAAAGACTCATTTTGCCATGTTGACCTTATCTTACGAAATAAAGATACAGCCTAAAAATTGTGGGAACACTGTACAAACAAAAATCCATGAAATGCTGATTAGAATGGGAATTCTTCATTAATACTGCCGTAAAAATGCATAAAATGTAAACTAAGATAATGTGAGGGCACACCAAATTTCATTCCTTTTTTTAAATATAAAGATGATTTGGGAAGATTTATTAAGTATACCAGTAAGACTGTTATTTGAATGGTTTTTCTGATTAACCATATTCACAGACTATCCGATTTTTTCTTTTTAAGGAAGAGCAATGTCCTCTGTAAAAGCACGTGCAATCAGAATGAGATTTTTGTACTCAAAATACAACTTCAAAGTTTTTGACAGGTGTTTATTCCAGATGCAGAATGACTGTTCACTTTAGAGGCATTTCTGATGTGCTAAGTTTCATTGTATAGTCAACCTATTTTATCGAGGAAGCCTGAGCTACAGAAGTGAAATCTTTTTAATTGTTTTATACTATTAAGACTACTATAAAAACAAAGTACCAACATAATTCAATTTACAACAGGAAAAAAAGCAGCTATACTATACTTGGCTTAAAGTCTATATCTATATACAGACGTGTCCATTTAACTAAGCTTAAAAAACCCCAACCCCAAGAACCCTTGGCTCATTAAACATGAAGCATTATTTTAAAGTATAACTCCCCTTTAGAAATGTACTTTAGCTAGTTATTTCAAGACTCCTGGTTTTTAGATCACCCATTCTACACAGTCACATTATCACAGAGAATTACTAGACACAAGACTCCAGCTATTTAACATACACACAAAGTGATGAATCTCAGGCTTTGAGAATACAATGCAACCAGTATGCCCAAGCAAAGTCCTTGAGGGTCACAAGGAACATCAAAGCAGTGCTTGGTGTTTTATACTGTATGGTGAACCTAAGTGGACAAAAAATGTTTTCTCAGTAACAGGTTATTGAAAAAAATCCAAACCATCTACTGAATGCTAATATGCATAAGGCTTCATGGTTGCTCCTGATATAAATTTTAATTATGAAATACCAATTTGAAATGTTAAGACACTTGCTGCATAGAAATAGTTTTTTTCTAAAAGCATGCTGGATCCTCTGAAGTTACACCCAGGGTTTCCATCCAGGAAAGAGTTGGCTCAGATTTTTAGGGTCCATGGCCTGCTGTATGAGGAGGTTCACTTGCCCTCCTACACTGAGTACTGTTCCCTCCTCAACACCTTTCAGCTTCTCCTGAAGTCTCATCAGAACACGTTCAGCCACTTTGTTAAAGCTCTGGTCGTCACTGCTGGCAGAATAAAAAAAGAAAAACAGGTGTTCTAGATACGGATCCTGACCAACATGAGCAACATTGAAGGAGAAAAACATAAAGCAGCAAGGCAAGAGTGCAGCAAGAAGATAGTAAGAAAAAAATCTTGCACCTGGCTTTCCTTTTACGTTCCTGTGGATCAGTACTGAGTGTAGAGCTCATGTCAGCCTCATCCTCTGGTCTCTGCTGCAGATATAAAGCTTTCAGAGGGTTCATGGTCCAGTCGAAAAGAGGATCATAGAGCAGCACCTACACAGAAAATAAACCTCTTTTCAATTTAAACTGTCAATTACAGCTATTTCTGTGCCCTAGCACTGTTGGTAATGCTCACACTAACCACAATATTAGGAGCTTAGGTGTTCTGGTTTGTTTTTGGTTTTTTTTAACCAATGGAATTGGGCTAAATTGCTTAGTAGACAACCCAACAATAAAACTGCATCTGATCATTTGCAGGTATTTGTGTTGTTTATACTTTAACTCAGTTTTGCCACTCAGTCCCATCTCAGCAGTGAATAGGTAATTTTTTAATACACTGCTAGGCACTAAAAAGAATCACTAGTGTTTAATGTAAAGTATAAGCTGCTGTTAAGAACGAGTTTTATTCTCTTCTTTGTGACTTATGCAAAGAGGATTTAATTCAAATGGCACTACTCCTGCTGGAAATTTTGCACTATGGCTAGAAACATTTAGATATTGAAGAGAGTAAAAGGCCTGAAGGAAACAGTTCCCATAGAAAATTCTAACTGGTTATAATTTTACTGAAGAATACATGAATTAACAAATCTGGCCAACACTACCACATTCAAATTCAGTACAAAATCTTCACCTTAAATGAATATTTGGTGTAGTAATACATATGAAGACAAAGACAAAAAACTGAAGACATTCTGGCAGGTTACTGTTCAAAAGAATGAAAAATGCTTACCTCTACAATAGTCAGCAAAGCTTCTTGAGAATTTCTCATAACAGCCATTGTTTTCTCACAGCATCTAAAAACATTTTACTGTATTTTAGGTTCTTTTTGGTAAAATGTAATGGCATTTTCATGATTTAAATAGTGGATATTTGTACTCTACTTAAAATTTCTAACATAAGAGTAACCTCTTGTACTGCCATTCGGAAAAAAAAAAAAAGAAATTTAGAAGGAGACTGGGTAGTTCACTGATTATATTCTCTAAGAGAAAGGGATGACCTGTTTCACTGTCTGAGATGTTTCTATACACAGAATTAACCACTGAGTTAACACTGGCTGTTGAGGTGTGCCACGATGGCAGAATTGCTTGGATGAAAGAAAACTTGTGTGCCAGTGGTGCTCTGCAACATGTTGGAGCACCTTGGTAGGGTTCCTTTATACGAAATGAACAGATCCAGAAACCAGACATTAAGCAATCTCTGAAATCTCTGCTGTAAGTTTAGATATAGAAGCTATTATTCGCTCCTACATTCACTCCCAAGCAAACTAAGCTTGTGTAAGGAATGCAGAGCTTTCCTATGGAACAGGTACTCCGTTGAAAGGGATTAGGCTTCCTGTGTACTTCAGGATGAGAACACCTCTCCCCCCTCAGAGTTAACTGATCATGTTCACATTCAATCCTGAAATGACTTGTTTATGGTATTTACACCAGTACTGTTCATTATGAGTCAGTCTGGCTGAGGCAGAAACAGCATCTGCACCAGTGCCTTTTATGCTGTATGTACTTCAGCTGGAGCCAAGCAATTCATGTTTTTCTGTACAATGGGGCAAAAGTTTTAGAAGTAACACAAAACTGTGAATTTAGAACAGAAGTGGCAGTGACTGTTCCTTCACGGGACAAAGGTGTACTAGGAACTACTTATTAACATTAATTACTGCCTTAGAAAGACAACACTTGCACTATATACTTTTTTAAAGACATTAAATTTGGGGATTGCAAGCATTACATTCATGAACATCATCAAAGACTGGAATGAGAGAAATGTCCTGCTTCTTAGGGCTCTCATGGGTCATTCACAGGATATAGGATGGAGGTTGACAGAAACTAAACTCTTTAGGGATTTTTCTGTTTCGCAGTTCAAATCTATTGTAGGATTTATATTTTGTACTTGCAAAGTGCTATCAAATATATGATCCAAAAGGGGAAAAGACTCCAATTTACTTACATAAAACTAAACAGAAATTAGAGTTAAAACAAAATTTGTTCAAAGACATCGAATAGTTCTGAATATATATAGTATAGGTCTGAAAGAACAGCTTAGTTCTGAAGGGAAAAAAAAATTCATCATTCTAAATCAGTGGTTAGCTGTGGAGCCTTTGGAAATGCTGAGCCCTCTCTGAATGCCACAAGTGGGTGACAATAACCCATTAGCTAGTGAAGAGTATGAAACA